>NC_058084.1:145193024-145508985 GCF_014858855.1 Bufo gargarizans
GCACTTCCTTACCCCTTTAAGATCCCATAGACAATTGAGACAGGCAGCAATAGTTTGCTTCTTACCACCTCCGGGAGTACCTTGTCCTTGGATCCCTCTGACTTGGACGATCTTCCGGAAGGAGGAGCATTGGGACACTGACGGACCCAGTGGTCAGAATCGCCACAATAGAAACAAGAGCCCCGACGACGGCGTAGTTCTCTTCGCGTCATCCTAAGCTGCATGGGCTCGTCCAACTGAGCCTCCATCTTGGGTTCGACAGGAGAAACCTCAGGTTTAAGAAGGGTATAAAGGGAAAACAAATGCTTCCGCTGTCTCTCTCTAATCCGTCTGTCTAATCTGATGGCTAACATCATGGTCTCAGGACTGGGGTAACAGACTGGCATATCCTTTAACCTCTCTGTCAACCCTGCCCTAAACTAGCATTTGAGCGCTTGTTCGTTCCAACCCGAGAGAATGCCCCACTTGTGGAACTGGGTGAAATAATCTTCAACGGGATGATCCCCCTGGGTAAGGGCCTTTAGATTAGACTCAGCCACAGATGCTCGGTCAGGCTCATCGTAAAGGACCCCTAGTGCCTGGAAAAAGAGGTTGACAGAATTCAGACAAGAGAAATCAGGCGGCAATGAAAAGGCCCATTCCTGGGGGTCCCCTTGAAGCAGAGAGATGATTATCCCCACCCTCTGTTGGTCAGGACCAGAGGAGTGAGGTTGTAGTTGGAAATAAAGTTTTCAGCTCTCTTTGAAAGCTAAAAAACTTTGGCGATCACTCGAGAACCGATTGGGTAACTTAATATGCGGTTCCACTTGAATGGCGGTGGGAGCGGGAATGGGGGGTGTTCGGGCAGTCTTCTGTGCCTGTAACCTCTCCCCTAACTCTTGCACAATTTGAGCAAGACCCTGCACATGCTTGGTGAGACTCTGTAGAGGGTCCATGCTAATTAGGCCTGTGATTCTGTCACGGGTAAGGAAGGTAGAAAGGAAGTGCACCCCCTTGACTGCCAACCTCAACCCTGTCCCTGCCTACTTGCACCACCCGCCCGCCCTAGGTGACGGGGCGCAACTGGGCGACAGTCCCTGCCCTATGTAAGTGCAAGTAGAGAGAATAGAGACAGAGAGAAACCGGACAGCAAGGCAGAGAGCAGTATACGAGATGTAGGCAAACGGACAGACAGGGAAGAGGACAAGACAAAGGTACCCAGTAATGGGAGAGGCAATGGCAGGTCAACTAGCCGAGGTCAGGTCCGGGAGGTCACATCGATACAAGGGAGGAGGCAGGAGACAAATCCGAGAACGAGCCGAGGTCAAATCCGAGAGATAGCGTCAGTAACAAGGGAGCAGGCACAAGGGAGGTCAGGAAACAATCAAAGTCAAATACCAAAGGCCATAAGATGATAATATATAATACACACAGCCCAAGAGACAAAATCACAGGCAACCTGTGGCCAGCAGGTTGCCTGTTTAAATAGTGGAGGAAAGGGATTATGTGACGTGGCCAGCGTCACATGACCCCTCCTTCCTGACAGTATCCGAGCGCGGAGTGCCTAGCTCGGCGCTCAGCCCAACCTGGTTCCTATGGTGACGGGGAACGCCGACCGCTCCTGCAGGAGGAGTGCGGCCTGACGTACCACGTCACCATGACGACAGAGACGCCGGGAGCTGGGAAGCGCAGCCGGAGCGCCGGCACCGCAGGGGGACAGAAGCCTGCCGCCTGTCTGTCATGACACCGGGACATTATTTAAATATAATCCCTGCCTCTCATATCCTTTTTAATTACCTTGATGCCCCCAAATGATGAGCCCTCAAAATGTCCCTTGTAATTTTCTGTGTAGTGACGGGATAAGGGATGACCATCATATTTTTTCTGCATATTTTTAATATGTTTTCCTATCCAGATTTTTAGTTCCCTTTTAGTACGACCTATATATATTTTATTGCATGGGCACTTTATAAAATAAATAACTCCTTTTGTGGTACATGTAATTTTGTCCTTAATAGTATATGATTCCTGTCCATCCCCTATTTCTCCTATTCTTTTGATATTTTTTACTTTCCAACAGTTGTGCCAGGATCGGCCGGCTGAGAAGTACGTGCCTGTACCTACCTGAAGCAGTGGAGTTATGCCGGAACTGCTGTATTTTGAGGGTAGCCTGAAGGGGGCTACCCCAGTGTGGATTATGTGATGAAAGGGGAGGGTTGGGCGGGCAGACGTGCCGATGAAGGAGCAGCAGCAGCAGGTACCTCAGGCTGCCTCCTTTTAACCCTGTGTGGCCCCGCCTCCCCTAGCACAAACCCAGCAATGTAAACATTGCTTAACACTTGTGCCAGGATCGGCCGGCTGAGAAGTACGTGCCTGTACCTGCCTGAAGCAGTGGAGTTATGCCGGACCTGCTGTATTTTGAGGGTAGCCTGAAGGGGCCAAAAACCACACGGATGCAGGAAAGGTTAGGATCCGTGTATTCTAAGTGAAATTACAACAACAAATGATTGAAAGCAAGGGACATTTCCTGTTGAGGATCAGGAACATAACGAGCGTAGCATGCCGATTTCCACCTGCCCAACTTCTGAATGACGTGTGCCGGTACATTATTTTTGGAGGCTGCGGAGGCGGCACCTATGCGAAATGAATGCCCGGTGATGGCTAACGGGTTGCCCCCTGACGAGGAGATCAATAACCGAACGTATCTGAGGAAAGACTGAATGTTCAAGGGGGACCCATCTAGCTGGAAGAGGGGGGCCTCCGTGGGCATGTCCCCGGTGTACTGCAACCACTCGCGTAGGATCGTTACTGGGCACCACCTGTTGTTGGTGACGAAGTACATGACCGGCACGGATTCCCTAGGTCGGCCAGTCTTGCTGGAGTCCAAGCTGAAGATGAGATGAATACCGTCCCAAACCAGTTGGTTTCTCCGCAATAATTTTTTGGATGATTTTACACAAGTGAACTCACCTGGCCTGAGGAACCCGTAGAATGCCAGATACAATGCCGCCCTGACGAGTGAGCTGATGTAGTATCCGAAGGGGTCGTTGGCCAGTGCGTCGGAGACTGTCCTAACCATGTTGCCGGTGAAAGGTTGCCTGGCAGGTCTTCTTTTGATGGCCTGTTTCTGGATGCCCCTCAGTAAGGATTTGACCGGATGGGCCGTGAACAGAGATGGTTGATCCGGGAACTGTACATACCAATGATGCTGTATGCCCTTGAGGTACAGCTTAATGGTGCTATAAGATAGATTTAGCTGAGAGTGGCAAAAAGCTATAAACGCAAGCAGGTAAGTGATAGGACCCTCCCCGGCCGGAGGGTAAGAGATTTTGAACCTGTTGAACAAACGCCAGGCCTTCCTGTACGTCTTGCGTCTATTGCTGGATAGAGAATCGGACATGATGTTCCTAGCCATCTGGAGAAATGGTGCTATTCCAACAACAGCTGGCCATGAGGCGAGTTGGTGTTTGGGAGAGATCTGCCTCTGGAAAGACCTGAAAGAAGAGGGGAAAGTTAAACCGAGATAGAGCATCGGCTGCGACATTGCGTTGGCCACTTATGTGTGTGCATATGAAGTTGAAATTGTTTTGCAGAGCCAGCCACACAAGCTTTCGCACGAACGCCATGATGTGCCTGGAGGCTGACCTGCCCTTCATTAGAATGTTGGCGAGAGCCTCATTGTCGGTCAGGAACAGGACTGTTTGGTTGCTCCACTGAGCCCCCCACGTGACAGCTGCTGCTACTATGGGATAAATCTCAAAGAGTGAGGAACTCCTTGAAAACCCTGCGATGCTGGTGACCTCTGCCGGCCATGATTGGGCGAACCAGTGAGTGCCATGGATGGCTGCAAATCCAGCAGCGGGCGAGGCGTCTGTGTGGATCACTGGGGAATCACTGGATGCCACCGGGATGAACAGGGAAACCCCATTCCATTGGGAGAGAAAGTTGTCCCACATCACCAAGTCAGCGATGGCGTCTTGGTCCAGCAGGACTGGGCTGTCTTGGCAGGGTGCTAGCGGGAGGAGTGACAGGAGCCTTGAAATGAAGGACCTGCCCTGCGGCATGATGCGCATGGCAAAATTCAACATTCCAAGGAGTGACTGAAGATCTGCCCTGGTGGTTACCCTCACTTGTGCCAGTCTGTGAACAACCGTCTTGATTCTGGCCAGCTTGTCCTGAGGAAGACTGGCCTTCATGTCCACTGTGTTCAAGTGGATTCATAGAAAGGTGATCTCCGTGCTGGGTCCCTCCACTTTGTGCGGGGACAATGGAATTCTCAGGTCTGAAAACGCTGTGCGCAGGACTTGTAGGTCTTGAGGTACTTGATCCGGGGATTCTATCAGGAGAAAATCATCTAAGTAGTGGATGACGTGGTTTGCCCTGAAGGTGTTGGTCAAGATCCAATGCAGCACGCTGGCCAGCTGGTCGAACAACCAGGGGCTGGACTTTGACCCCAAGGTCAGTTTACTGGCGAAATAATAAGCACCCTGCCATTTCATGCCATGCCACTGCCATAACTCAGGATGGATGGGAAGTAATTTGAAAGCATCGGTGATGTCTGCTTTTGACAGCCAGGTGCCTCTGCCTAACCTGATTATGACCTGTATAGCTTCGTCTATTGATGCGTATCTCATGATGAATTCTTCGGATGGAATCAGAGAGTTCAAGCTTGGTATGTGTAAAGAATGTGGGGCGGACAAGTCATAGATTAGGCGTTTTTTATTATTAAATTTGCCGGTCACGATGCCTACTGGATTGACTCTCCAGCATGCGAAGGGAGGTTGGCTAAATGGTCCTATCAAGTATCCCCGGTCTAGCTCAGTGTGGATCAACTGGGTTACCGCCTCGGGGTCCCTGGCTGCGGACTGCAAATTGTCACACTCGAACGTGGTTTGAGGGAGTGCGAGAAGCCCTGTATGAAAACCGTGTGTCAATCCGTGGATGACAAACTGGACCCAGGCCGGGTGCGGATGTTCAGCCAATAATACCGCCAGCAGACCCACGTTGACCACGCTTAGTCACGCTGGGCCTTGATTCCTTTGAGGGCATGCCGCGCGTGGATGGGCCCTAAAACAAGTCGCACACAGGTGTAGCAACCTGCACTGGTTGTAGTGACAAATGGCGTAGTTATAGTTGTTACATATCTGGCTCCTGCCAAGGTATTTGATGGGACGACCTAACTTGTCTACCCCGGATGCTGGCTTGGTGTTGGATGGACCTGGGGCTGAATAAGGTGGTGCCGGATCTGCTACGTGGCTCGTCTGAGAACACCAACCCGTGGTGTGAGAGTACGAGTTGCAGACCGTGCAGGTCGGGGCTTTGAGCCCTGCAAAATGGCGGCAGAACAATTCTATGTATATATATCCGACCAATCCAGCACGTGCTGACACTGGATGAGTGCAGCTGCTGCTTTGGCTGAGAAGGACCGGTGATAGTCGAAGAATGCTGTGCCGCCATATTTGTAACCCAATTCCACCACCTTGTACATGTATAGATCTAGTTCGGCCCTCCTATGCGGGTTGACTGTGCAAATCACGTCCCGATATAAGCTGAACGCTAAAACAAATTCTGTGACGTTCAATTTCCTGTTAAGCCTAGCGTCCTTAGACTTCAGGATTACCGAGACCTCCCCACATGCAATGGTTCTATTGTCCGGGGCCTCATGTGTCGCAATAAGCAGGGACGCCAGGTTGACGTCTTTGCCCTCCAATATGTCCTGCCTTATACTGGCCGGAATGAAGTGGGACGGGGCGATTGAGGGAAAGTGGGATGACCCACCCGAAGCACCGGATGGCCCTGCCCACAGGTTCCGCAGGTGTTGGTGTCGCTAATGCTGCCGCCGCCGACCTGGCTTCCACCGAATCCATGGTTGGCTTGAAGGTCTGACATGGATGATGCCATATTGTTGATCACGGCGTGTAGTTGGGTTAGCAACGTCTGAATGGTACCCATGGAAACCTCGTATTGACTCACTGGTGGTCCATCTGACATCAGAAGACGATACAACTCGGCTTTCCTTGCTGATGCTGGGAAGGGGATGCCTCTTCGGCGCAGCTCGGCGGACAACTTTGGGATGGTCCAGGAACGTAACGAGGGTCCCACGCTTCGCTCCGACTGGGTGTCCCCATTGTCTCGCGACGCGGAAGAGCCTCTAGGAGTGAATTCTTGCGACATCTTCCTACTTGGTTATTAATTGAGAGTCATTAGAACCCCCCTTTCCCGAGCTGCGAGTATGACCTTGTGCTCGAGTGCCTGGCCACTGCGGGAGCCTGACCTCCCTGCGGGTGGCCGGGGCGGACCAGCGTGCTACCGCCACCTGCGTGATCGCCCCCCGTAGTCTCCCGGGCTGTGAGGCCCGAAGACAGGACCAGCCCTGGCCCTTGTTGGGATGTCCAGGTGGCACCTGTGGAGTGACCATGACTGAGAAGATGTCGTGGTACGTGTGCCTGTGGTCGTGACAGGACTTCGTGCTGATGTGTGGAAGAGCGGTGGTGTGCCTGTAGGCGTGACAGGACTTTGACCAGCCTGTGGACGTGGAAGTTGTGTATGACAAGACTGCCTGTGGTCGTGACAGGACTTTATTGCGAGTCTGTGGTCGTGACAGACGTTGAGATACGAACACCTTTTTTTTTCTTTATCGAATTCCTGTAGTCGTGACAGGGTTTTTTTTTTTTCTTTACCGAATGCTTGTAGTCGTATCAGTTTTTTTTTTTTTTTTTCTTTATCGAATGCCTGTAGTCGTGACAGGATTGTATCGCAAGTCTGAAGACGTGACAGACACGTTATGGATGCCCGTGGTCGTGACAGGACTTAAGTGAGTCTGAGGATGTGACAGACTTTTTTTTTTGCATAGGCCAACCCTCCACCGTGGACTTCACGCCGTGGATGACTGCCTGCTTGTGCTACGACGGAACCTGATACATACCTTGTTTTCCGTGTATGCCTATGGTGCCACCCGCCGTGACACGAATTGGAGTCGCGATGATGCGACCTGCACCCGCTGATTTCCAGACCCAAACCTGACCCTGAACGACCCGGAAGTGCCTCAGACGTGCCGATGAAGGAGCAGCACAGACATGCCGATGAAGGAGCAGCAGGTACCTCAGGCTGCCTCCTTTTAACCCTGTGTGGCCCCACCTCCCCTAGCACAAACACTTATTGCACATTTTACAGGGGAAAAAACCTACTGTCTCCATACCCTTATCTTTCTTCTTATTGTTTCCATTTTGACTGCTGCCAATGGAGGGTGCTACTAAATTGGCTAAACTGCGTGCTTTTTATAAAACAAAGGTGGGATACGGAGGAATTTTTTCTCCAATCGCCTAATCTTGTTTCAGTATGTCCCAATGTTTTTTGACAATACGTTTAAAGGCTCCCTCTTTCTCACTATATTGATTGATTTTGGAAATTTTTAGGGGTCCTTCATCATTTTTATTAATATTATCCGCCACCTCTATTTCCTCTCGTTTAGTCTGTAGTAGGAGATTACGATCCATTTTCTTTAAGTTTTCTTAATTTGCTCTAAATTCTTTACTACATATACTTTTTCTTCAAACTTTTTGTGCATTAATGCTGACTCCTCATTAAAGTGCTCTATTGTACTACAATTGCGCCGCAATCTGATGTATTGGCTGCCAGAAATTATGAATATCCATTAAAAAACTTTCCAGGGTTGCTTCATTTCCCTTCCAGATAAAAATTACATCATCGATAAATCTCTTCCAGAGAACCAGGCTCGCACCGAGGATGCCTTGGGGGTAGATGGCGGTCTCTTCCATACCTGCTCATATATAAATTAGCAAAACTCGATGCGAACCAGGTCCCCATCGCGGTCCCCCACGTCTGTAAATAAAACTCACTGTCATATTTAGAAAAATTGTGAAGGACCCCTAAAAATTCCCATAATCACTCAATATAGTGAGAAACGTATTGTCAAAAAACATTGAAATCATACTGACATACTGAAACCAGATAAGGCGTTCACTAATAAAACAATAATTATTATACAAACATCCACAATGAAACTAATTTAGTGTGTAGGGCTATTAACCACTTCAGCCCCGCTAGCTAAAACCCCCTTCATGACCAGGCCACTTTTTACACTTCTGCACTACACTACTTTCACCGTTTATCGCTCGGTCATGCAACTTACCACCCAAATGAATTTTACCTCCTTTTCTTCTCACTA
The DNA here is from genome assembly GCF_014858855.1 of Bufo gargarizans. NCBI lineage: Eukaryota > Metazoa > Chordata > Amphibia > Anura > Bufonidae > Bufo > Bufo gargarizans. The sequence continues at coordinate 145,201,192 of NC_058084.1, forward strand.
ATATAGCTTTCATTTGGTGGTATTTCATTGCTGCTGACATTTTTACTTTTTTTGTTATTAATCGAAATTTAACGATTTTTTGGCAAAAAAATGAAATTTTTCACTTTCAGCTGTAAAATTTTGCAAAAAAAAACGACATCCATATATAAATTTTTCGCTAAATTTATTGTTCTACATGTCTTTGATAAAAAAAAAATGTCCTAAGGTATTCGCTGATGGGCATAGTGAGTTCATAGAACTTTTTATTTTTTGTCACAAGTTAGCGGAAAATGATGATTTTATTTTAATTTTTTTTTTTCTTACAAAGTCTCATATTCCACTAACTTGCGACAAAAAATAAAAAATTCTAGGAACTCGCCATGCCCCTCACGGAATACCTTGGGGTGTCTTCTTTCCAAAATGGGGTCACTTGTGGGGTAGTTATACTGCCCTGGCAATTTAGGGGCCCAAAAAATGGCCTGCGAAATCCGAAAGGTGCACTTTGGAATATGTGCCCCTTTGCCCACCTTGGCTGCAAAAAAGTGTCACACATCTGGTATCGCCGTACTCAGGAGAAGTTGGGGAATGTGTTTTGGGGTGTCATTTTACATATACCCATGCTGGGTGAGAGAAATATCTTGGCAAAAGACAACTTTTCCAATTTTTTTTTATACAAAGTTGGCATTTGACCAAGATATTTTTCTCACCCAGCATGGGTATATGTAAAATGACACCCCAAAACACATTGCCCAACTTCTCCTGAGTACGGCGATACCAGATGTGTGACACTTTTTTGCAGCCTAGATGCGCAAAGGTGCCCAAATTCCTTTTAGGAGGGCATTTTTAGACATTTGGATCCCAGACTTCTTCTCACACTTTCGGGCCCCTTTTTGCATAAGTTAGCGGAAATTGATTTTTTTTGTTTTTTTCTCACAAAGTCTCACTTTCCGCTAACTTAGGACAAAAATTTCAATCTTTCATGGACTCAATATGCCGCTCACGGAATACCTTGGGGTGTCTTCTTTCCGAAATGGGGTCACATGTGGGGTATTTATACTGCCCTGGCTTTTTAGGGGCCCTAAAGCGTGAGAAGAAGTCTGGAATATAAATGTCTAAAAATGTTTACGCATTTGGATTCTGTGAGGGGTATGGTGAGTTCATGTGAGATTTTATTTTTTGACACAAGTTAGTGGAATATCAGACTTTGTAAGAGAAAACTAACAAAAAAATATATATATTTCCGCTAACTTGGGCCAAAAAAATGTCTGAATGGAGCCTTACAGGGGGGGGGGGGGGGTGATCAATGACAGGGGGGTGATCAATGACAGGGGGGTGATCACGCATATAGACTCCCTGATCACCCCCCAGTCATTGATCACCCCCCTGGTAAGGCTCCATTCAGACGTCCGTATGATTTTTACGGATCTATGGATCGGATCCGCAAAACACATGCGGACGTCTGAATGGAGCCTTACAGGGGGGTGATCAATAACAGGGGGTGATCAGGGAGTGTATATGGGTGATCACCCCCCTGTAAGGCTCCATTCAGACGTCCGTATGATTTTTACGGATACATGGATACATGGATCGGATCCGCAAAACACATGCGGACGTCTGAATGGAGCCTTACAGGGGGGTGATCAATGACAGGGGGTGATCAGGGAGTGTATATGGGTGATCACCCGCCTGTCATTGATCACCCCCCTGTAAGGCTTCATTCAGACGTCCGCATGTGTTTTGCGGATCCGATCCATGTATCCATGGATCCGTAAAAATCATACGGACGTCTGAATGGAGCCTGACAGGGGGGTGATCAATGACAGGGGGGTGATCACCCATATACACTCCCTGATCACCCCCTGTCATTGATCACCCCCCTGTAAGGCTCCATTCAGACGCCCGCATGTGTTTTGCGGATCCGATCCATGTATCCATGGATCCGTAAAAATCATACGGACGTCTGAATGGAGCCTTACAGGGGGGTGATCAATGACAGGGGGTGATCAGGGAGTGTATATGGGTGATCACCCCCCTGTCATTGATCACCCCCCTGTCAGGCTCCATTCAGACGTCCGTATGATTTTTACGGATCCATGGATACATGGATCGGATCCGCAAAACACATGCGGGCGTCTGAATGGAGCCTTACAGGGGGGTGATCAATGACAGGGGGGTGATTAATGACAGGGGGTGATCAGGGAGTGTATATGGGTGATCACCCGCCTGTCATTGATCACCCCCCTGTAAGGCTCCATTCAGACGTCCGCATGTGTTTTGCGGATCCGATCCATGTATCCGTGGATCCGTAAAAATCATACGGACGTCTGAACGGAGCCTGACAGGGGGGTGATCAATGACAGGGGGGTGATCAATGACAGGAGGGTGATCAGGGAGTTTATATGGGGTGATCATCATGGGTGATCAGGGGTTCATAAGGGGTTAATAAGGGGTTAATAAGTGACCGGGGGGGGTGTAGTGTAGTGTGGTGTTTGGTGCGACTTTACTGACCTACCTGGGTCCTCTGGTGGTCGATCCTAACAAAAGGGACCACCAGAGGACCAGGTAGCAGGTATATTAGACGCTGTTATCAAAACAGCGTCTAATATACCTGTTAGGGGTTAAAAAAAATCAGATCTCCAGCCTGCCAGCGAGCGATCGCCACTGGCAGGCTGGAGATCCACTCGCTTACCTTCCGTTCCTGTGAGCGCGCGCGCCTGTGTGTGCGCGTTCACAGGAAATCCCGGCCCTCGCGAGATGACGCGTATATGCGTCACTCTGCGCAGGGCTGCCGCCTCCGGACCGCACATCTGCGTTAGGCGGTCCGGAGGCGGTTAAAGTTCAACATATTAACTATGATGGCAATCTAAGAGTTAAAAGTGAGCCTCTAATCTGAGCAATAGAAACCATGGGAACAGAACATAGCTATAAGGAGGAGTATTAACACATGTACCTATCCCTGACGAGGAAACACGAGTGTTTCGAAGCGCGTTGGATGGTCGGAAACAATTGTTGCACCACTACACTTCAGGTGAGATCGCTGCACGGTTACAGTGTCACACACTGACTAGTATCAATAAGTCTTACCAGCTTATACACTTTGGGCACATGTCTGGGATATAGCGCGGGATCCTATCACAGCGGCGCTACATATCCATAACTGCCTGCAAGTGACATTAATTTGCCATCCAACAAGTCTCCAGACCTCCTCAACTAGTGCCAGAATTTTGTAAGGCAAGAATTTTGGCACGGTTTTTATTTATGTATTTTTACGAAGTTCATCTGGCGGGTAGATCATGTGATATTTTTATAGAGCCAATCATTAGGGATGCGGCAATATCTAATATGTCTATTTTAATTTTTAATTGTATATGGCTTGATGAGGAGAAATGGTCCTTTTTTAACTTGACACTTATTTTTGTCGTACTGTGGGACATTAACTTTTGGGGGTCTAATCCCCTACATGTGTGTTGTAATGGATTGACTGTCATGTATTACCTGTGTAATATTCTTACAGCCTGCTTGTGAGAACCAGCCAGGGTGCTGGGTCTCACAGGCGTCCATATAAGGCAAGCCCCAATGCCTGTGGAAGGCATAGGGCTACCTTCCCAGCAATTAGGGACCTAATAGGGCTACCTTCCCCGCAGTGCAGGGACCTAATGGAAATGGGGAGGGAGCCCCCGCCTCCACACAGCCCATCCCTACTGTGGTCAGCGCTGATCACTGTATTCAGAGATGCTGGGGTCCATCAGCATGCTATACCTGTATATACACCTGTGTGACATCTACAGGCACAGTATAGTGGTGTATATGTGGTGCATCCTAACTTAGGTTCAGTTACAAACAGAAGCCCAAAAAGAATTATGGTCAGGCAAACAGAGTGGGTATAGTATCAGTGCTTCTGACTGAGCCTTGGTCCTGCTCCTGTGAGTTAGAGTAGTTAGCAACGAGGAGGATTTGTGGTTGAAATTGGGACTTATGGGAGTGGTAAACCTGAGATCAGAGGGGACGGTAACAGACCACTGCCTACACTGTGAATTTTCTCCGGATTGCTGCTACTGATTGGGCCTGCTGGAGTGAGCGCTATATCTAGGAGTAGAGACTGGCCTAGTTATTGCCCAGAGACTGTAACATTGGTAGGCTTGAGGCCTATGTTAAATGGAGTCTGTCACCAAAATTTGACAATATAAACTGCTTATGTGGCGCTCTAGCACAACTACACAAGATTCCAATGGTACCTTTGTTGTATTCTTCTGACTTTCACCAGCTGAAAAAACTGTTTTATCTATATGCAAATGAGAGCTCACAAGTGCCCAGGGGCGGGGTTTTTGTTGTAGGTGCCCAGGTTGCTCTGCCTTCTTTTCATATTACCCCTCCCCAGCCACTTGCTGGTCCCGCCCTATAAGGCTGTTTTATCATCCCAAGTACCGGCCAAGATCCGGCGTGTGCACAGTTCACTGCCGGCCCAAATACAACAATAGTCCTTAAAAGGACTTTTGTGTCTCTAACAATTGCACGCAATTTAGCACAGGTTGCGGTAATAATATATATTGCTGCCAGATACAATATATAGCAATATATATTATTAGCACAACCTGCACTAAATTGCGTGCAATTGTTAGAGACACAAAAGTTCTTTTAAGGACTATTGTTGTATCTGGCAGCAATATATATTTTTAGCGCAACCTGTGCTAAATAGCTTGCAATTGTTTGGCCGTTGTAGACAGCGACATTATCTGCGCTACATCTCCTGTGTAACGTGTGTGCAGCCTAAAACAATCTGTGACATCCAGTGTACTTTTTCCGTACACGGTGTCCGCTGTGGACCGTTACATTACCTGCGCTACATCTCCTGTATAACGTTTGCGCGTCCCAAATAGCTGTGACATTCCCTGTCATTTTTTATTAGCCACTGGTGTTGCCGCAAGTTTTTTTTTTAAAGTACCGTGGGCGGCGGCAGGCATTCCCCCTCACCGGGCGTCTGCCGCACTGCCCAGAGAGAGGGACTGACAGGAGGGAAGCGCCTCTAATGTAGCGTGGCCGAGCTTTGTTCGGTCCGCGGTACAGGAGCATTTGTTTTCTGTACCCGGCCGGACTGACAGGAAGTGCTCACTTAGTGTGACTGGAATGAGAGTGACAAGGGAGTGGGGGGAGGAATGAGAGTGACAAGGGAGTGGGGGGGAATGAGAGTGACAAGGGAGGGGGAGGAGGAAATGATCAGAGTGACAAGGGAGTGGGGGGAGAATGAGAGTGACAAAGGAAGGGGGAATGAGAGTGACAAGGGAGGGGGGGAATGATGAGAGTGACAAGGGAGTGGGGGGGAATGAGAGTGACAAGGGAGGGGGGTAGAGAGTGACAAGGGATGGAGGGGGGGAGAAGAGAGTGACAAGGGAGTCCCCAGAGCCAGACTGCAGCCAGAGACCAGATCATCTTATTGTCCTGGTGGTAAGTAGACAATGCAATATGTTTGTTTATTATGTAATTGTTTAGTTATTAATACTACATTGGAAACAAATTTACCTCACATTAAGGCTCCATTCACACGTCCGCAACGTGTTTTGCGGATACACGGAACTTTGAGGAATCAACACAGATGGTGAACGGCAATTTTGCTATTATCAGCGTAAGCATACCACTTCATTGTGAGCAGCGAGCATCTCAGTAGACACAGAAGGTGGATGCTTTGCATGTGGAAGAGGTGGAAATGGGGGAAGACAGTACACAGGGTGATAGCCAGACCACCCTCCGTTCGTCTTCTCAGCGTGAATTTAATGATGATGATGATGATGATGATGATGAGGAGGAGCAGGAGACAGTTGCCTCCGCTACAGAGGGTAGTACCCACAGCAAGTTTATTCCATCTGTTCAGCATGGATGGGCCGAAAAAGAGGATGAAGAGATTGAGAGTCATCCTCCAAATGAGGACAGCTAAGGCTACTTTCACACTTGCGTTCGGAGCGGATCCGTCTGGTGTCTGCACAGACGGATCTGCTCCTATAATGCAGATGATGGGATCCGTTAAGAACGGATCCGTCTGCATTATATTTCAGAAAAAATTCGAAGTCTGAAAGTTAGTCAGACGGATCCGTCCAGACTTTACATTGAAAGTCAATGGGGGACGGATCCGTTTGAAATTGAGCCATATTGTGTCAACTTCAAATGGATCCGTCCCCATTGACTTACATTGTAAGTCTGGATGGATCCGTTTGGCTCCGCACGGCCAGGCGGACACCTTCGCTGAGCGGAGGCCAAACGGTGCCAGACTGAGGCATTCTGAGCGGATCCGCATCCACTCTGAATGCATTGGGGCCGTACGGATGCGTTCGGGGCCGCTTGTGTGAAAATAGCCTTAGTCTTGTCTGTTGGGACTCTGGCGCACATGGCTGGCTTTATGTTATGCTGCCTTTCCCGTGACCCTCGCATTATACGCATTTTGGCCAACACCGATTACTAGTTGTTCACCCTTCTCGACCCCCGCTACAAAAAGAACTTCTCATCTCTCATTCCTGTGGTGGAGATGACTAGCAAAATTATGCAATACCAGAAGGTCCTTATGAAAAAATTGCTCCAAAAATTACCAACTGATAACGCTGGCAGCAGAGTAGTGATAGACGAAATCGGCCGGGACGATTCGCAAACGCGTGTTCACAGCGGGCCCCATTCACTTTAATGGCAGGCGAACCTGAAAAACCTTCAGGTCATATTTGCAGACACTTACTAGAAGTACACAAATAGTCCCACAACATGGACAGTGATATACCAGAGCGGAATCATTGGCAAAAATTCCCACAAAAAATATGTATTTTAATCAGGGGCCATTTTTATGCGTCTTAACCACTTCAGCCCCGCTAGGTGAAACCCCCTTCATGACCAGGCCACTTTTTACACTTCGGCACTACACTCCTTTCACCGTTTATCGCTCGGTCATGCAACTTACCACCCAAATGAATTTTACCTCCTTTTCTTCTCACTAATGGAGCTTTCATTTGGTGGTATTTTATTGCTGCTGACATTTTTACTTTTTTTGTTATTAATCAAAATGTAACGAATTTTTTGCAAAAAAATGACATTTTTCACTTTCAGCTGTGAAATTTTGCAAAAAAAACGACATCCATATATAAATTTTTCGCTAAATTTATAGTTCTACATGTCTTTGATAAAAAAAAAATGTTTGGGCAAAAAAAAAAATGGTTTGGGTAAAAGTTATAGCATTTACAAACTATGGTACAAAAATGTGAATTTCCGCTTTTTGAAACGGCTCTGATTTTCTGAGCACCTGTCATGTTTCCTGAGGTTCTACAATGCCCAAACAGTAGAAAAACCCCACAAATGACCCCATTTCGGAAAGTAGACACCCTAAGGTATTCGCTGATGGGCATAGTGAGTTCATAGAACTTTTTATTTTTTGTCACAAGTTAGCGGAAAATGATGATGATTTTTATTTTTTTATTTTTTTCTTACAAAGTCTCATATTCCACTAACTTGCGACAAAAAATAAAAAATTCTAGGAACTCACCATGCCCCTCACAGAATACCTTGGGGTGTCTTCTTTCCAAAATGGGGTCACTTGTGGGGTAGTTATACTGCCCTGGCAATTTAGGGGCCCAAATGTGTGAGAAGAACTTTGCAATCAAAATGTGTAAGAAATGACCGGTGAAATCCGAAAGGTGCACTTTGGAATATGTGCCCCTTTGCCCACCTAGGCTGCCAAAAAGTGTCATACATCTGGTATCGCCGTACTCAGGAGAAGTTGGGGAATGTGTTTTGGGGTGTCATTTTACATATAACCATGCTGGGTGAGAGAAATATCTTGGCAAAAGACAACTTTTCCCATTTTTTTATACAAAGTTGGCATTTGACCAAGATATTTTTCTCACCCAGCATGGGTATATGTAAAATGACACCCCAAAACACATTCCCCAACTTCTCCTGAGTACGGCGATACCAGATGTGTCACACTTTTTTGCTGCCAAGGTGGGCAAAGGGGCACATATTCCAAAGTGCACCTTTCGGATTTTGCAGGGCATTTTTTACACATTTTGATTGCAAGGTACTTCTCACACATTTGGGCCCCTAAATTGCCAGGGCAGTATAACTACGCCACAAGTGACCCCATTTTGGAAAGAAGACACCCTAAGGTATTCCGTGAGGGGCACTGCCAGTTCCTAGAATTTTTTATTTTTTGTCACAAGTTAGCGGAAAATGATGATTTTTTTTTTTTTTCTCTTTTTTCCTTACAAAGTCTCATATTCCACTAACTTGCGACAAAAAAAAAAAATTCTAGGAACTCGCCATGCCCCTCACGGAATACCTTGGGGTGTCTTCTTTCCAAAATGGGGTCACTTGTGGCGTAGTTATACTGCCCTGGCAATTTAGGGGCCCATATGTGTGAGAAGTACTTTGCAATCAAAATCTGTAAAAAATGACCGGTGAAATCCGAAAGGTGCACTTTGGAATATGTGCCCCTTTGCCCACCTTGGCATCAAAAAAGTGTCACACATGTGGTATCGCCGTACTCAGGAGAAGTTGGGGAATGTGTTTTGGGGTGTCATTTTACATATAACCATGCTGGGTGAGAGAAATATCTTGGCAAAAGACAACTTTTCCCATTTTTTTATACAAAGTTGGCATTTGACCAAGATATTTTTCTCACCCAGCATGGGTATATGTAAAATGACACCCCAAAACACATTGCCCAACTTCTCCTGAGTACGGCGATACCAGATGTGTCACACTTTTTTGCTGCCAAGGTGGGCAAAGGGGCACATATTCCAAAGTGCACCTTTCGGATTTTGCAGGGCATTTTTTACACATTTTGATTGCAAAGTTCTTCTCACACATAGTGTTGAGCGCGAATATTCGAATTACGAATTTTTTTCTCAAATATCGCAATTTCGAGATTTCGCGAATATTTAGAATATCGTTCTATATATTCGCGAATTCGAATATTCGTATTTTTTTTTTTATTATAATATTTTTTTTCTTTCCCACTTCTCTAAAGTTGTTCTTACCTGTCCTTTGGATTCCTGGCTTCCTGGCTGCTCCAGTCAGTGGCGTTTTCAACTTACTGCTATATTCCATATTAGCTAAATTACAATCTAATCTATATGTGTATTTTACGAAATTTCGCAAGTTGCGATGCGAGTAATATAATACGAAATAATCGCATGAAGATTTTAACTTAGCACTGCTATATTCCATATTCTAGCCTAATATGGAATATAGCTGTGCTAAGTTAGCACTGCTCTATTCCACACTAGGCTAGAATATGGAATATAGCAGTGCTAAGTTGAAATCTTCATGCGATTATTTCGTGTTATATTACTCGCATCGCAACTTGCGAAATTTGCAAATGTTCTTAATATTGCTCTAACTTCGTCTTTTAGAATATTACGAATATTCTAAAAGACGAAGTTAGAGCAATATTACGAAATTTCGTAAAATACACATATAGATTGTAATTTAGCTTATATAGTGCTATAATCCCTTTTTTTTTCCTCTAATTTTTTTTGCCTCTTCTGAACTTAAGTTTTGTAAAATATGTACACTGTTAAAAAATATTACTATAGCAGTATATTAGCTTAAATACAATCTATGTGTATTTTACGAAATTTCGTAATATTGCTCTAACTTCGTCTTTTAGAAATTTCGTAATATTGCTCTAACTTCGTCTTTTAGAATATTCGTAATATTCTAAAAGACGAAGTTAGAGCAATATTAAGAACATTTGCAAATTTCGCAAGTTGCGATGCGAGTAATATAACACGAAATAATCGCATGAAGATTTCAACTTAGCACTGCTATATTCCATATTCTAGCCTAGTGTGGAATAGAGCAGTGCTAACTTAGCACAGCTATATTCCATATTAGGCTAGATTATGGAATATAGCAGTGCTAAGTTGAAATCTTCATGCGATTATTTCGTATTATATTACTCGCATCGCAATTTCGGCTTTTGCAAATGTTCTTAATATTGCTCTAACTTCGTCTTTTAGAATATTACGAATATTCTAAAAGACGAAGTTAGAGCAATATTACGAAATTTCGTAAAATACACATAGATTGTATTTAAGCTAATATACTGCTATAGTATTATTTGTTAATAGTGTACATATTTTACAAAACTTAAGTTCAGAAGAGGCAAAAAAAAAATTAGAGGCAAAAAAAGGGATTATAGCAGTATATTAGCTAAATTACAATCTATATGTGTATTTTACGAAATTTCGTAATATTGCTCTAACTTCGTCTTTTAGAATATTCGTAATATTCTAAGAGACGAAGTTAGAGCAAATCACGAAATTTCGTAAAATACACATATTAGGCTAGCCTAGCCATAGTCAATTAGCATAGGAACGTTGCCTTATACTATCAAGATAAATAATCGCAATACGCGAAAAAAAAATTCGTATATTATTCGCGATAATTGGAATAATTACGAATATTCGATTTCGACGAATATAACACGAATATTCATTCGAATATTCGCGAAATATCGCGAAATCGAATATGGCACCTCCCGCTCATCACTACTCACACATTTGGGCCCCTAAATTGCCAGGGCAGTATAACTACCCCACAAGTGACCCCATTTTGGAAAGAAGACACCCCAAGGTATTCCGTGAGGGGCATGGCGAGTTCCTAGAATTTTTTATTTTTTGTCGCAAGTTAGTGGAATATGAGACTTTGTAAGGAAAAAAGAAAAAAAAAGAAAAATCATCATTTTCCGCTAAATTGTGACAAAAAATAAAAAATTCTAGGAACTCGCCGTGCCCCCCACGGAATACCTTGGGGTGTCTTCTTTCCAAAATGGGGTCACTTGTGGCGTAGTTATACTGCCCTGGCAATTTAGGGGCCCAAATGTGTAAGAAGTACCTTGAAATCAAAATGTGTAAAAAATGGCCTGCGAAATCCGAAAGGTGCCCCTTTGCCCACCTTGGCTGCAAAAAAGTGTGACACATCTGGTATCGCCGTACTCAGGAGAAGTTGGGCAATGTGTTTTGGGGGGTCATTTTACATATACCCATGCTGGGTGAGAGAAATATCTTGGCAAAAGACAACTTTTCCCATTTTTTTATACAAAGTTGGCATTTGACCAAGATATTTTTCTCACCCAGCATGGGTATATGTAAAATGACACCCCAAAACACATTCCCCAACTTCTCCTGAGTACGGCGATACCAGATGTGTGACACTTTTTTGCAGCCTAGATGCGCAAAGGGGCCCAAATTCCTTTTAGGAGGGCATTTTTAGACATTTGGATCCCAGACTTCTTCTCACACTTTCGGGCCCCTAAAAAGCCAGGGCAGTATAAATACCCCACATGTGACCCCACTTTGGAAAGAAGACACCCCAAGGTATTCAATGAGGGGCATGGCGAGTTCCTAGAATTTTTTTTTTTTTTGCATAAGTTAGCGGATATTGATTTTTTTTTGTTTTTTTTCTCACAAAGTCTCACTTTCCGCTAACTTAGGACAAAAATTTCAATCTTTCATGGACTCAATATGCCCCTCACGGAATACCTTGGGGTGTCTTCTTTCCGAAATGGGGTCACATGTGGGGTATTTATACTGCCCTGGCTTTTTAGGGGCCCTAAAGCGTGAGAAGAAGTCTGGAATATAAATGTCTAAAAATGTTTACGCATTTGGATTCCGTGAGGGGTATGGTGCGTCCATGTGAGATTTTATTTTTTGGCACAAGTTAGTGGAATATGAGACTTAGTAAGAAAAAACAAAAACAAACAAAAAATGTCCGCTAACTTGTGCCCAAAAAAATGGCTGAATGGAGCCTTACCAGGGGGGGAGTGATCAATGACAGGGGGGTGATCAATGACAGGGGGGTGATCACCCATATAGACTCCCTGATCACCCCCCTGTCATTGATCACCCCCCCTGTAAGGCTCCATTCAGACATCCGCATGATTTTTTACGGATCCATGGATACATGGATCGGATCCACAGAACGCATGCGGACGTCTGAATGGAGCCTTACAGGGGGGGTGATCAGTGACAGGGGGGTGATCACCCTGATCACCCCCTGTCATTGATAACCCCCCTGTAAGGCTCCATTCAGACGTCCGCATGCGTTCTGTGGATCCGATCCATGTATCCATGGATCCGTAAAAAATCATGCGGATGTCTGAATGGAGCCTTACAGGGGGGAGTGATCAATGACAGGGGGGTGATCACCCATATAGACTCCCTGATCACCCCCCTGTCATTGATCACCCCCCCTGTAAGGCTCCATTCAGACATCCGCATGATTTTTTACGGATCCATGGATACATGGATCGGATCCACAGAACGCATGCGGACGTCTGAATGGAGCCTTACAGGGGGGTTATCAATGACCGGGGGTGATCAGGGTAATCAGGGTGATCACCCCCCTGTCACTGATCACCCCCCCTGTAAGGCTCCATTCAGACATCCGCATGATTTTTTACGGATCCATGGATCCATGGATCGGATCCACAGAACGCATGCGGACGTCTGAATGGAGCCTTACAGGGGGGTTATCAATGACAGGGGGTGATCAGGGTAATCAGGGTGATCACCCCCCTGTCACTGATCACCCCCCCTGTAAGGCTCCATTCAGACATCCGCATGATTTTTTACGGATCCATGGATCGGATCCACAGAACGCATGCGGACGTCTGAATGGAGCCTTACAGGGGGGTTATCAATGACAGGGGGTGATCAGGGTAATCAGGGTGATCACCCCCCTGTCACTGATCACCCCCCCTGTAAGGCTCCATTCAGACATCCGCATGATTTTTTACGGATCCATGGATACATGGATCGGATCCACAGAACGCATGCGGACGTCTGAATGGAGCCTTACAGGGGGGTTATCAATGACAGGGGGTGATCAGGGTAATCAGGGTGATCACCCCCCTGTCACTGATCACCCCCCTGTAAGGCTCCATTCAGACATCCGCATGATTTTTTACGGATCCATGGATACATGGATCGGATCCACAGAACGCATGCGGACGTCTGAATGGAGCCTTACAGGGGGGTTATCAATGACAGGGGGTGATCAGGGTAATCAGGGTGATCACCCCCCTGTCACTGATCACCCCCCCTGTAAGGCTCCATTCAGACATCCGCATGATTTTTTACGGATCCATGGATACATGGATCGGATCCACAGAACGCATGCGGACGTCTGAATGGAGCCTTACAGGGGGGTTATCAATGACAGGGGGTGATCAGGGTAATCAGGGTGATCACCCCCCTGTCACTGATCACCCCCCCTGTAAGGCTCCATTCAGACGTCCGCATGATTTTTACGGATCCATGGATACATGGATCGGATCCGTAAAAATCATGCGGACGTCTGAATGGAGCCTGACAGGGGGGTGATCAATGACAGGGGGTGATCAGGGAGTGTATATGGGTGATCACCCGCCTGTCATTGATCACCCCCCTGTAAGGCTCCATTCAGACGTCCGCATGATTTTTACGGATCCATGGATACATGGATCGGATCCGTAAAAATCATGCGGACGTCTGAACGGAGCCTGACAGGGGGGTGATCAATGACAGGGCGGTGATCAATGACAGGGGGGTGATCAGGGAGTTTATATGGGGTGATCAGGGGTTTATAAGGGGTTAATAAGTGACGGGGGAGGGGGGGGGGGTGTAGTGTAGTGTAGTGTGGTGTTTGGTGGGACTGTACTGACCTACCTGAGTCCTCTGGTGGTCGATCCTAACAAAAGGGACCACCAGAGGACCAGGTAGGAGGTATATTAGACGCTGTTATGAAAACAGCGTCTAATATACCTGTTAGGGGTTAAAAAATTCGGATCTCCAGCCTGCCAGCGAGCGATCGCCGCTGGCAGGCTGGAGATCCACTCGCTTACCTTCCGTTCCTGTGAGCGCGCGCGCCTGTGTGCGCGCGTTCACAGGAAATCTCGCGTCTCGCGAGATGACGCGCCGATGCGTCCAGGAGGAGAAAAGCAACCACCTTCCGGACGCATCGGCGCGTTAGGCGGTCCGGAGGTGGTTAAAGGGAAACTCTCAAAAATGTGCCCTGCTGGAGCCAAGAACATTATTATACATCGGTTTGATGCATATAAATGTGCAGCACTCCACGTTTTTGTATCCTGCAGAGTCCATAAAAAAAATGCATATGTTAACGTAAAAAAAATTTCTACCATGGAACTGTATGGTGAACCTGCATATTTTACTCGCTCATGCCAGGTCTAAAAAAGAATGGCGTGGGCAGGGAAAGGGATACAGTTATGGCCATCCAGTTATTGGATACCACCGCCATACATTGACCAGAAGGGCAATAAGATGGCACAATACAGGGAATGACTAGGGACACTGAACATCGTGCGGTACAAAGGGCACAATGCAGGGTATAAGGGGGCACAGTATGGGGTGAGGGGCACAGTACGGGGTGGGGGGCACAGTCACATGAACCTGTGACATTAGAAGGTTCTTATGGTGAATGCGGTTTATACGCCACCATAATGAGAGGCAGAGGAGTGAAACAGGGGTGTGATTATGTGGCTAGAGTTATAACTGTCTGCCAGTACAGGCCCCAAACATTAGGCAATAGGCATTCACCTTACAGCAAAGAACTTTGGATTCTGTAGCTGGAGGTACATTAGGTGGTCACAGGATAAAAATGTAACTGTCAGCCAGTAAAGGCCCCAAAAATTAGGCAATAGGCATTGACTTGACAGCAAAGAACTTTGGATTCTGTGGCTGGAGGTACATTAGGCGGTCACAGGATAAATATGTAACTGTTGGCCAGTACAGGCCCCAAGAATTAGGCAATAGGCATTCACCTGACAGCAAAGAACTTTGGATTCTGTGGCTGGAGGTACATTAGGAGGTCACAGGATAAATACCGCATTTTTCGCTTTATAAGACGCACCTGATGATAAGACGCACCTAGGTTTTTGAGGAGGAAAATAAGAAAAACATATTTTGACCCAAAAGGTGTGCTTTTGGTAGGTTTTGAACTAATGGGGGATCTGTGGATGACACACTGTTATGGGGATCTGAGGATGACGCACTGTTATGGGGATCTGTGGATGACACTTATGGGGATCTGTGGATGACACTGATGGGGGATGTGTGAATGATACTGAGGGGGGATCTGTGGATGACACTGAGGGGGGCTCTGTCGATGACACTGAGGGGGGCTCTGTGGATGACACTGAGGGGGGCTCTGTGGATGACACTGAGGGGGGCTCTGTGGATGACACTGAGGGGGGCTCTGTGGATGACACTGAGGGGGGCTCTGTGGATGACACTGAGGGGGGCTCTGTGGATGACACTGAGGGGGGCTCTGTGGATGACACTGAGGGGGGCTCTGTGGATGACACTGAGGGGGGCTCTGTGGATGACACTGAGGGGGGCTCTGTGGATGACACTGAGGGGGGCTCTGTGGATGACACTGAGGGGGGCTCTGTGGATGACACTGAGGGGGGCTCTGTGGATGACACTGAGGGGGGCTCTGTGGATGACACTGAGGGGGGCTCTGTGGATGACACTGAGGGGGGCTCTGTGGATGACACTGAGGGGGGCTCTGTGGATGACACTGAGGGGGGCTCTGTGGATGACACTGAGGGGGGCTCTGTGGATGACACTGATGGGGGATCTGTGCATTACACTTATGGGGCTCTGTGGATGACACTTATGGGGCTCTGTGGATGACACTTATGTCATTCACAGATCCCCATAAGTGTCATCTACAGATCCCCCATCAGATGGATCAGTGTGGAGGGAGGAGGCGGGGACACTCATGGCGGGGCCCGGTGCAGTGACTCTACTCTAATACCCCGGGCCCCGCAACTGTGAAACATTCAATCTGATCTCTATATCTAATTGTATACGCGCTGTACGGTACTTACTGTAGTACCGGAGGTATAACATTAAGACGGCGCAGACCGGCATCTCCCTCGGTCATGCGCCGCCTGTCTCAGCTCCCTCCTGATGCGCCGCCTGCCCCAGCTCCCTCCTCATGCGCCGCCTGCCTGCTTATCTCACTTTGTGAATGAACAGGCAGGCGGCGCATGACAGAGTGAGCTGGGGCAGGCGCCACATGAAAGAGGGAGCTGGGGCAGGCGGCGCATGAGGAGGGAGCTGCGGCAGGCGCTGCACCGTCTTAATGTTATACCTCCGGTACTACAGTAAGTACCGTACAGCGTGTCTACAATTAGATATAGAGATCAAATTGAATGTTTAACAGTTGCTGGGCCCGGTGTATTAGAGTAGAGTCACTGCACCGGGCCCCGCCATAAGTGTCCTCGCCTCCTCCCTTCACACTGATACTTCGCTGGCCGCGCTGTGCAGCATAGCGGCCAGCTAAGTATTCGCTTTATAAGACGCACGGCCATTTCCCCGTGCGTCTTATAAAGCGAAAAATACGGTATGTAACTGTCGGCCACTATAGGCCCCAAAAATTAGGCATTCACCTGACATAAAAGGCCTTTTATGCCGCTGTATATACATAAGGCAAGGACCATTCTTTTTTCTGGTGATGGCGGATATGTGTGGGATGGCATGAGGAAATTCAATTACACGTGGTCATCACAGGTGTTGAATTTCTCCAAGATTCATGCCTCACTAATTTTTTAAAATGTAAGGTAGTGCGCTTATCAGTCACGATCCCTCCTGCTGCGCTGAATGTCCTTTCGGACAGGACACTCGACGAGGGGCAAGCCAAGAGTTCCATGGCAAATTGTGCCAGCTCTGGTCACAGGTCAAGCCTGCACACCCAGTAGTCCAGGGGGTTCCTTGCTTCTTAGAGCATCCACATCGGCAGTTAACCTGATGTAATCGGACATCTGTCGGTCTAGGCGTTCCCTGAGGCTAGATCTGGAGGGCGGCTGTCGATGGGTTGGTTGCAAGAATGATCTCATATCCGAAGTGACCAACACATCTTCAAACCGCCCTCTTTATGCAGGCGCGGTAGGATTGGTACCTGCACCTGTTTTGCTGTGCGTGGAAATTCCTCTGCCAGTGCTTGCAAGAGCAGAAAGCAGCACCTGGCTCCTGCTCATTGCCCAGGAGAATGTTGTCCTCGGTCTCCTCCCCCCAGCCAAGGACAACACCAGGGATCCCTGAAAAGTTTAAAGCCTGCTCTTCTTGCTCCTCCTCCTCCATCTCCTCGACTGACTCCTCCTTTCCCACTGCTATTGCCTCTTCTGCTGCACCCCCCAAGCTACCCAGAACCTATTTGACGTGCCAGGTGAGACGTTTCCATGCTGTGCTGCTGCTGTTGTACCTGGAAGCCAAGAGCCACACCGGTCCACCACTGGGCAGTAAAAGTTATGTACCTTCCCTGCCCGTGTTTCTAGACCACGTGTCTGTGGTCAGATGTATCTTGACACCGACACTGTGTGCCAGAGATATAATAACTTGCCGCTGAACGTGGTCATGTAGTTCAGGGATGCCCTTATGGGAGAAATATTTCCTTCTGGGACCTTCCATTGCGATGTGCCAATGGCCACAAATTTTCTAAAGGCCTCTAAGTCCACCAATTTATAAGGCAGTAGTTGGTGGGCTAGCAGTACCGACAAGCAAGCAGTCAGCCGTTGGGCAAGAGGATTACCCAGCGTCATCATTTTTTTATGCTTGAACAATTGGGCCACTGAAGCCAGCCTTATGCCAGTTGAACGTGACGACGGCGTGGTGGAAGGTGGAGTGGAGGAGAACTGGGAGGAGAGAGGAGAAGGAGAATAGGCAGGACATGGAGCGCCAGAAGTGTGGCTTTGTGGGTTCTGACAGCGTTGCTTCCACTGGGCTCGGTGATGGGAAGCCAGGTGCCTACTTAAGGTGGTCGTCCCTAGGTGAGTGTTGGGCTTACCGTGACTTATGCGTTGATAGCACAAGCTGCAGATGGCAACACTATTATCAGCAGCTCACATGTTAAAAAAAGCCCACACTTCGGAGCCATGTTCTGGTGTCCTGGGAGTGCAAGATGTGACCGTGCATGGTGGATGCTTAGCTCCAGATACATTTGCAGTCTGCTTTTTGCCTCCTGTGCACTGCAAGTTCTGCCTGCTTCTTCTCCTTATCCTTCCTATCTGCTGCTCCGTCTCTCCCTCTGAATTCCCCTCCTCTTCCTCTCTTGTGGGCATGCACGTGACGTCCATCAACGCGTTATCATCGTAACCTTCACCACCACTGACATTAGAGATCTCGGAGTAGGCAGCAACAGCGGGGACCACCCTTCTTGGGCTGATCTGGGTACTATCTCATCTGATACCAAAAATGGCTACGCATCGGTAAGGTCTGGGAATAGATGGGAAAATATTCCCTCTGACTTGAGTGGAGGGGCTATGGTGGTGGTGGTGGTGTCTTTGTAGGTGCACACAGCAGAGAGTGAGGAGGGTGCAGATACAGAGGATGAGGAGGGTGCAGAAGCAGAAGTCTAAGTGAGCCACTCAACCAACTGTGGTGCGCCCTTTGAAGTTATCGCACGCTCATTCTCCAACTTCCCACTTAGGCTCCAGCCTGGTGCACCTGCCCGACCCCTACCATCCCTGCAGAACAGTCTGCCTCTTTCTCTGCGTGTCATTTTCTAAATGACCCTCTGCCTAAGCCAGTAGAGAAGAGCAGTATTTGTGAAAGAAGGTATATCGCAGCCTTTAATCAGTATTTGGTGGAAAAAGGTATATAGCAAAAGAACCCCTCAATCAGTATTTTGTGAAAGAAGTTACATGGCACCCTTCAATCATTTTTTGGCAGAAACAGGTATATAGCACCCCTAAATCAGTGTTTGGTGGAAACCGGTATATAGCACCCCTCAATTAGTGTTTGGCCAAACAGGTATATGGCACCCCTATGGGGCCCCATAGATCAGTTTTGCACCGGGTCCCCAAGGAATATGCGTACGCCACTGGCACCCCTCAATCAGTATCTGGCGGAAATAGGTATATGGCACCGCTCAATTAGTATTTTGTGGATGCAGGTGTATCGCAGCCCTCAATCAGTATTTGGTGGAAAAATGTATATAGCAATAGCACCCTCAATCAGTATTTTGTGGAAGAAGGTATATAGCACCCCTCAATCAGTATTTTAGCGAAAAACTGGTATATAGCAGCCCTCAATCAGTATTTGGCAGAAACAGGTATATAGCACCCCTCAATCAGGATTTTGTAGAAGACGGTATATGGCACACCTCAATCAATATTTGGCGGAAAAAGGCATATGGCACCCCTCAATCAGTATTTTGTGGAAGCAGGTGTATCCCAGCCCTTAATCCATATTTGGTGGAAGAATGTATATAGCACCCCTCAATCAGTAATCGGGGGAAACAGGTATATAGCACCCCTCAATCAGTATTTGGTGGAAACAGGTATATGGCACCCCTCAATCAGTATTTTGTGAAAGCAGGTGTATCACAGCCTTAAATCAGTATTTGGTGGAAGAAGGTGTATAGCAATAACACCCCTCAATTAGTATTTTCTGAAATAAGGTATATGGCACCCCTTAAAGAGGACCTTTCACTAGTTTAAAAACGAAAAACTAACTATATCAGTGGGCAGAGCGGCGCCCAGGGGTCCCCCTGCACTTACTAGTGTGTCTGGGTGCAGCTCCGTTCGCCCGGTATAGGCTCCGGTTTTTGTATTAGGCGTGTCCCTTGCTGCAGCTCTGGCCAATCGCAGCGCACAGCTCATAGCCTGGGAGTCCCTAGTCATACTAGTAAGTGCTCTGCCCACTGATATAGTTAGTTTTTAGTTTTTAAACTAGTGAAAGGTCCTCTTTAATCAGTATTTGGCAGAAACAGGTCTATAGCACCCCTCAATCAGTATTTGGCAGAAGCAAGTATATAGCACCCCTCAATCAGGATTTTGTGGACATTGCAGCCCTCAAGCATTTTTTTTGGGGGGGGGGGGGCAACAGGTATATCACACCCATTGCAATTAGTTACTCCAATAGCGTTTTTCCCTCTATCTAACTGCGGTATCGAAGCAGAACCGAACACAACTGCTGCACAATACAAATACCCTATAATAATATCATTTCTATGTTGGAAAGTATATTATAAGTATATCACACCCCTCTATATCACACCTATCGATAGCACACATATACCAGTCCTTAAAAGGACTTTTGTGGCCCTATTAGCTAGCGTTTGGTGTCCCTAACTGTCCCTGCTCCAAATGCAACCCCTCCCTACACTGGCAAAACACATAATGTTAAATGGCTAAATGGCTAAATGGCTGCCAGATCAGGTTCTGTTACAGGGTTTGGGGGGTGTCCATGTGCTGAAACGTCTCAATTGGCTGTCCTGTCCCACCTGATGGATGAGTCATGGGTCAAAGTTCGGCGCTATGCAAAAAAAATGGCACGTGCGAGTATCGCCATATTTCCAACATGTTTGGCGAATCGCGAACAAGCAAAGTTTGCCGCAAAACGACTGCCGGGCGAACGGCAAGGCCATTTCTACAGCAGAGTACGGAGTTCCTTGGGCAACCGACGAGGGGAGATGAGGGGAACACCCAGCAGTTCCAACAGAGTCAAGGAAATACTCTCCAATGCCTGGGACAGTTTCATGACACCTCGCCAGCAACCTTACCCTGATGAGCGGCCTAGTGTCACAAGGAGAGAAAAGTTTTGGAAGATGGGGTAGGAGTACATAGCAGACTGTGTCAGTCTCCTCAATGATCCTTCTGTGCCTTACAACTATTGAGTGCCCAAGCTGGATACGTGGCAAGAACTGGCTTTCTACGCCTTGGAGGTGCTGGCCTGCCCTGCTGCGAGTTGGTATTTAGTGCTGCTGGGGACATAATAACTGATAAGTGTATCCGACTGTCAACTGAAAATGCTGACAGGTTGACTGTTATCAAAATGAACAAGGCCTGGATTGCCCCTGACTTCTCTACTCCACCAGAGGAAAGCAGCTAAACATAAAGGCACTTTAATTTTATGGTGTATTCAATAAACTGTATTCCCATGGACCCCTTCCACCACAAAAAAGTGAATATAGTTCAACCTTCCTTTTCTCGTCCACCTCCTCCTCCTCCATCTTATCAACATGCTTATTAGGCTGCCCTCGCACTTAATGTTTTAGAGGGTCAGATCAGCAGTAGGACCTTAACCATATTTTTTTCAATGAACAGCTCAGCAGCAGGCCCTCAACCATAATTTTTTTTATGGTCAGCTCAGCAGCAGGCCCTAAACAATAATTTTTTACATGGTCAGATCAGCAGCAGTCATTCACCCTTAATGTTTTAGAGAGTCAGCTCACCAGCAGACCCTCAACTATAATTTTTTCGATGGTCAGCTCAGCAGCAGGTCTTCAACCATAATTTTTTCGATGGTTAGCAAAGCAGCAGGCCCTCAACCATAATTTTTTCGATGTTCAGCTCAGCAGCAGGCCCTCAACCATAATTTTTTTGATGGTCAGCTCAGCAGCAGGCTTTCAACCATAATTTTTTCGATAGTTAGATCAGCAGCAGGTGCTCGCCCCTAATGTGTTAGAGAGTCAGCTCACCAGCAGACCCTGAACCATAATTTTTTGATGGTCAGCTCACCAGCAGACCCTGAACCATAATTTTTTGATGGTCAGATCAGCAGCAGGCACTCGCCCCTAATGTTTTAGAGCGTCAGTCCAGCAGCAGACCCTCAACCATCATTTTTTCAATGGTCAGCTCAGCAGCAGGCCCTCGCCGATAATTTCTTCCAGCGTCAGATCAGCAGCAGGCCCTTGCCCCTAATGTTTTACAGAGTCAGCTTACGAGCAGACCCTCAACCATAATTTTTTCGATGGTCAGCTCAGTAGGAGGCCCTCACCCCTAATGTTTTAGATTGTCAGCTCAGCAGCAGACCCTCACCCCTAATGTTTTAGATGGTCAGATCAGCAGCAGGCCCTCGCCCCTAATGTTTTAGAGGGTCACCAGTAGGCCAGCAATCATATTTTTTGAAGGGTGTGTATCACCAGTAGGCCCTTGGAGTGCAGCAGCCCCAGCATTTGCCTGGCTTTGCCGGGTGCTGATAATGGCCCCAATATACAGAACATATGCCATTATATACTCCCAGTTGGCAGATTTTTTGCAATTTTTAGTTTCAGCTGTAGCACACTAACGTGTCTTGAGATGATGCTTTTTTTTAGTTTATATAGAAATAAGCAGTGGTGCCGTACAATATGGATTCACATTTTAAACAAAACATCCCTCCTTTCATTGGATCTATTAATGATTTATTATTGTGCTACATTTGTGTGGGTTTTATATATCTAGATATGCTGGCAGAGGAGAAAGCATTTTTTCCTCTACAATACGTTTATTCTATTGTAATGTTTCACAGAATATGGTACTTCACTGGAGATAGCAAAATTAACCTTGATAAATTGCTTTACTTTCTTTCGTTGCCTATGCCTTCAGTCTGGCAATGACGGGATTAAGAAGAGAAATCACATATCTTATTTTCTCACATTGCAGAAGTATAATGAAACCATCTGGAGAGCTAAATGAGCACTGGAAGAAGAGAACACAACTTATATCATAATGAGCTGCTCAGTTTGGGTTGAATTTAAAATATATATACGTATATATGCAAGTGAGATAAACCTGGCAATCCTCAGAAATGATTTAATATTTTGGTGTCCTTGAAATCTGCTTTATCATGCTGTTTAAATCTAAGATACCAGAGGTGTATCTAGAACTGACTGAGCCCCACACCAAATTTTCTACAGGTCCCTCCTCTGAAATTGATGAACTATCCTGAGGACAGGTCATCAATAGGGTTGAGTAAACTGCTACTAATGGCATGGCTGTGATTGGCCAGTGCAGCATGTGACCCAGCCTCTATATAAGCTTGAGTCACGTAGCGCTGCACGTCACTCCGCTGTTCCTAGTGTAGGGAGAGGAAGCTGCTGGTGATTTCAGGGAGAGAATAGGAGAGAATCTTTGTTCAGAACTGGAATCTAACTCAGCGATCTACATAGATTTAGTTGTGTGGGTGCAGGGCGCAATCTTTTTACCATGCCCTGAGCCCAGTGACAGAAAAAAATAACTTTTATCCGTCTGTTAGTTAGGTGGGCGGCGGCAGCCATTTTATGCAAGCTCAGTGCACCAGCACTGCATCTTAGCTTTTGTGACATTGAAATCCAAGCTTAAAATACTGCAATAATAATCTGGATTACCGTAGTCAGTGTGCAATTTAAGCTAGAAATACAGCCAAAATTTTCTGGGTTTTTAAAAACACCCTTTTTTGGCAAAATCCACTATTTTACAGATCTGCACGTGTGAAATTCAAGTTTAATATATACAGCTTTCATATTCTGTTAATAAAAAAACACACTTTTTTATCAATATACAACCTCTGGATTAGTCAGTGTGCAATTTAAGCTAGAAATACAGCCAGAATTTTCTGGGTATTTAAAAATATACCTTTTTGCACAAATACCCAATTTTACAGCACTTACAGTATCAGCATGTGTGAAATTCAAGGGTTATATACTGCTGTCATATTCAGTTATTAAACAAACACCCAGTTTGGCCAAAAAACTTATATTGTGGCCTAGTCTGGATCAGTACGTTTGAGATGCAGCCTTTACATACTGTGGTTCTATTCAGTTATCTGAAATACAGCCATTTTGGGCAAACAAATTTAATTGCGGCCTAGTCTGGATCAGTCGGAGTGAGATACACCATTTATATACTGTGGCTGTATTCTTCTATTAATAAAACACCCTTATTTGGGCAAAATACACAATTTTTCTGGCCTTGCAGCATCAGCACATGTGAAATTCAAGGGTTATATACTGCTGTCATATTCAGTTATTAAACAAACACCAGTTTTGGGCAAAAACGTTTTTCTTTGCAGCCTTTGCTGCATATGTCATTGTGAAATACAGCCTTTACATACTGTGGTTCTATTCAGTTATTTGAAATACAGCCATTTTGGGCACAAATCTTTAATTGCGGCCTAGTCTGGATCAGGGCGTGTGAGATACACCCTTTACATACTGTGGTTCTATTCAGTTATTTTAAAAACAGCCATTTTGGGCAGAAATCTTTAATTGCGGCCTAGTCTGGATCAGGGTGTGTGAGATACACCCTTTACATACTGTGGTTCTATTCAGTTATTTGAAATACAGCTATTTTGGGCACAAGTCTTTAATTGCGGCCTAGTCTGGATCAGGGCGTGTGAGATACACCCTCTACATACTGTGGTTCTATTTAGTTATTTGAAATACAGCCATTGTGGGCACAAATCTTTAATTGCGGCCTAGTCTGGATCAGGGCGTGTGAGATACACTCTTTACATACTGTGGTCCTATTCTGCTATTAATAAAACACCCATTTAGGGCAAGATCCTAAATTTGAGAAATATGAGGAGAGCTTCAAATAAGGGACGTGGCCCAGTTCGTGGTGCTGCTGGTGGAGCTCCTGTTGCAGGGAGAGGACGTGGTTGATCTGTACCAGCTACAAGCACAAGTTAAACCCCTTCCTCAGGTGCGAGTAGGCGACAGAACCTGCAGCGGTATTTGGTCGGACCTAATGCGGCTCTACGAATTGTGAGGCCTGAACAAGTACAGGCGATAGTAGATTGGATTGCTGACAGTGCCTCCAGTTCCTTCACATTGTCTCCCACCGAGTCTCCTGCTAAAAGATCAGAGTTGGCACCTGCAGCCGATGTCCATTAGTCTTTCACCTCACCCCCTTGCAAATCAGCCAAGCAGTCTGAGCCCCAAGTCATGCAGCAGTCTCTTCTGCTTTTTGATGACTCTGTTAGCAGGGTTTCCCAGGGCCATCCACCTATCCCTGCCCCAGAAATGGAAGAGATTGAGTGCACCGATGCCCAACCACTTATGTTTCAAGATGAGTACATGGGAGGACCATTGCAGCACGTCTCGGATGATGATGAAACACAGGTGCCAACTGCTGGGGCTTTCAAAAGTGGACAAGACACGAGTAGTGCAATCAGAGCCTGAAGAGAGGGCATAAATGTTCTCAACCTGAGCAAGACCTGCATGACCAGGCATTTAAGTGCTAAGCACAAGCTGCAGTGGAGTAGACACCTCAAAAACCAAGAAAGGTCTCTGGCTCCTCCTGCTTCCTCTTCTGCTGCAGTCTCAGCCTCTTCATCCACCTCTGGAATGACAGTGCCACCTGCCACCCCGCAAACAGAGAATCTGCCAGCAACACCACCACCTGGGTCACCAAGCATCTCCACCATGTCCCACGGAAGCGTTCAGCTCTCCATCTCCCAAACACTGGAGAGGAGGAGGAAGTACCCCCCTACCCACCCACGATCCCTAGCCCTGAATGCCAGCATTTCTAAATTACTGGCATTTGAAATGCTGTCATTCCATCTGGTGGAGACGGATAGTTTTAAAGGCCCTATGGCGGTGGCTGTCCCACAGTACGTCGTGACCAGCCGCCACTACTTTTCCAGACGAGCCATCCCTTCCCTGCATAACCAAGTAGGGGACAAAATCATGTGTGCACCGCGCAACACAATCTGTGGCAAGGTGCACCTCACTACGGATACTTGGACCAGTAATCATGGTCAGGGACATTATATCTCCATAACAGCACACTGGGTAAATGCAGTGGCGGCTGGGCCTTAGGCGGATAGCAGTTTGGTGCATGTCCTTCCACCACCGAGGATTGCAGGGCGCTTCAGTTTGCCTCCTGTTGCTTCCTCCTCCTACTCTTCTTCCTCATTGTCTACCGGCTCGTCATCCGGTCAGCATAACACCTTCACCACCAACTTCAGCACAACCAGGGGTAAACGACAGCAGGCAGTTTTAAAACGTATCTGTTTGGGGGACAAACCCCACGCCGCGCACGGAGCTGTGGACGGGCCTTGAACAACAGACCAATGAGTGGTTGGTGCCAGTGAGCCCCAAGCCCGGCTTGGTGGTGTGCGATAATTGGTGAAATCTCGTAGCAGCTCTGGGACTAGCCGGTTTGAGGCACATCCCTTGCCTGGCACATGTGCTGAATTTGGTGGTGCAGAGATTCCTTAAAAATTACCACGATATGTCAGAGCTGCTACATAAAGTGCGTGCCGTCTGTGCACGCTTTGGCGTTCTCACCCTGCTGCTTGCCTGTCAGCGCTGCAGCGTAACTTCGGCCTTCCCGCTCACCGCCTTATATATGACATGCCCACAAGGTGGAACTCTACCTTGCACATGCTGGCCAGACTGTGCGAGCAGCAGCAGGCGATAGTGGAGTTTCAGCTGCAGCACGAACGGGTGAGTCGCTCGGGGTAACAGCACCACTTTACCACCAATGACTAGGCCTCTATGCGAGACCTGTGTTTCAAGTAGACCACCAACATGGCCAGTGACAATGATGGAGGAGGATGTGGCACAGGAGGAGGAAGAGGGATCATTTCGTAGGGTTTCCGGCCAGTCATTCCCAAGTAGCTCTGAGGGTGGGTTCCTGCACCCACAAACCCAAGGTACACAATTGTCCAGCCAGGGCACAGTTCTGGAGGATGAGGAGGTGGAGGAACCATGTTCACAGCAGGGTAGCACCCAGACCAGCTCATGGCCATCAATGGTGCGTGGATGGGGAGATACAGAGGACACAGACGATACACCTCCCATAGAAGACAGCTTTTCGTTGCCTCTGGGCAGCCTGGCACACATGAGCGATTACATGCTGCAGTGTCTCCTCAATGACCGCTGAGTTGCCCACATTCTAGCTTGTGCTGATTACTGGGTGGCCACACTGCTGGATCCTCGTAATAAGGACAACATACCGTCCTTAATTCCATCACTGGAGCTGTGATCGTAAGATGCGCGAGTACAAGCGCACACTGATAGACGCGGTGGGCACAGTGGAAGCACAAGGCGAAGGCAGAGGATGAGGAAGAGGTCGCCCTTGCAGCTGGGGCACCGCCAGCACCTCAGAAGGCAGGGTTAGCATGGCCGAAATGTGGAAAAGCTTTGTCAGCACGCCACAACAACCAGCACCACCAGCTGATATGGAATGTCTTAGTAGGAGGCAGCATTTCACCAACATGGTGGAGCAGTATGTGTGCACATTCCTACACGTACTGAATGACGGGTCTGCCCCCTTCAACTTCTGGGTCTCCAATTGGGCACATGGCCTGAGCTTGCCCTTTACGCCTTGGAGGTGCTGGCCTGCCCTGCAGCCAGTGTATTATCTGAACGTGTGTTTAGCACGGCAGGGGGCGTCATCACAGACAAGTGCAGCCGCCTGTCCACAGCCAATGTGGACAAGCTCACGTTCATTAAAATGAACCAGGCATGGATCCCTCAGTACTTGTCCGTACCTTGTGCAGAATAGACATGTATACCGGCACTAAGCAGCCATTGTTATACTGCAGCGCAATTGTTCATGTTTGTATTTTGGATATTTCACAGTCTTTTGGAGTGTACCTTAATTTTACTAAATTAAATTAAAAGCAAAGGCCTGTGTTGGCTATCTCGTCCTCCTCCACCGCCGCTTTCACCTACGCCGCTACGTCCACCGCCTCCTCAAACTCCTACTCCATAAAAAAAAATAAAAAATTGTCATTAACATTTTCTGGTGAAATTAACAAATTTTTGGGTGTATAGTACCACTGCTATACCTAGTAGGCCGGTAAAAATAAGAATAAATTGTCATTAACATTTTCTGGTGAAATTAACCAATTTTTGGGTGTTTAGTACCACTGTTATACCTAGTATGCCGGTTTAAAAATAAAAATAAATGTTGTTAACATTTTTTGTTGAAATTAACCAATTTTGGGGTTTATAGTACCACTGTTATACCAAGTAGGCAGGTTAAAAAAAATAAAAAATGTAATTAACATTTTCGTGTGAAATTCACCAACTTTTGGGTGTATAGTACCACTGCTATATCTAGTAGGCCGGTTAACAAAAAAAATTTCATTAACATTTTTTGTTGAAATTCAACAATTTTTGTGTGTGAAGTACCACTGCTATACCTAGTAGACAGGTTAAACAATAAAACAATTGTCTGTTACATTTTCTGTTGAAATTAACCAATTATTGGGTTTATACCAAGTAGGCAGGTTAAAAAAAAAAATGTAATTAACATTTGTGTGAAATTCACCAATTTTTGGGTGTATAGTACCACTGCTATATCTAGTAGGCCGGTTAACAAAAAAAATCTCATTAACATTTTTAGTTGAAATTCAACAATTTTTGTGTGTGAAGTACCACTGCTATACCTAGTAGACAGGTTAAACAATAAAATAATTTGTCTGTTACATTTTATGGTAAAATTTGGGTATGATGTACCTCTGCTTATACCTAGTAGGCCGTTTAAAAAAAAAAAAAATTGTCAGTCACATTTTCGGGGGAAATTAACCAATTTTTGGGTGTATAGTACCACTGCTATACCTAGTAGGCCGGTTAACAAAAAAAAAAAAAATTGTCAGTTACATTTTCTGGTGAAAATCAGCAATTTTTTGGTGTGATGTACCACTGCTATACCTATTAGACCGGTAAGAAAAAAAAATAAAAAATTGTCAGTTACATTTTATTGTCAAATTCACCAATTTTTGGGTGTAATATACCCCTCCTCTACCTAGTTGACAGCTTAATAATTTTCAATAATTTTTATTTTACATTTTCGGGTGACAATAAACAATTGTTTTCTGTCATAGACCCCTGCTCTACCAAGTAGACAGGTTATTTAATTTCTGTAATTTTTCTGTTACATTTTTGGGTTGACATTATGCAATTTTAGACGTGAATAAACCCCTGCTCTGCATAGGTGACAGGGAATTAAATTTTCTGAAATGCTTCTTTAATTGATGCCACCTCCTTTGATTCAATGCTTAAACAAGTTGTACCACATTTAAGCTTCAATACTTTGTCCCACATTTCCGCTATACTCTTTTGGCCAACATTTATGCCTCAATAGCTTTTCCCACAATTCCGCTTGACTCTTTTGGCCCACATTTGGGCTCCTGTAATTTTTCCCACATTCGCGTCTCAATAGCTTTTCCCACATTTATTCTCTATCCCAAATTTTTTAAATAAATTTAGTCTCTTTTTCTCACGCTCCCTCTCCAGCCTGGAACCCTGATTGCCCGCCACCCGTAATCACCATGGTAGGCGCATAAAAGAACATCAAAATTATTTTTTCTAATAACGCTTGTCCCTCTATATACCTGCAGTATCGCAGCAGAACCTCACACAACTGCTGCACAATACAAATGCACTATAATATACTTTCTAACAACTTTCTAACATAGAAAGTATATTATAACAATGTACAAGGAAGGCAATCCATTAGAGTATACATAAAGATAAAATGTAACCTTTAATAATGTTACTATGAGGGTCCGTTCACACGTCCGTAAGTGTTTTGCGGATCCGGCAATGTGCATTCCGCAAATTGCGAACCTGTCACGGCGGGGAGTGGGAGAAACCCCCACCGTACAATAGCTGTCGCTGCTACGCCAGATAGCAGGTAACAGAGCACAGGTCACCTCCTAACATGACCCTCCTAATGCATGAGCCGCCTCAGATGGTAAGGGGGCTCATGCTCACCAACCTAGAACCCTAAGTATCCCTGCTATGCCCATAAGCCTGAATACAGGGCAGAGACCACCCATTCATCCTACACAACGGATGCATGGTGTCTCCAGAAGCCCAGCAGCTGGCCACCAACTAGACAGGGGTCACAGCCGAGCGACAGGTAAGTAACAAAAGGCAACAGACAACCTAGGTTACCAGAACTTACCTGCCGCCGACGAGATGGACTGGAAATGCACTGTCTAGATGTTTGCTTAAACCCCTCTGGGAAATCAGCCCCCTTTCGGAGGTAACACACTACAACACAATAACCTCCAAACAAGGCCCACACCATAACAACATACACCAGGTGGGAGAGGGAAAACAGAAACACGCTGGAGGGTACACACAGACAGAGCAAGGAAAACAATATAACAAATAAGGGTGGCTCACACAGACTAAAACCTACAGCCAGGGAGCAGAGCTCCTACACAGACTGACAAGCAAAATCAAATTGACCTCAGGTTCCACCACCCCAACATATAAGAAGGCTTTAGGTCACACCCACCACACCTAGCAAACACACCTTAACCCCGTGCACACCAGGATGGGAAGGGACACACAATTTAAAGGGGAAGTGTCAAAACATGCAAAAACAACATGTTGTCACTAGCAACAAGCATGCATGGCAAAAGTGTCATGGTCCACAATACCAGACCATGACACCGCCGTGACACTCCCTCCCCTCAAAGCCCTTCCCAAAAAATAACGGGGAATACAAAAAAAGGTGCAAATGCTGTGTCAGCACATCCCTCAAAACCACCAATTAGGTCCCTGGCAGCCAGCCAACAAGCAGTAAGGAGAAACAATACTGAACAAAGCGTCTATCTCAGACACAGTTCACACTCTGGGTGGCAATCAGCAAGCATTCCCAACCAGCACACAGCCAGTACTCCACTGTCAGCAACCAGCCCAAGAGCAAGGAACTACTAAGAATGGAACGAGGGGACACACCAACACGGACAACGGTTAGCAAGGTGGTGGGGAAAAAGCCACCAACTGCGCCCTTAACGATGAACCCCATGGCGCTCTCCCCCCAGAGAGCACGCATGTATACCGAAAACGGCAGGCAATACATGCTTAACCCTCATTCGAAGGAGACAAGACTGCGGAGCCTCTATTTGTTATAATGTCCATTGCTTACCCCTTAGTGTGTTTCCTGTACCCTTCCTCTCTGGTTTTGTTGTATATCTAGTGTGGTGTGCCATGTCTGGTATTTGTGGTGTTGTGACCAGCATGGCTGCTTGATGTGTTCCTTTTGGTGTGTGTATATTGCTGCGGAAGGGGCTTGCTTTCCCAGAGGGGCTTAAGCAAAAGCAAGACTGTGTTCTTCCCAGGTTGGAGCCTCCATGCATCTTGTAGCTGCTGGGAGGTCCGAGTTGTCGTTTGTCGTCATTCCATCTGCGGCAGGTAAATATTGATAGCATTTGTTGTGTTGCTGTGCTATTTACTTGCCGTACTGTTTCTCTTAAAGTCTTGCACCCTGCCAGCTACTGGGCCTCTGGAGACGTCTGTCACCCATGTCGTGGATGAACAGGTGTTCTCTGCCCTGTCACCCTATGTAGGGCAATGCAGGGATTTCTAGACTTCTAGGCACGTGGTTATGTGTCCCCTTACCTTTGAAGGGGCTCATACAGCTAGGAGACTAGGGCCTATTAAGAGAAGTTTTAGGAGGTGACCAGCTCCCTTTCCCTGCATTGCAGCCGGTTAGCCTAGGACTTTGCGCAATGGGGGTTTCCCCTACTCCCATTCGTGACAGAACCACACATCGCCGGCACTATAATAGAAAATGCTTAATCTTGTCTGCAATTGCAGACAAGAATAGGATATGTTCTATTTTTTGGCGGAAACGGAAGCACGGATGTGGAAGTGCGGATCCGCAAATGCGGATGCGGACAGCACATTCTGGCCCCATTGAAAATTAATGGGTCTGCACCCGTTCCGCAAAATTGTGGAACTGATGCGAACCCATTTTGCGGACGAGTGAATGGAAAAGATATCCCTCAAAATGAAAATAAATAAAATTATAAAAGTTAGGCAAAAAGCATAGATGTGGTAGGCAATAACAAGTGCTCGGCGACACCAAATCAGAAACCATATGTCCTACCTCAATCCGGGGGGTTCCAGTGCACATCCATGAATCCTGGAGGGAAAGCAAAAAACATCTATCCCTGGGCTAGATGATGATGTGGTATTGAAGGACAGGGTGGGCAAAGAACTGTCCCTGATATTGCCCTACAGGGGGGTGCTATTCTGGCCCTGATAGCCTAACCACAGACCACCCGCCCTGATAGGAGCGACCCATCCGGAACCTTACCCTATATAAAAATGGCCCTAGTAAGCCCCTAACCCCAGGCCCCTGACTTCCAGGTGATCAGTATATAGATCTATGTGTTTTTGACTCATTATAAACGCATATTATAAGTATATTGCACCCCTCTGTGTATCACACCTATCGATAGCATACCTATACCAGTCCTTAAAAATACTTTTGTGCCCCTTTTAGCTATCGTTTTGTGTCCCTAACAGCCTGTCCCTGCTCCACACAGCAACCTCTCCCTACACTGGCAAAACACTGAATGTAAAATGGCGCCCAGATCAGATTTATTTATAAGGTAGGGGGTATGTCCATGTGCTGAAACGTCTCAATTGGCTGTCCTGTACCACCTGATGGATGTGTTATTGGTTAAAGTTCTTCACAATTTAAAAGAATATGGCGTGCGCGAATATGCGGCTGAGTTGACCCTCTAAAACATTAGGAGTGAGGGCAGCCTGATAAGCATGTTGATATGATGGAGGAGGAGGAGGAGGACGAGAAAAGGAAGATTGAACCATATACTCTTTTTTGTGGTGCAAGGGGTGCATGGGAATACAGTGTATACAGGAGATGTAGTGCAGGTAATGTTGCTGCTGTCACCAGCGGCTAACATTGTATAGAAGATGTAGCGCAGGTAATGTTGCTGCTGTCACCAGCAGCTAAGAAAAAATTACAGTCAATGTCACTGATATTTGGGATGCGGAAACGTTATACAGGAAAGGTACCATAGGTAATGGTGCTGCTGTCACTAGCGGCTAAGAAAAAATTACAGTCAATGTCAGAGATATTTGGGATGTGGAAATGTTATACAGGAGATGTAGCGCAGGTAATGTAACTGTCCGCAGCAGACACCGTCTACGGAAAAAGTACACTGGATCTTACAGATATTTTTAGGCTGCACACACGTTACACAGGAGATGTAGCGCAGATAATGTCGCTGTCTAAAGCGGCCAAACAATTGCAAGCTATTTAGCGCAGGTTGCGCTAAAAATATATATTGCTGCCAGATACAACAATAGTCCTTAAAAGGACTTTTGGGTCTCTACAATTGCATGCAATTTAGCGCAGGTTTCGCTAAAAATATATATTGCTGACAGACACAACCATAGTCCTTAAGTACTTTCGGGTCTCTAATGCCAGCCCTGCCTAACAAAAAAATTAAATTCAATACACTACACTATCTGTCTCTTCTACAGCACAGCTTTCCCTGACTAAGACTGAGCCGAACCACGTGTCATTGGTTGCTTTATAGAACCCGATGACACGTTCCGGCCAGCCAATCACTGTAATGCCAGTAACCAACATGGCTACGGCATTACAGTCAGTGGCAGCATTTATCTGCATGATATTTGCACCCGCCATATTCTTTTACATTGTGAACCCATGACACATCCATCAGGTGGTACAGGACAGCCAATTGAGACGTTTCGGCACATGGACATACCACCTACCTTTTAAATAAACCTGATCTGGGCGCCATTTTACATTCAGTCTTTTGAAGTGTGGATATAAATATAGAGTTCGGACCGCGCATATCCTCAAGGCCAGTATACAAACAGTTTTTTCTTTCTTCCTTCTCCTTTTTGAAAGAGAATCGGGGGCTGCAAATATCCTACAATAGTGAAGCTCCGATAGTTTTTGATTTAAAAATTTATTGGCACATACTCACAAACATGCTCTTTAAAATTCGCATTTAAAATCCCAGCGTCTTAATCTTTGCCCGACCCGGGTTTCACTCCTTGAGCTTCGTCAGGGGCACACTTCATCTTTCCCTCCCCCTTCTTTTTATTTGGTAGGCTAGAGTTAATCAAGCATCTGATGTGCTACTCCAAACCGCTTCTCTTTTCACTACTTTAACCCTATACTTGTATTACCTAATCCTCATGGGAAAAAACGGATGCTATTAGAATAATCATTTCCATGTGAATTAGGACCTATCAGTTTCATGTTCTAATTTAACACGGCTTGCAGGTCAAAGTCTACATTCAGGCCTCCTGGTTGTAGCGTACATAATTCGTATATATCCACTTGCTTTCTTTTTTATTAATTTTTTCTAGAAAACTTCCTCCCCTCCAATGATTTTGTACTAATTCCACCCTCATAAATTTTAGACCTTCTGGATTTTTTGGTGCCATTTTTTATAATGAGCCGATACACCATGACTTTCAAGTCCTTTTTAATATTTCTTATGTGTTCCTGCACACGGACCTTAAGGGGTCTAATAGTCCGTCCTACATACTGGAGGCCACAAGGGCACTCCAGTACATATACAACCCCTTTACTATGGCATGTCATCTCACCCAATAATTCCAACTGTTTGCCTTTTACAGTGCTCTTAATTATAGTGCTATTTTGTGATCTTTCTGTTCTTTTTCTGTTTTTACAGGCAATGCAAAAGCCACACCAATTAAAGCTGTTTTTAATTTTTTTATTTTTATCTTCTGGTCGGTTAGCACTATGTACTAGAAGATAAAAATAAAAATAAAAAAAAGCTTTAATTGGTGTGGCTTTTGCATTGCCTGTAAAAACAGAAAAAGAACAGAAAGATCACAAAATAGCACTATAATTAAGAGCACTGTAAAAGGCAAACAGTTGGAATTATTGGGTGAGATGACATGCCATAGTAAAGGGGTTGTATATGTACTGGAGTGCCCTTGTGGCATCCAGTATGTAGGACGGACCATTAGACCCCTTAAGGTTCGTGTGCAGGAGCACATAAGAAATATTAAAAAAGGACTTGAAAGTCATGGTGTATCGGCTCATTATAAAAAATGCCACCAAAAAAATCCAGAAGGTCTAAAATTTATGGGAGTGGAATTAGTACAAAATCATTGGAGGGGGGGAAGTTTTCTAGAAAAAAAATAATAAAAAAGAAAGCAAGTGGATATATACGAATTATGTACGCTACAACCAGGGGGCCTGAATGTAGACTTTGACCTGCAAGCCGTGTTAAATTAGAACATGAAACTGATAGAATAATCATTTCCATGTGAATTAGGACCTAATAGCATCCGTTTTTTCCCATGAGGATTAGGTGATACAAGTATAGGGTTAAAGTAGTGAAAATAGAAGCGGTTTGGAGTAGCACATCAGATGCTTGATTAACTCTAGCCTACCAAATAAAAAGAAGGGGGAGGGAAAGATGAAGTGTTCCCCTCACGAAGCTCAAGGAGTGAAACCCGGGTCGGGCAAAGATTAAGACGCTGGGATTTTAAATGCGAATTTTAAAGAGCATGTTTGTGAGTATGTGCCAAAAAATTTTTAAATCAAAAACTATCGGAGCTTCACTATTGTAGGAGCGACTTGTATTCACAGAAACTTCTAAGAAAAGAAATTGAAAATAACTGTAGATTTACCTGGGGTATATATAGGATATTTGCAGCCCCCGGTTCTCTTTCAAAAAGGAGAAGGAAGAAAGAAAAAACTGTTTGTATACTGGCCTTGAGGATATGCGCAGTCCGAACTCTATATTTATATTTGCTTAAAGCGTGATTGACCCCACAACACTTCTCGGACCTGCAGCACAGCATTTTTGCGGACTGGTGATACATTTCTTTTATTTTGCCAGTGTAGGAAGAGGTTGCTGTGTGGAGCAGGGACAGACTGTCAGGAACACAAATCGCTAGCTAATAGGGCCACAAAAGTCCTTTTAAGGACCGGTATAGGTGTGCTGTCGATAGGTGTGACATACTTAGGGGTGTAATATACTTATAATATACTTTCTATCATAGAAAGTATATTGTAGTGCAATTGTATTGTGCCGCAGTTGTGTGCCATTCTGCTGCGATACTGCAGCCACACAGAGTGACAAACGCTATTGGAACAAATCATTTCTACTGGTGTGATTTACCAGTTGCCCACCAAAAAAAACTGAATGAAGCAGGGGTGTGATAAACCAATAATATACTTTCCATATAGTGCATTTAGGTAGTGCAGCATTTGTTTGCGGTTTTGCTGCGTTACCGCATCTACACAGAGTGACAAACACTATTTGAAGAAATAATTTCTACTGGTGTGATTAACCAGTTGCCCCCCCAAAAAAACTGATGGAAGCAGGGATTTTATATACCAATAATATACGTTCTATATAGTGCATTTAGGTAGTGCAGAATTTGTCTGCGGTTTTGCTGCATTACCGCATCTACACCGAGTGACAAAACACTATTTGAAGAAATAATTTCTACTGGTGTGATTAACCAGTTGCACCACCAAAAAACTGATTGAAGCAGAGATTTTAAATACCAATAATATACGTTCTATATAGTGCATTTAGGTAGCGCAGCATTTGTTTGCGGTTTTGCTGCGTTACCGCATCTACACAGAGTGACAAACACTATTGGAACCAATAATTTCTACTGGTGTGATTTACCAGTTGCCCCCCAAAAAAACTGATTGAGGCAGGGGTGTGAAATACCTTCTTCCACAAATACTGCTCTTCTATAGGGACTTTTGTCACAGGGTCATTTTGAAAATGACAGGCAGAGAAAGAGGCAGGCCATTCCGCAGGGCTGGTAGGGGTCAGGTAGGTGCACCAGGCCGGAGCCTAAGTGGGAAGTTGCAGAAGGTGCGTGCGATTACGTTAAAGGACTCACCAGACTTGGTTGAGTGGCTTACTCAGCCTTCCGCTTCTGCACCCTCCTCATCCTCTCTATCTGCACCCTCTTCACTCTCTGCTGTGTCCACCCCCAAAGACACCACCACCACCATATCCTCTCTGCTCGAGTAAGAGGAATTATTTTCCCATAGATTCCAAGACCTTACTGATGCGCAGCCATTCTTGGCATCGGATCAGGAAAAGCAGACTGCTAATGTATCTGGAACAAAACATCTACCATGCACGGTCACATCTGGCGCTCCCAGGACGCCGGCACATGGCTCCGCAGTGTGGACTTTTTTTTTTATGTGTCCGCTGCTGACAATAGTGTTGCCATCTGCAGCCTGTGCTGTCAATGCATACATCGCTGTAAGCCCAACACTCACCTAGGGATGACCGCCTTAAGAAGGCACCTGGCCTCTAATCACCGATACCAGTGGGAGCAACACCGTCAGAACCCACAAAGCCACACTCCCGGCGCTCACCATCCTGCCTCTTCTCCTTCTCGTTCCCCTCTCTCCTCCCAGTTATCCTCCACTCGACTTTCCACCTTGTTGCCGTCGCGTTCATCTAGAAAAAGGCTGGCTTCCTTGCCCTAAATGTTCGAGCAAAAACAATGATGTTGCCCGATAACCCTCTTGCCCAACTGCTGACCGCTGGCTTGTCAGAAATGCTAGCCTGCCAACTACTGCCATATAAACTGGTGGACTCTGAGAAAATTTGTGGCCATTGGAACACCGCAATGGAAGGTCCCCGGAAGAAAATATATCTCCCAGAAGAGCATCCCAGAGCTATATGGCCACGTTCAGCGGCAAGTGAATGTATCTCTAGCACACAGTGTCGGTGCCAAGATACATCTGACCACAGACAGATCTAGCAAACACAGGAAGGGAAGGTACATAACTTTTACTGCCCACTGGGTGAACCTTCTGACGGCCGTCAAGCATGCAACCCGTTGCACCTGTGTAGAATTGGTGTTACCGCCACGGATTGCATGCAGGCTGGCTATGAGCTGTGCGCTGTGATTGGCCAGCACTGCAGCAAGGGACACGCCTCCTACAAGAAATCAGTCAGAGGGAGCGCAGACACCGGAGCGGAGCGGCGCCCAGGCATACTAGTAAGTGCAGGGGGATCCCTGGGCGCCACTCTGCCCACTGATCTAGTTAGTTTTTAGCTTATGCTGTAGTGAAAGGTCCTCTTTAAGATGCCCTGTTATTGGAATGATTAATAAAAAATTATAGGGAATGTCACTGGGGTATTTAGGATTTGGAAACGTTAGACAGGAGAGACGCTGCTGCCGCTTTGTTGACTCTAACTTCTGCCTGATCGCACGTCCCATTGATGTCCACAATCCATTTGGATATCTTCTCTATAAAATGTTGATGTTCTTTTCTGCGCCTACCATGTTGATCACGGTTATCGGCGAATCAGGGTTCCACGCCGGAGAGGGAGCGTGAGAAAAAGAGACCACATCCAAGGGAGGTTAATTGTTTGAAATTAAATATGCAACAAGTTATTGAAGCGCAAATGTGGCACAAGTTGTTAAAGTTTAAGAATTGAATGAAAGGAGGGGGCGTGCATCAATTAAAGAAGAATTTTTGAAATTTAATTCCCTGTCACCTATGCATAGCAGGGGTTTGTATACAGCAAAATTGGTAAAATGTCACCTGACAATGTAGCAGACTATTTTTTTTAAATTTATGTCCCTATCCCCTATGAAGAGCAGGGGTTTAATCATGGCAAAAATAATCAAATGTCACCCAAGAATGTAAAAGACAAATTAGTGAAATGTTTTTACCTGTTTACTAGGTATAGCGGGGGTATATCACAGCCAAAAATTGGTGAATTTCACCCGAGAATGTAACAGACAAATTAGGGAAAATTGTTTACCTGTCTACTAGGTACAGCAGGGGTATATCACACCTAAATATTAGTGAATTTCACCAGAAAATGTAACAGACAAATTAGTGATTTGTTTTTTGCATGTCTACTAGGTATAGCAGTGGTATATTACACCCAAAAATTGGTGAATTTCATCCGAAAATGTAACATACAAGTTAGTGAAATGTTTTTACCTGTCTACTAGGTACAGCTGGGGTATATCACACCCGAAAATTGGTGAATTTCTCTTGAATATGTAACAGACAAATTAATGAATCTTTTTTGCCTGTCTACTAGGTAGAGCAGTGGTATATCACACCCAAAAATTGGTGAATTTCACCTGAAAATGTAACAGACAAATTAGTGAAATGACATAAAATGAAATACGTACAAATAAAAAAAACTTGATTTATGAAGTGGAGGTCTATATGGAGTAGGAGTTTGAGTAGGCGGTGGACGTAGCGGTTTAGGTGAAAGCATCGGTGGATGAAGACGAGGTAGCCAACACTGGTTTTTGGTTAAATTTTTTTTTATTAGGGTACACTCCAAAAGAGTGTGAAATATCCAAAATACAACAATGAGCAATTATGCTGTAGAATAACAATGGCTAGTTAAGGCCGGTATACATGTCTATTCTGTACAAGGTACAGAAAAGTCCTGTGGGATCCATGCCTGGTTCATTTTAATGAACGTGAGCTTGTCCACATTGGCTGTGGACAGGCGGCTGCGCTTGTCTGTGATAACGCCCCTTGCCATGCTAAACACACATTCAGACAATAAACAAGCTGCAGGGCAGGCCAGCACCTCCAAGGCGTAAAGGGCAAGCTCAGGCCATGTGCCCAATTTAGAGACCCAGAAGTTGAAGGGGACAGACCCGTCATTCAGTACGTGCAGGCGTGTGCACACATACTGCTCCATCATGTTGGTGAAATGCTGCCTCCTACTAAGACGTTCCATATCAGCTGGTGGTGCTGGTTGTTGTAGCGTGCTGCTGACAAAGCTTTTCCACAATTCGGCCTTGCTAACTCTGCCTTCTGAGGTGCTAGTGGTGCCCCAGCTCTTCCTCCTGCTCTGCCTTCGCCTTGTGCTTCCACTGTGCCCTCGCTGTTAGGTGGTAATGCCACCAGCAGCGCGTCTACCAGCAGCCCCTTGTACTCGCGCATCTTACGATCACACTCCAGTGATGGAATTAAGGACGGTACGTTGTAACGGGGATCCAGCAGCGTGGCCATACAGTAATCAGCACAAGTTAGAATGTGTGCAACTGGCCATGTTGGTGGAGTACTTGAAACAGCGCAGCAAGGAACACAATTCTCGCATGGAGGCCCAGTCATTGGTGGTGAAGTGGTGCTGTTCCGCAGAGCTACTCACCTGTGCGTGCTGCAGCTGAAACTCCACTATCGCCTGCTGCAGTCTGGTCACCGTGTGCAAGGTGGAGTTCCACCTTGCGGGCACGTTGCATCTAAGGCGGTGAGCGGGAAGGCCTAAGTTACACTGCAGCGCTGACAGGCGAGCAGCAGCAGGGTGAGAACGCCGAAAGCGCGCACATACAGCCCGCACTTTATGCAGCAGCTCTGACATATCGGGGTAATTTTTAAGGAGCCTCTGCACCACCAAATTCAGCACATGTGCCAGGCAAGGTATGTGTGTCACACCGGCTAGTCCCAGAGCTGCTACGAGATTTTGCCCATTATCACAGACCACCAGGCCGGGTTTGAGGCTCACTGGCACAAACCACTCATCGGTCTGTTGTTTAAGACCCGTCCACATCTCCTGCGTGTTGTGGGATTTGTCCCCCAAACAGTTAAGTTTTAAAACTGCCTGCTGTCGTTTTCCTCTGGCTGTGCTGAAGTTGGTGGTGAAGGTGTTACGCTGACCGGATGAGGAAACGGTAGAGGATGAGGAAGCAGAGTAGGAGGAGAAAGCAACAGGAGGCAAACTGAAGCGCCCTGCAATCCTCGGTGGTGGAAGGATATGCGACAAACTGCTATCTGCCTCAGGCCCAGCCGCCACTGCATTTACCCAGTGTGCTGTTATGGAGATGTAACATCCCTGACTGTGCTTACTGGTCCACGTAGCCGTAGTTAAGTGGACCTTGCCATAGATGGTGTTGTGCAGTGCACACCTGATTTTGTCCCCCACTTGGTTGTGCAGGGTAGGGATGCAAATCCTGGAAATGTAGTGGCGGCTGGGCACGACCTACTGTCGGACAGCCACCGCCATTAGGATTTTAAAACTGTCCGTCTCCACCAGATGGAATGACAGCATTTCAAAGGACAGTAATTTTGAAATGCTGGCATTCAGGGCCAGAGATTGCGGGTGGGTAGGGGGGTACTTCCTTTTCTGCTCCAGTGTTTGGGAGATGGAGAGCTGAATGCTTCCGTGGGACATTGTTGAGATGCTTGGTGACCTAGGTGGTGTTGTTGCTGGCAGATCCTCTGTTTGCGGGGTGGCAGGTGGCACTGTCACTCCAGAGGTGAATGAAGAGGCCGTGACTGCAGCAGAAGAGGAAGCAGGAAGAGCCAGAGACCTTTCTTGATTTTTGAGGTGTCTATTCCACCTCAGCTCGTGCTTTGCACTTAAATGCCTGGTCATGCAGGTTGTGCTCAGGTTGAGATCGTTTATGACTCGCTTCAGACTCTGATTGCACAGCGTGCAAACCACTCGTGTCTTGTCGTCAGCACATTATCCGAAGAACTGCCACGCCAGGAAACTCTTTGGAGCTGGCTTTGGTGTGCTCAGTCCCTTGCTGAGGTGGGCAGTAGCAGGCATACTGTCTAGGGGACGGTCGCTCCGCTTTTGCACCCTGCTCCCTCTTCTGCTGTGCTGGTGGCTCTGTGCAACCACTGCCTCTTCCTCCGAACTACACAAGTCACTCGCATGACCTTGATTCCATGTGAGGTCGAGGACCTCATTGTCCTCCACATCATCTTCCACCCAGTCTTCACCCCTGCCCTCCTTGTCGGTCTGCACACTTTCTAAAGCAAACAGCAGTTGGCACCTGTGTTTCGTCATCATCCAAGACGTGCTGCGGTGGTCCTCCCATGTACTCATCTTGAAACATAAGTGGTTGGGCATCGGTGCACTCAATCTCTTCCACTTCTAGGGCTAGGTGGATGGCCCTGGGAAAGGCTGCTAGCAGAGTCATCAAAAAGCAGAAGAGACTGCTGCATTACATGGGGCTCAAACTGCATGGCTGATTTGCAAGGGGTTGAGTTGAAAGACTGATGGACATCGGCTGCAGGTGCCAACTCTGATCTTTTGAACAGGAGACTGGGTGAGAGACAATGTAAAGGAACTGGAGGCACTGTCAACAACCTAATCTACTATCGCCTGTACTTGTTCTGGCCTCACCATTCATAGAGACACATTAGGCCCGACCAAATACTGCTGAAGGTTCTGTCACCTACTCGCACCTGAGGAAGGTGTTTCACTTAAGCGTGTAATTGGCACAGATCAACCACGTCCTCTCCCTGCAACAGGAGCTCCACCAGCAGCACCACGACCGGGGCCACGTCCCTTATTTGATGCTCTCCTCATATTTCTCAAATTTAAGATCTTGCCCAAAATGTGTTTTTTTTTAAATAACAGAATAGAACAATAGTATCTATTGCGTGAATGTCCCACTGACAGATGCAGCAAAGGCTGCAAAATTAAGTTTTTTGCCCAAAATAGGTGTTTTTTTAATAACATAATAGAACAGCAGTATCTAACGCGTGTATCTCACACTGACGGATGCAGGAAAGGCTACAATTTTTTCCCCCCAAAATGGATGTTTTTTAATAACAGAATAGAATACCAGTATCTAACGCATGTTTCTCACAATGACAGATGCAGCAAAGGCTGCAATATTACTTACTTTGCCCAAAATGGGTGTTTTTTTAACCCAGAATATTATTGCTGTATATCAAGCTTGTATCTCACAATGACAGATGCAGACAAGGCCGCAAATTTAGTATTTTGCCCAAAAAGGGTGTTTTTTTTATAACAGAATATGACAGCAGTATACAGGTGAAACTCGAAAAATTAGAATATCATGCAAAGTTCATTTATTTCAGTAATGCAACTTAAAAGGTGAAACTAACATAAGAATATGAGATAGATTTATTACATGCAAAGCAAGATATTTCAAGCCTTTATTTGTTATAATTTGGGTGATTATGGATTATAGTTTATGAAATCCCAAAGTCAATTTTGAGGTACCCTTTGCTCAGGGGATATGGATTATTTATCTGACTAGAGTGACTAGAGTACACTTTGAGCCTAGAATATTGAACCTTTTCACAAAATTCTAATTTTAAGCTGCATCACTGCAATTCCTTTTTATTAGCATTACTGAAATGAATGGACTTTTGCACAATATTCAAATTTTTCGCGTTTCCCCTGCATAACGCTTGAATTTCATAATGACAGATGCAGCAAGGGCTGTAAAATATAGTTTTTTTAAACCCAGAATATTATTCCTGTATTTTTTCGGGTTTTTTTTATAACCGAATATGACAGCAGTATATAACGCTTGAATTTCACACTGACAGATGCAGCAAGGGCTGTAAAATTTTGCCCAAAAAAGGGTGTTTTTTAAAACCCTGAAAATTATTGCTATATTTCTAGCTTAAATTGAACACTGACTAATGCGGCAGAGCCCCAAGATGGAGGGTATTGCCAAAAATGGGTGTTTTTTTAAAACCAAGAAAATTATTGCAGTATTTCAAGCTTAAAATGCACACAGACAAATGCTGCAAAGGCCACAGATGCAGAGTCTTGCCAAAAATGGGTGATTTTTTTTAAACCCAGAATATAATTGCAGTATTTCAAGCTTCTATTTGACATTGTCACAAATGCACATATGTTGTGCTGGTGCACAGAACTTGCACAAAATGGCCGCCGCCGCCCACCTAACAGATAGGATAAAAGTTATTTTTCTGGGTCACTGGGCTCAGAGCAGGGTAAAAAGATTGTGCAATGCACCCACAAAACAAAATCTAGGTAGATCACTGAGTTAACAAGCACTTCTGATTAAAGATTCTGTCCTATTCTCTCCCTCACAGCAGCAGCATCCTATCCCTACACTAATTAGAGCAGAGTGACATGCAGTGCTACGTGACTCCAGCTTATATAGAGGCTGAGTCACATGCTGCACTCGCTAATCACAGCCATGCCATTATAGGCATGGCTGTGATGGCTTCTAAGGGCTCTGCAGCCTTTCAAAAAGTGCCAATAACTCGCCGAAAACCGAGCACAAACACAAACTTTTACTGAAATGTTTGAGTTCGGGTCCGGGGTCCAAGAGTTACAGTTCAGATTTGCTCAACCCTAGAGATCACAAAACTGGTCAGTCGCAGCCAGGGCACCATCAGTGACATCGTACCTTACGCCTTCTTTCTGGAGCGTGCATTGCGTCGTGTCATTGATCAAGTCGTCGAGGAGCAGGAGCAGGAAGATGAGGAAGTTGCAATGCTGGATGAATTCCAGGGGGGGGGGCTACTCCATCTGAGACAAGTCAACAACAGGAGTCTGAAGAGGAGTCAGAAGGATGGTGCCGGGGCGGAGGAGGAGTAAGAAGAGCATGCTTTAAACGTTTCTGGGATCCCTGGTGTTGTCCGTGGATGGGGGGAGGAGAACGAGAACGACATTATCCTGGATGATGAGCAGGAGCCAGGCCAGTCCACTGCTTCCAGTTTAGTGCAAATAGGGGCCTTTAT
Source organism: Bufo gargarizans (assembly GCF_014858855.1). Lineage (NCBI taxonomy): Eukaryota > Metazoa > Chordata > Amphibia > Anura > Bufonidae > Bufo > Bufo gargarizans. Next base: position 145,245,143 of record NC_058084.1, read on the forward strand.
GCTTCAGTGTTTGAAGAGGGACCCCCTTATAAAAAGCATAAAGGGCAAGGACCAGTACTGGGTGGCAACGTACTTAGACCCCCGGTACAAACACAAAACAGCGGAAATGTTACCACCATCACAGAGGGCTGTCAGAATTCAGCACTTCCAGGCCTTGCTTCGAGATATGCTGCATCCTGATTTTGGGGGCGCTGGCAGAGGAATTTCCACTCACAGAGAAACAGTTGCGGGTACCAATCCAACAGCACATGAAAGAAGAGGGCGGTTTGAAGATGTGCTGGTCACTTTGGATATGAGATCATTCTTGCAGCCAACTCATCGACAGCTGTCCTCCGGATTCAGCCTCAGGGAATGCCTAGACCGACAGGTGTCCGACTACATCGCGTTAACGGCCAATGTGGACACTCTGAGAAGCGATGAACCCCTAGACTACTGGGTGTGGAGTCAATATAAAAAAATAAATAAAAATAGTCCCTGGTACACTGCCTTTTTCTGCGTCGCAAGTCCCAATCATGAAGTGGGTACAGTTCACATAAATCTAAATCCTTTTTCCAGTTGGACCACGCTGCTCCAAAAGGCAGGAAAACCACCACTTTGGCCCTATTGCTTCCTTATATCCAGGGATTATTGGAAGGAGTCTAAAGTGGTGTTTTGCTTGCCTTCTGGAGTAGCGCAGTCCAACTGGAAAAAGTACTGGGTGTGCAGGCTTGACCTGTGGCCAGAGCTGGCACAATATGCCATTGAACTGTTGGCTTGCCCCTCATCCAGTGTCCTGTCCGAAAGGACGTTCAGCGCAGCAGGGAGGATCGTGACCGATAAGCACACTCGCCTAGCTAACGACAGTGTGGACTACCTCACATTTCTAAAAATGAATGAGGCATGGATCTCTGAGGAATTCAACACATGTGACGAGTCAACCATGTTTGATTGAATTTCCTCATGACAGCCCACAAATATCTGCCAGTGCCACCACCCAGAACAAATCATGGTCCCTGTCTTAGGTAAATACAGCGGCATAAAAGGCCTTTTATGTCCGTTGAATGCCTAATTTTGGGGCCTGTACTGGCCGACAGTTAAATTTTTATCCTGTGACTGCCTAATGTACCTCCAGCCACAGAATACAAAGTTCTTGGCTGTCAGCTGAACACCTATTGGCTAATTTATGGGGCCTGTACTGACCGACAGTTACATTTTTATCCTGTGACCGCCTAATGTACCTCCAGCCACAGAATCCAAAGTTCTTAGCTGTCAGGTAATGCCTATTGGCTAATTTATAGGGCCTGCACTGGCCGACAGTTACATTTATATCCTGTGACCGCCTAATGTACCTCCAGCCACAGAATCCTACAAAGTTGTGTGCTGTCAGGTGAATGCCTATTGGCTAATTTTTGGGGCCTGCACTGGAGTAGAAAGTTCTCACAACAATACTTAGTGCACCAATCACATATCATCTCATGAGACCTTATAAAATGTGAAGTTGTGTGTACTGCGAAAAAATAAATCACATCATTAAGGATTTTTGCAATGGCGCTTTTTTAAACACTCGATCTGCATATACAGTGACTGTTATAAAATGCATGTGAAATGTAATCACATAATCTGCTTTAATGCCAAATTACTTACAGTGATCTTTTCTGATCACATCTAACTTCGATCTAACCCAGTTGCTGTAGTAAGGCCGCGCTTATTTTGCGCATGTGCATAGGCGAAAATGCACATTGCCGATATTTCGCATAAAAATAAATAATAAATGGAGATTGCAATTTTGAATAATACATCTGGTATGTCACTGTCCATGTTGTGGGACTATTTGTGCACTTCTAGTAAGTATTTGGTGGCTGCAAATTTGACCTGAAGGTATTCCAGGTACACCGCTGTCTTTAAAATGAATGGGGCCTGCCGCAAACTTGCATTTGCGAACCGTCCGGGCCGATGTTCGTCCATCACTATGAGCAGGGAGGAGACTCGAGCATCGCGCTCGAGCACACGCGGTATTCGGCTGAACACTGCGATGTGCCGAGCATTGCGATGCTCGAGCCGAACTGGTGTTCGGCAGAGCATGCCCGATCAACACTAGAGATCATTAATTAGAGAATATTCTTTAAAAAAAACTAAGTAGTGGACATTGTAGCCTTCTAGAGGGGCTCCAAAAGAAAAAAGTAAAACAGAATAAAAAATATATCAAATTTTAAATCACCCCACTTTCCTTAGATTAAAAAAATATAAACATAAATAATGAAAAATATAAACATCATGGGCATCACCGCATCCAAAAACTCCCGTACTATTAAAGTCTAAAATACGGTGAATGACGTAACAGAAAAAAGAAGCAAAATGGCCAATTTTCTATTTTTTTTATCATTTCTCTTACACCCAAAATTTTATAAATTATGATCAAAAAGACACACACACTCAAAAACTGTATCAATAAAAAATACAGATCATTCCGCAAATAATAAGCTCCCACACAGCTCAGTAGACATAACTATAAAATATGGTGATGTAAAAAATAAATTTCAACTTTTTATTTTAAATGTTTTATATTTAAACATATAAAACCTATACATATGTGAACAGAAAAATAAAAAAGTTATGGCTCCAGGAAGAGAGTGAAGAAAAATGAAAACGCAAAAATGAAAAAAACTCCTAAGGGCTAAAATAGTAATCCGAAGTGGAATTTGGTACCGAATCTAAAGCCCAAATTGGATTCCTATTTTAAATATTATTATTTTTTTAATCCGCAGATATGAATACAGTAGTAATTTACTGAATTCTTGAGAGACGTCAGACAAGAAGAAGGTTGGCTCCGCTGAGCTAATACATTTTAATGCTGTACGGATAGAGAGTTAACGTTAAAGTTTTTGAACTAATCAACTTCGGATCTATGATTCACTCAAGCCTACAAATAAGCAATCTATTTAAAGGGAAAGTGCCACTGAAAATGTTATCTTCCAGTTAAAACCAGATGGAAACCCATATCCTTTTTTTGTAATCTATTTTTATTTCTTATTACAGATTTTTTTCCTTCAATTTCCTGAACATTTTTATGGGGGCTGCATTCTTGCCTGAGCTGTTCTTAACAGAATTTAGAAAACACTTAAAGAATTGCTTTACGGCAGCCACATGGACCATAGACACGAGGGACAGGAAGGGACATCATTGACTTATATAGGATTGCTTTCTAAGCATGCTCTGTGTCCTGCACAGAGGTCATAGTAAAAGGAAAGGATAGGTAAGATGTGACAATTACCTACTGTGAATGGGGGATCCTGTCTTATCTATACACATAGGTGATATCGTTACAGGCAGGCTTAAAATGTCAGATAAGCAGATAACTGCAGTAAAGTGATCTGCCCAGACCAAGAAGTGGTGACTATTATTAGGCTTGGTGGGCAGTGAGACAACTGCAGAATTGTATGGTTTTTGTTTAAATATACATCTTGACATTGAAAATTTTAAATAACATCACAGTTCTTTAAAAATATGTTTAACATAAAAAAGTGATTTAAACAATAGGTCAGTTTCTGATGACACATCCCCCTTAAAAAGCAACAGGCTTACTCATTCTGTACATATTGCACACACATCCTAGGCGACAACAAAGTGTTGGTGAATCTCATCCTGGCATACAGTACTCTCTCCTCTTGACATATTACCACACAGTCCTCTATTACAGACCATGGAACTTTCTCTTTGTGGCACACTGACGCACACTCTGTAAAGACATATATCAGGCTGTGCTATATCTCTCAGTCTCTCCTTGCAATGTACTTTTGCTCCTGCCTAGAGAGAAAAGCTGTACTGCACTTACACCAAATTTCTGACAATTTGCAGACGAGAGATTATGGGCTAGGTAAGAGCAAGACACAGACGCCTGGCCTCCAACATAATTCTTGGATCTCTACATGAAAATAATGCATTTGCTGTAAATCGCAAGGTGGGCACAGTTGGAGACATTGACCTCACAAGAGATATAGAGCAGCGGAGTTCAGCCACCTTTAATTGCTTCCAGCTGTTTACTGCTTCTGAATTAAAATTAGGGCAACCAGTTTCAGCTTCCTCTGATGTGTATGCCTACGGAGTCCTTTTGGTATGGCTTTGCACAGGTAGCAAGAATGTTACGCCCAATTCTGATGGAACTCCTGATCTTAAGAAACTGGACTTGTACTCCAAAGCAGAGGCTCTCCTGTCATGTCTTGTGTGCTGTGGAGATCGAATGCAGACGGAGCAGATAAAAACACATGAATATTTTCAACTTACTGAAGCTGCCTGATTTAATTGTGAATAGATGGTAAAGGCAAAGTCTGCTGGTGTGTTGTAATCAGTGTCTTCATGATGTTTACTGCAGGACCCACGACAACATTATTCGGTCCATACAGCAAGCGGAAGTCTACAATCACCCATTAATGTTCCCGAAAAAAGCCTGTTTCACATAAAAAATGTCACCACTACATAATTCGGTCCATACCACAAAATGGGCTTTACCAGATATAACTGCGCCACTGAACGGCAAATAGGCCCTTATTTTTTTCCACTTTTACACTACACAAGGCTTTTAAACATATAAGTGCAACGCTGAATGGCGAATATATTTTTCTTTTGCCACTAATATTCGGCATACAGGGCTTTAGAATATATAACTGCACCTCAGAACGGCAATTAGGCCATAATTTTTTTCCACTTTTACACTGCACAAGGCTTTTCAACATATAAGTGCAATGCTGAACGGAGAATATATTTTTTCTTTTGCCACTAATACACGGCAGACAGGGCTTTAGAATAATTAAATGCACTGCTGAACATCAATTAGGCCCTAATTTTATTCCACTTTTACACTACACAAGGCTGTTAACCACCTCAGCTCCCCTAGCTTAAACCCCCTTAATGACCAGACCACTTTTTACAATTCTGCACTACACTACTTTCACGGTTTATTGCTCGGTCATACAACTTACCACCTAAATGAATTTTACCTCCCGTTCTTCTTACTAATAGAGCTTTCATTTGGTGGTATTTTATTGCTGCTGACGTTTTGACTTTTTTTGTTATTAATCGAAATTTACCGAAATTTTTGCAAAAAAATGGAATTTTTCACTTTCTGTTGTAATTTTTTTAAACAACATTTCTATATAAATTTTTCTCTAAATTTATTGTTCTACTTGTCTTTGATAAAAAAAATTGAATAAGTGTATATTTATTGGTTTGCGCAAAAGGTATAGTGTTTACAAACTATGGTGCAAAAATGTGAATTTCCGCATTTTGAAGCAGCTCTGACTTTCTGAGAACCTGCCATGTTTCCTGATGTTCTACAATGCCCAGACAGTACAAATACCCCACAAATGACCCCATTTCGGAAAGTAGACACCCTAAGGTATTCGCTGATGGGCATAGTGAGTTCATAGAACTTTTTATTTTTTGTCACAGGTTAGCGGAAAATGATGATTGTTTTTTTCCTTACAAAGTCTCATATTCCACTAACTTGTGACAAAAAATAATAACTTCCATGAACTCACTATGCCCATCACGAAGTACCTTGGGGTGTCTTTCCAAAATGGGGTCACTTGTGGGTTTTTTATACTGCCCTGGCATTTTAGGGGACCTAAAGCGTGAAAAGAAGTCTGGAATCCAAATGCGTAAAAAATGCCCTGTGAAATCCTAAAGGTGCTCTTTGGAATTTGGGCCCCTTTGCGCATCTTGACTGAAAAAAAGTGTCACACATGTGGTATCGCCGTACTCAGAAGAAGTAGGGCAATGTTTTTTTGGGGTGTCTTTTTACATATACCCATGCTGGGTGAGAGAAATATCTCTAAAAGTCAACTTTTCCCATTTTTTTTATACAAAGTTGTAATTTTAGAGATATTTCTCTAACCCAGCATGGGTATATGTAAAAAGACACCCCAAAACACATTACCCAACTTCTCCTGAGTACGGCGATACCACATGTGTGGCACTTTTTTGCAGCCTAGGTGGGCAAAGGGGCCCAAATTCCAATGAGTACCTATTAGGAGGGCATTTTTAGGCATTTGGATTCCAGACTTCTTCTCACGCTTTAGGGCCCCTAAAATGCCAGGGCAGTATAAATAACCCACATGTGACCCCATTTTGGAAAGAAGACATCCCAAGGTATTCTGTGAGGGGCATGGCGAGTTCATAGAGGGTTTTTTTTTTTGCCACAAGTTAGCGGAAATTGTTTGTTTTTTTTTTCTCACAAAGTCTCCCTTTCCGCTAACTTGTGAAAAAAAGTTCAATCTTTCATGGACTCAATATGCCCCTCAGCGATTACCTTGGGTTTCTTCTTTCCTAAATGGATTCATGGATCCATGGAACCACAAAACACATACAGACGTCTGAATGGAGCCTTACAGGGGGGGGGATCAATGACAGGGGGGTGATCATGGAGTCTATATGGGGTGATAACCCCCTTATAAGGCTCCATTCAGATGTCTGTATGTGTTTTGCGGATCCGCGGATCCATGGATCGGATCCACAAAATACATACGGATGTCTGAATGGAGCCTTACAGGGGGTTGATCAATGACAGGGCAGTGATCAATGACAGGGGGGTGATCAGGGAGTCTAATATGGGGTGATCAGGGGTTAATAAGTGACAGGGGGGTTGTAGTGTTGTGGTGTTTGGTGCTACTTATTACAGAGCTGCCTGTATCCTCTGGTGGTCGATCCAAGCAAAAGGGACCACTAGAGGAGCAGGTAGCCGGTATATTAGACGCTGTTATCAAAACAGTGTCTAATATACCTTTTAGGGGTTAAAAAAATCGCATCTACAGCCTGCCAGCGAACGATCGCCGCTGGCAGGCTGTAGATCCATTCGCTTACCTGCAGTTCCTGTGAATGCGCGCGTCTGTGTGCGCGCGCTTACAGGAAGTCTCGCGTCTTGCGAGATGACGCGCCGGCGCGTGATTGTGCCTGAGTCGGCCACCTCCGGACCGCAATGCTGCGTTAGGCAAATATATTTTTCTTTTGCCACTAAAACAGGACAAAAAGGGCTTTAGAATATATAACTGCACTGCGGAACGGCAATTAGGCCATAATTATTTTCCACGTTTGCACTACACAAGGCTTTTCAACATATATGTGCAACGCTGAATGGCGAATATATTTTTCTTTTTCCACTAATACACGCCACAAAAGGCTTTAGAACATATAACTGCACTGCTGAACAGCAAAAATATTGTTTCTTTTTCAACTAATACAGGCCAAAAATGGCTTTAGAACATATAATTGCACCGCTTAACGGCAAATATATTTTTTCTTTTTCCACTAATACACGCCACAAAAGGCTTTAGAACATATAACTGCACTGCTGAACAGCAAAAATATTTTTTCTTTTTCAACTAATACACGACAAAAAGGGCTTTAGAACAGATAACTGCACCACTAAACGGCAAATATATTTTCCTTTTGCCACTAATACACAACAAAAAGGGCTGTCATTTTAGCACTTACCACACAACAGCTAAAAAGCCCTTTCTTTCCCACTAATACAAGCCATAAAATGCTTTAGAACATATAACTGCACCGCACAAGGGCAAATAAGAAATGTTTGAAAGGCATGTAGAAATATTGCCTTGTAATAAACCCTGTTAATGACTGTATGAATCAGCACTTACACCCTAAAAGGAACTATTTGCTGGGAATTACAGAGCTGTATAATGGCAATTTGGATCCCCAGTCAGTGCTGCAAGGTGTAATAGAAATGTTCCTATTACCCAGGCTGTAACCTCCCCTACTGAACCCTTTTCAACATAAAAGCTGTGGGATGATTCCTCCCTATCCTTTCCCTACACCTTAAATAATCTTTCCCTGCACTTGTAAATTGCCTGCAGACGTCTCTTCCTGCACTAAGTACACTGGTAAATGACAGAATCTAAGATGGCTGACACTATTTATAGGGCTGTGACATCACAGGGCTGGCTGCCGATTGGCTGCATACATGGCATTATGGGTTATCCTGCCTTTCCAGAGTTCCTTTCTCCATGTCCTCACACCTGCAGCAGCTATTTTAGGAAAAAATGTGATTCATTACCACGAAGAGCGAGGAAATTTGGCTTCAGTGCAAATCAAATTTTTTCTTAAATTCGTATCGAATTCCACTTCGTCAGCTTCGATTCGCTCATCTCTAATTATCTACTTTCATACAGTTCACTAAAACGTTTTCAAAAGTGTCAGCTGCTGTAATATAAAGAACCTACAGACCATGGAATACTTTGCTAGCTATGTAAAATAGCTTTCCTCATCATGTCTAGTTATAATGATCTGTGCTGTAATGTGTTTACCGCACAGAACCTTCCAGTATAGTATGGTATTTACCAGAAAAAGTGATTGATTATCCAGAACGTTTAATTTCAAGAATCATTTCCTTAGATGATAAGAAGATTTAATGAAGACCGAGGCTGCTAAATTTACGCATGTTATGTGACTTGAGCAGCTCCACCATAGAAGAGTCAGGTGGAAGAAAGTGAAATCTTATCAATATAAATATACTCTTCTCTCTCATTTATTCCACCCAACTCTCATCAATGTCATCCCAAATTACATTCAGATAAAATATTCCTTGCTTCACTGAACAGTTTTACCAGACATGATTGGTGTAGAGGATTAGACGAAAAACGCACAAATGATAAAGAAATGCCAAGTTTGATTAGTCTGGGCAAGGAAGTGCTGATGTGTAAAAAATTTAAAGTTGCAACATTAAAAAACAATTTTTTTTTTTTTTTAAGTGTTGGCATTAAACAGAAGTGCCATCTAAATAAAATAAACAGATTTTAATCTAGGGCTTCGCATTAAAGAAATTAGTTTCTTTGCTGTATAGTTATATTGAAGTCTCACTGTTGACCATCTCAGTATTAAAAGCTGACAGGACTATCAGTGCAGAGCAAAGTGCTGTGCACACATAATTTTCTTGACGGAGATTACAAGTGCAGAAAATAGTCCAGGGGTTGGATACCTCTCTCACCAGATTGTGTTTAGCACAAGATCAAATGCTAAGTGGCTGATGTACTTGTAAAGTACGAATAAGGAAGAATGACCTTGTTCCAAGCTGCTAACAGAAAAAAGTGGATTAGGAGTACAAGGTTGAATTGAAAAAAAAAAGTTTTAAGTTTACTTTCTTGCTTTAATATGAATTCCATACTATAACATGTTTCTTTTTGCTACAAAATAATGATCTTATAGTTACCTGTAATTTCAAATTCTAAGGTTGCAGATTCATCAAAAGATTAAAGGGATGTTTATAGTAGTCTATAAACTATTAATAAAACAGCTCAAATATGATTACAGATGAGAGAATCGATTCAAAATGAATCACACAAAACAGTGACTGCTATTTTACAGTTCAGAAGACAGAGAAGGCATCTTTCACCAAAAATAGATAATTTTGGGATGTTGTTTTTTTAATTAAAAAATAACAAGTCTGACAAGTGCAGTGTGTTTTTAAACAGGCTGTTTGCTATCACCAGCTACCATACTGTTACTTTCTCATTTGTAATGCTGTATTGGCATTAAAGAGCTTCCAAAGGGTTGGATGCATTCTTAGGACATCTCAGAGTGTTTTCGAGGCAATTGGGGTACTTTCGATGTGGACCAAATCCAGGAGCTCACTGCCAATGAGTCAATAGTGCCTCAGGTGGCACTATCAAGGGGAAAGTGGGGGCCCGCGGCAGGGCTGTGGGCAATGAGTGTAGTGTCCTACTAGGTAGGAGTGGGCACTACACAAGGGTCAATTGGGTAGTGTGTTACTTCTGCTCACAAGGGAAAGTGATATTGTATTGATCTATGCATTTAATGTATTTTCCTATGTGTTTTTACATGCAATGTTTCTCCTGTATTATGCATGGCAGGCCTAGTGGGGTGTAGTTTAGCATTCCAGACACGAGAGGGAGATAGGGAGCCCCTACTATAAATGTCCAGGCCCAGACAGGGAGGGGTTAGGTCATAGTCAGGAGTCTGTGGAAACAGGAGTGAGAAGGCACCAGCCCAGGATATGCTGAGGGCCTCCTCCTGACATGCAGCTGGACAGTCCTGGTTTCTAGCTGTACCAAGAGGCTAGAAGGAGTAAAGCCTGCTTGGAGACCGAGTATATTCCAGGGGACTAGAGGAGTTACCTCGTCAGCCTGAAGCTCCTGAGACTAAGGATAGCTCAGTTGAGATACCCCAGTAGTAGGACAGCACCTCCTGGGAGAAACCTGCAGCCACCTTTCCCATCAAGCAGTGAGACAGCTAGGAAACAAAGGTACTGTAGCCTTAAGCAAGTGCCAATACTGGAGGAAGGAATTTATACCAAGGATTTAAGCCAGCAATTAGGCATCCGGGCCTTGGGATCTAGCCAGCTAGAATAGCTGTGGGGATAGAGCAGCATTGCACTTCAAAGCATTAACTATATACCCTCCAAGTATCTTGCAAGATTGAAACCTGCTGTGATATAAACCTGCTGTGCATTTGGAACTGTAAAGGACTGCATTAACATCTTCTGTAACTGCATGTACAAAGTTGGACGGTTTTCACCAAGTAAAGCAACGTTTGGTTCAACAACTGCGTACTCATTTAATCCTCCTGCAAACCGGTGTGCCACCGTTACAGGCACTGGCGTCACGATCCTTAAAGGGACCTTACCTAAGGCACTCAAAACACCTATAACATCCAGGGCACCTCACATACCATCAGGCCGGGTCCCTATCTACAGAGTGTGCCCCAGAGGAACTAGTGTCTGCCTCTCATTCACTGCTGCATGCCTGCCCAGGGTCCTCCAAAAAGTGAGTAACCCTCGATTGCCCATACCGTGACCTCACTGTCGCTATACCCTGCAGGTCTGGCGTGTTGCATGAGCACTTCCATTTTTATTTTATTTACTGGCACGCATTAGGTGATAATTTTTGTACTGCAATGCATTATAAAGGGATATTTATTGTACTGGTACACATTAGGAGACATATTTTCTACTGGCACATATTATACAGGGAATTATTACTACTGGGCATTATGGTGAGCTTTATTAATACTGGGGGACTATGGGCAACATGAAAACTAGTATGGGCACTATGTGCGTATTATTACTTCTGGGCCACAATGGGGAACATTATTATTGTTGGGGGAACTCTAGGGGCATTGTTACCACTAAGTGCACTCTGGCAGAGATTTATTACATTGGTGCGATTTTCGGTAGCAATATTTCTTTTGGGAGCAACCTGGAACTGTATCAGCTTAGCATAACTATTTTTGGGGGACACTATGGTTACAGCACTGTTAGTGTCAAGCGTTAGCTTCTTCTAGTGAGCTGAGCAATCCTCCGCACCTTTACCGGAAATTACTATCTGGAAGTACTTTTTTGGAACGCAAGTGCGTTCAACCGGCACACATAGGATACAGCATGCCTGCTCAGCGTCCCTCATGGCTACACAACTACAATAATTCAGGTATCCCTCACACATATAGTCACTGTTTATTAGCGGTTCTAATGTATCTTTCTATGTTAAATATAATGTTGTTTATACACGCCCCCTGATCCCAATGAGGTTAATTGGGCTCATGGATCATCCTTCTCACATGATGGTATTTTTGGGGTATTTATACCCTCACTTGTTGGTGTATGTGCATGCTTGACAAAGGCTTCCTTAAGCAGAAACGTTGCATCTAGATTAAATTCCTCAAGTTTGGACGTGCTGTCTCAGTTTTTTTTTTTTTCATCTTTATTGTTCACACTACCTTTGGGGGATTTTACCACCCTCTTGGAGACGAGCACCCACTACTCTTATACTTAGGGGTGGTATCCCCCTTATCAAAAGGAGAGGGTCTGCAAGTCCGAGGAAGCCTGGAGACTATCTAAGTGCCAGTGAATTGCCGGTATCCATAAACGCTACCACACGTGAGACGAACCTAACCACGTGGAGCAAACAATTCTACCGGCGCCAAATTCAAATCTGAACATCACCCCTTGAGACCGAAGGCATAAAGAATACGCCGAGTCGAGGGGTCATCATCCAGCAGCAAGGATCCTCGGGTAAGATCTTGCATAGCCCACTGAAAGCGATCGCCTCCTACCAATACAGCGGGACGCCGCTGTGCGTATAAACAGCTGATTTATTGTTCAAACAAACTTGTACTGCTGTATACGCTTGGATCTTTAATCCTCTCAAACATCTACTATAAGGACTGGTACCGGAGTGAGCATTAGTGTATGGAGGAATAACATTAATCACCAACCTGTTTCAAGGAAACCCATACATCTATTGGGATCTTATTTACACTGATATTCTTGAATTTAATACATTTTATTTATATTTTTATCTTGTTTATTGTATTACTCCTCTACCATTATACCATTTTAAATATTATTGTCACCACCCATACCGCCCAAATAACCTATCTGCTCTTTTATTGCTGATATTATACTGCGATTGTTTTACTAGTCGATATTATATTGTTACTGTTTTACTAGCTGATATTTACTGTGATTATTTTAACTAGTGTGTTACAATAAAGATCCCTATACTTTAACCCCTTAGGGACCCATGACGTATCGGTACGGCATGTTTCCCGAATCCTTAAGGACCCATGACGTACCGGTACGTCATGGCTTTAATTCGCGATTCCGGCGCCGCGGGGGTTAATCGGAACGGGATGCCGGCTGAAATCATTCAGCCGGCATCCCGTAACAACGCAGGGGGGGGTCATTTGACCCCCCCGTATAGACGATCGCAGAAAACCGCAGGTCCATTCAGACCTGCGGTTTTCTGCGTTTCCGGTCCATTCGGGTGTGCTGTGACCCGATGAACCGGAAAAAGACTGTGATCGGTGGCGTAATTTTACACCACCAATCGCAGTCCGAGGATTTGAGGAGGCGGTGCTGGCCCTGGTGCTGAACACTGCTGTCCAGGGTGCTGATTGGTGCAGGGGAGAGAGGCGCGAGATTCAAACTTCCTGCGCTCCTCTCTCCCCTCCTCTTCCTGTCCAGCACCCTGACCGTGCAGCATCGTCCAGCACCAGCTCCTGTGTCCCCCTAATCGGCATCCATCACCCTCCTGCACCCATCGCCACTCAGGTAGGTTAGGGTCAGTGAGGGAGAGGCACCATTAGGAAGGGAAAGAAGGGAAAAGTTAGTTAGGAAAAAAAAAAAAAAAAAAAGAACTTTTACACAAAAATTTTTTGATCCATCTATCAGACCCCAGAGCCCCCCCTGCCACTTCACTTGCCCCCCCCCTACCAGCCCCCCACCACCACCAGCCCCCCCACCCATCCCCCCACCACTAGCCCCCTTACCACCACTTTTTTTTTATTTTTCTGCGTTCGCTGACTGGTCGGCACTTTAGCGTCCGTCCACTGTTAGCGCATCGCCCGCCCCACCGCTGATCAGCGTTGTACCGCTGATCAGCAACTTTGAACTTTTTTTTTTTTTTTTTCCTAACACTTGCCCCTTTATTTTCCTTTTTTTAGTACGCGAACACCCGTTGCCCCCACACACACGCACATATAATAAAGGTTTCCACACACGCACACCTACACGCACACACACCCATGGCCCGCCGGGTGTTCTCGGCCGAGGAGGCATACGCCCAGATTGCCTCCGACTCCGAGAGCCCCAGTGAGGATGAGGATGACCCCACATTCCTTCTGTCATCCGCATCCTCCTCATCATCATCGGATGACGATGAGCCACCAAGGCGGCGAAGACGCCGCCAAGCGGAGCCAGGGGCCACACATGCTAGGGATCCTGTGGCCCACCCTAGTACGAGCTGCCCTGGGGTTCGTACTGGTTTTCCGGCCCACCAAATAAGTTCACCGGAGCCCCCTGCCGATGAACTTAGCTGGTGTCCCCCAGTGGACTTTGAGCCTGAGATTCCGGATTTCGCTGGCAATCCTGGAATCCAGATTCCCACAGTGGGGTTTACTGAAATAGACTTTTTTAGTTTTTTTTTCAGTAACCCACTGGTGAATTTGATGGTGGAGCAGACGAATCTGTACGCCCAACAGTTCGTCGCTCAAAACCCAGGCTCATTTTTGGCTAGACCCGGTGGCTGGACGCCGGTCAGTGCAGCCGAAATGAGGACATTTTGGGGCCTCGTGCTGCATATGGGTCTAGTCCAAAAACCCAGTGTCAGGCAATACTGGAGTGGGGACGTCCTATACCAGACCCCACTGTACAGTATGGTCATGACACGTCCCCGGTTTGAGGCCATCCGGAAATGTCTGCATTAATTCGATAATGCAGCATGTCCACCCCGAGGTGATCCTGCCTATGACCGGCTGTATAAGATACGGCCGGTCATCGATCACTTTGGGGCCACATTTCAGCAGGCCTACGTACCTGGAAGGGAGGTCGCGGTTGATGAGTCTCTCGTTGCGTTCAAGGGGAGACTCAGTTTCCGCCAATACATTCCCACAAAGCGGGCGAGGTATGGCGTGAAGCTATACAAAATTTGTGAGAGTACCTCAGGGTACACTTACAAATTTTGTGTGTACGAGGGGCGAGATTCCCGTATTCAACCCCCAGAATGTCCCCCCACTCTGGGTGTTAGCGGGAAACTCGTGTGGGACCTTATGCACCCACTGCTGGATAAGGGTTACCACTTGTACGTGGATAACTTTTATACCAGCATTCCCTTGTTCAGGTCCCTTGCCGCCAGATCCACGTTCGCTTGTGGGACCGTGCGGAAAAATCAGCGCGGCCTCCCTGCCCACCCCCTCCAGGTACCTATCCCCAGGGGTGAGACCCGTGCACTTACCAGTGGAAACCTGTTGCTGGTCAGGTATAAGGACAAGAGGGATGTCCTTATGCTGTCCACAATCCACGGTAACAGCACCACCCCAGTCCCTGTGCGAGGTACCGCGGCAACGGTCCTCAAGCCCGATTGCATCGTCGACTACAATCGGTATATGGGAGGAGTTGATCTCTCTGATCAAGTCCTCACGCCATATAATGCCATGCGCAAAACCCGGGCATGGTACAAAAAAAGTTACGGTCTACATGGTGCAGGTTGCCATGTACAACTCTTTTGTACTATCCCGAAGCGCTGGCAGCACAGGGACATTCCTCCAATTCTATGAGGCAGTCCTCAAAGACCTGATCTTTTCGGACCGGGAAAGAGCAGGCCGGAGTACCTCGGGAACTGGAGGCGCCCGGATCGTCCCTGGCCAACACTTTCCAGGTGTGGTCCCCCATACTGGAAAGAAGGGACGAACCCAAAAAAGATGCAGAGTGTGTCACAAGAGGGGGATACGGAAGGACACCACCACTCAATGTGACACGTGCCCCGATCATCCGGGCCTCTGCGTTATCGATTGCTTCAGGGAGTATCACACTTCCATGGAGTACTAAATTTTTATAATCCCCAACAGTCCACTAGAGAACATAAAACACTATGGCTCTTAGACTTTGGAGACACAGAAACAATTTTTTTTCCCCAAAAAAATATTAGTTTTAGAGCAGGCATCCTCAAACTGCGGCCCTCCAGATGTTGTAAAACTATAACTCCCAGCATGCCCAGACAACCTACAGCCATCAGCAGGGCATGGTGGGAATTGTAGTTTTACAACATCTGGAGGGCCGCAGTATTTAGGATGCCTGCTTAGTGTCTCCAAAGTCTGAGAGCCATACATATTGGGCATCGTCGCGTGCGTAAAAGTCGTCGCTATAAAAATAACATTTGACCAAACGCCTCGAATGAACAGTGTTAAAAATATAAAACAAAAACGGTGCCAAAACACCCATTTTTGGGCAAAATTTCAATTTGAATCCCTTTTGCCGGTAATAAAGCAAGGGTTAACAGCCAAACAAAACTCAATATTTATGGCCCTGATTCTGTAGTTTGCAGAAACACCCCATATGTGGTCGTAAATGGCTATATAGCCGCACGGCAGGGCATAGAACGAAGGGAACTCCATACGGTTTCTGGAAGGCAGATTTTGATGGACAGTTTTTTTTTTGACACCATGTCCCATTAGAAGCCCCCCCTGATGTAGCCTAGACTAGAAACTCCAAAAAAGTGACCCCATCTAAGAAACTACACCCCTCAAGGTATTCAAAAGTTACTTTACAAACTATGTTAACCCTTTAGGTGTTCCACAAAACTAAATAGCGAATGTAGAAACATTTTTAGAATTTAATTTTTTTGTTACATTGCCTCAAAAAAGAGTAATATAGAGCAACCAAAAATCATATTTACCCCTAAAATAGTCCCAAAACAACAACCACCTTATCCTGTAGTTTCCTAGATGGGGTCACTTTTATGGAGTTTCTACTCTAGGGGTGCATCAGGGGGCTTGAAAGGGTACATGGTGTAAATAAACCAGTCCAGCAAAATCTGCCTTCCAAAAACCATATGACGTTCCCCTCCTTCTATGTCCTGCCGTTTGGCCAAACAGTAGTTTACGACCACATATGGGGTGTTTCTGCAAACTACAGAATCAGGGCAACCCATTTTGAGTTTTGTTTGGCAGTTAACCCTTGTTTTACTCCTGGAAAAAATTGATTATATTGGAAAATTTTCCAAAAAATAGAAATTTCTAAATTGTTTCTCCATCTGCCATTAACTCTTGTGGAACACCTAAAGGGTTAACAAAGTTTGTAAACCCAGTTTTGAATACCTTGAGGGGTGTACTTTCTTAGATGGAGTCACTTTTTTGAAATTTCTATTCTAGGGGTGCAACAGGGGGCTTCAAATGGGACATGGTATAAACAAAACCAGTCCTGCAAAATCTGCCTTCCAAAACCCATATGGCGTTCCCCTCCTTCTATGTCCTCCCGTTTGGCCAAACAGTAGTTTACGACCACATATGGGGTGTTTCTGCAAACTACAGAATCAGGGCAACCCATTTTGAGTTTTGTTTGGCAGTTAACCCTTGTTTTACTCCTGGAAAAAATTGATTATATTGGAAAATTTTCCAAAAAATAGAAATTTCTAAATTGTTTCTCCATCTGCCATTAACTCTTGTGGAACACCTAAAGGGTTAACAAAGTTTGTAAACCCAGTTTTGAATACCTTGAGGGGTGTACTTTCTTAGATGGAGTCACTTTTTTGAAATTTCTATTCTAGGGGTGCAACAGGGGGCTTCAAATGGGACATGGTATAAACAAAACCAGTCCTGCAAAATCTGCCTTCCAAAACCCATATGGTGTTCCCCTCCTTCTATGTCCTGCCGTTTGGCCAAACAGTAGTTTACGACCACATATGGGGTGTTTCTGCAAACTACAGAATCAGGGCAACCCATTTTGAGTTTTGTTTGGCAGTTAACCCTTGTTTTACTCCTGGAAAAAATTGATTATATTGGAAAATTTTCCCAAAAATAGAAATTTCTAAATTGTTTCTCCATCTGCCATTAACTCTTGTGGAAGACCTAAAGGGTTAATAAAGTTTGAAAAAACAGTTTTGAATACCTTGAGGGGTGTAGTTTCCAGAATGGGGTCATTTTTGGGAGGTTTCTATTATCTAAGCCTCACAATATGACTGCAAACCTGAACTGGTCCATAAAAAGTGGGATTTTGAAGATTTCTGAAAAATTTCAAAATTTGCTTCTAAACTTCTAAGCCTTGTAACATCCCCAAAAAATAAAATATCATTCCCAAAATGCTACACACATGAAGTAGACATATGGGGAATGTAAAGCCATCACAATTTTTGGGGGTATTACTATGTATTACAGAAGTAGAGAAACTGAAACTTTGAAATTTGCTAATTTTTCAAAAAAAATTGTAGAAATTTTTTTTTTTTGTGCAAAGAAATTAACTTTTTTTACCCAATTTTAGCAGTGTCATGAAGTACAATATGTGACGAAAAAACAATCTCAGAACGGCCTGGGTAAGTCAAAGCGTTTTAAAGTTATGAGCACTTAAAGGGACACTGGTCAGATTTGCAAAAAATGGCCAAGTCCTTAAGGTGAAATAGGGCTGAGTCCTTAAGGGGTTAAGAGTGTGCCCCACTTCCATTTCTTATACATATTCAATTTTAGCAGACTGGGTGTTGTCTGTTAGTGGGTGCACCTCTTTGGGATCCCTATCTCAATCTAGTGCGACATTTTCTATATTTATTATTTATACCCCCACTTGTTGGTGTATGTGCATGCTTGACAAAGGCTTCCTTAAGCTGAAACGTTGCATCTGGATTAAATTCCACAAGTTTGGACGTGCTGTCTCCGTTTTTTTACTTTTTTCATCTTTATTGTTCACACTACCTTTTGGGGATTTTATCACCCCCTTGGAGATGAGCATCCACTACTCTTATACTTAGGAGTGCGGTTTATCCTCGATTTTTGAGAGTGGAGAGGGTGTCAGCAGTAAGTTGGTGTTGACATCACTGATTATTTTGCCCTTCCTCTGATCCGTCAGAACAATAACCTCCAAAACGGATCCTGTCTGTGGAGCATCCGCCTTCATTCGTCAGCATTTGGTCAGTAATCCATCAGTATTGCTAAAGCCAAAAAAAAAACAGGAGTGGATCCAAAACAGATGACACATGAATGGGATATTTCCATGTCTTCTGTGTTTTGTACCCACTCCTGCTTTTGGCTACCAAATCATAAGCCAATTCTGATGGGATCATACAGGCCTTGCAGCTGCTACACAGAGAGGATCCGTTGTGCGTCTCATTTTTCTTTCCTTCTGACAGATCAGAAGAAGGGTAAAATAAATGATGTTGTAAGCCAAGCCAAAAAGGCTAAATAGTGACCTAGTCATGAAGTGGGGAGGGTGGGAACAGCTTGAGAAGTCCACAGAGTAGCCCTATGACATATTGGTGAGGTGGAAACAGGATGAGGAGACCACAGAGAGGCCCAATGACAGAGTCTGGAAGTGGCAGCAGCAACAGGAATAGGCCACAGAGAGGCACAATGAGAGTGTAGAGGTGGCAGCAGCATCAGGAGGAGGTCACAGGGTGGCACAATGACAGTGTGGAGGTGGCAGCAGCAACATGAGGAAACCACAGAGTGCCAAGGTGATATAGTGTGGAGGTGACAGCAGCATCAGTAGACCACAGAGTGACCCCGGTACAGAGTGGGGAGGTGGGTGGAAATACCAGTACCAGCTGAAGATGGTGGGTGAAAGAAGGAGCACTTTGCATCAGATGTGTGGCATCAGGCGGGTGGCAGCTACAGAATAGTAGCTGAGGCAGGTAGCCAGAAGAAACTGGTCTCTTTTGTCAAAGTGTTGGTGTGGCACCATGGATGATCTAGTCTGATGAATCAGGCATTGGTGGGTGGAAATCCTAGTTGATCCACGCCTCATTCATCTTGACAAAGGTCAGTCTCCCCACATTTTGGGTAAACAGGCGAGTTCTTCTTGGGGTAACTATGGCCCCCACCCCACTAAACACCAGCTCTGATGCCCCACTACTGGCCGGGCAGAACAGCTTTTCCAGAGCAAACTGCCAGTTGCGGCCACAAATCCAGTTTTGCTGCCCAATAATCCAGTGGATTAAATGTGGGGTGGCGGGGTGCTGTTAAAGTATGCCACCACATGCTAGTTCAGGTCCTGCTACATATCTAGCTGCTGCTGCTGGTGAGTAGTTTCTTCACTAGGCAGGTGAATAAAGCTGCTCATTTGCGACTCTAGACTCAAGTTGCTACTTATGGAGCTTGAACTGCTCCTACCCCACAACCCTCCCACAGCAGCCATGGCAGAGAAACGTGAACACAGAGGGCCCCCAGTCCAGACCTGTGAGAGGATGGACGATGGCACAGATAGGCAGCGGCCAACTCACTACATAGGATGTCTCTATAGTAGCTCAGTTTGTCCTCCCTCTCAGCGAGTGTATAAAAGGCCGCCATTTTGGACCGGTAAGCGAGGGTCCAACAAGGTTGAGAGCCAGAAATCATCCCTCTGCCGAATGGTGACAATTCGGCTGTCACTAGGCAAGCAAGTGAGCATGCATCGGGCCATTTTTGCAAGTGACTCGGAGGGACTCCCTGCCTCCATATCCACTGCATACTACCACGGTGTCTGGATACTCTGCATTGTCTTCCTCATCATCCTGCAGCTCCTCTGGTTGCGTAGAAAAACCACCCATTTCGCTACACATTGCTTGAGCTCCAATGTCCTCCTCCAGTTCAGCCCCCACAGGGCTCAGATGTAGGCGTCACGTCTCCAGTCCCCTGACCAGCCATATTTACCAGCATCTGTTCCAGGACATGAAGCAGTGGAATGACGTTGTTCATCCTGTAGTCCTGGAGACTGACAAATAACGTGGCCTCCTCAAAGGCCCTGAGCAAACAGCAGGTGTCACGCATGAGCTGCAACTGGTTGACATCGAAGTTACACAGGAGAGTACTCCTGTCCGCTTGGATCATCAAGAAATTCTTTATGGCCTTCTCTGTTTGTACAAACCGGATTCCAAAAAAGTTGGGACACTAAACAAATTGTGAATAAAAACTGAATGCAATGATGTGGAAATGGCAAATGTCAATATTTTATTTATAATAGAACGTAGATGACAGATCAAACGTTTAATCTGAGTAAATGTATCATTTTAAACGAAAAATACGTTGATTCAAATTTTCACGGTGTCAACAAATCCCAAAAAAGTTGGGACAAGTAGCAATAAGAGGCTGGAAAAAGTAAATTTGAGCATAACAAAGAGCTGGAAGACCAATTAACACTAATTTGGTCAATTGGCAACATGATTGGGTATAAAAAGAGCTTCTCAGAGTGGCAGTGTCTCTCAGAAGCCAAGATGGGTAGAGGATCACCAATTCCCACAATGTTGCGCAGAAACATAGTGGAGCAATATCAGAAAGGTGTTACCCAGCGAAAAATTGCAAAGACTTTGCATCTATCATCATCAACTGTGCATAACATCATCCGAAGATTTAGAGAATCTGGAACAATCTCTGTGCGTAAGGGTCAAGGCCGAAAAACCATACTGGATGCCCGTGATCTCCGGGCCCTTAAACGACACTGCACCACAAACAGGAATGATACTGTAAAGGAAATCACAGAATGGGCTCAGGAATACTTTCAGAAACCATTGTCAGTGAACACAATCCACCGTGTCATCCGCCGTTGCCAGCTGAAACTCTACAGTGCAAAGAAGAAGCCATTTCTAAGCAAGATCCACAAGCTCAGGCGTTTTCACTGGGCCAGGGATCATTTAAAATAGAGTGTGGCAAAATGGAAGACTGTTCTGTGGTCAGACGAGTCACGATTCGAAGTTCTTTTTGGAAATCTGGGACGCCATGTCATCCGGACCAAAGAGGACAAGGACAACCCAAGTTGTTATCAACGCTCAGTTCAGAAGCCTGCATCTCTGATGGTATGGGGTTGCATGAGTGCGTGTGGCATGGGCAGCTTGCATGTCTGGAAAGGCACCATCAATGCAGAAAAATATATTCAGGTTCTAGAACAACATATGCTCCCATCCAGACGTCATCTCTTTCAGGGAAGACCCTGCATTTTTCAACAAGATAATGCCAGACCACATTCTGCATCAATCACAACATCATGGCTGCGTAGGAGAAGGATCCGGGTACTGAAATGGACAGTCTGCAGTCCAGATCTTTCACCTATAGAGAACATTTGGCGCATCATAAAGAGGAAGGTGCAACAAAGAAGGCCCAAGACGATTGAACAGTTAGAGGCCTGTATTAGACAAGAATGGGAGAGCATTCCTATTTCCAAACTTGAGAAACTGGTCTCCTCGGTCCCCAGACGTCTGTTGAGTGTTGTAAGAAGAAGGGGAGATGCCACACAGTGGTGAAAATGGCACCTTGAAATTCTGATTCAACATATTTTTCCCTTAAAATGGTACATTTTCTCAGTTTAAACTTTTGTTCCGTGATTTATGTTCTATTCTGAATAAAATATTAGAAGTTGGCACCTCCACATCATTGCATTCAGTTTTTATTCACGATTTGTATAGTGTCCCAACTTTTTTGGAATCCGGTTTGTATTGTCGGTCCAACATATGGAGGGTGGAATTCCAATGGGTGGAAACATCGCATATCAGCCTATGTTGGGGGATGCCGTTCTGCTGTTGCAGCTCACAGAGGGTGTGCTTTGCGGTTTACGAGTGGCTGAAGTGCATGCAAACTTTTCTGGACATTTTCTGGACGTCTTGCAGAAGGGTGGAAGACTTCAGGAACTGCTTGACAACCATATTGAACACGTGTGCCATTCAGGGCTAATGGCTCAGCCCTCCTTGAAGCAGCACCAACACCATGTTCTTCCCGTTGTCGGCCACCATGGTTCCAATTTTGAGTTGTCGCGGAGAAAGCCAGGATTCGATTTTTTGATGAGGGACTGAAGGACACAGAGCAGTTTCTCCCCTATGTGACTTTGTTCGTGTTTGGGTTGGGTTGATTGACATTACCCTTCCCGTTATACATCATATAGCAATGGTATATGCTTCATTTAAAACCAATCAATAAATAATAAATAAAAGTATGACTACCCTGCAAATAAAAGTTAATCCCTTATCTGTCCGATGATTTGGGTTTGAATCCTTCCAAGCACGTGCCGGAAAAAGAAGTCAAAGTACAGTTTTTACCCATTTTCCTTTCGATACATCCGCTGTGCATACCTCATCTACTGGGGCACCACAGAGCGACCACGGCTGCAGCCTGGAGCAAGCCGGTGTGCTGGTTGGCGAACTACAATTACCAGCAAAGCTCTCTACAGTGATTGTGGCTCCTCACAACCAAAGACTTTAAGTGTACCCTAACCTTTATCAAACCTCTCTCCACAAAGTGACACAGCACATGTGGCACTGCCTCCCTCTTTTCTTGTTTTACATGTGGGAACAAAAAAGAACAGAGGCAGGTTGAGAACAGGTGAGGACACAGGGCCTGCTCCTGGGCCATGCCAACTAAGGGTTGAGTCTGACGAACCCACGGACTCTTGGCTGGGGGTGTTTGATGTCACTTGGGACGAAGTGGATGACCGAGTCAACCATTCAAGAACCGCTGGGTTGCTGGTCAAGACACAACCGCTAGATGACACCGGGAGCCCTGGCCTCTCATTGTGACTCCTGCTGCCACTGCCCTTACTCTGCTATGACCTGTGCCTGCGCCAGAAACATTTAGGCCTCTGCCACTCCCCTGTGCAGGGCCTGGCACTTCTCTGTCTGACATACTGTTAGATGAAATAAATAAATAAAAAGGAAATTAAAACACCCCAAAAAAGTCTGTAATTTCCTCACTTCACCACACACTAATACACGCAAAAAGGGCTTTAGAACATATAACTGCATCGCTGAACTGCAAATATATATTTTTGGCAAAAATACATGTCAAAAAGAGGCTTCAGAACATATAACTGCTCCGCTGAATGGCAAATATATATAAGTTTTTGCCATTAATACACACCAAAAAGGGCTTTAGAACTGTAGGAAAGATCAAAGGGCCGTCATTGACGGAAGATATGTATCACGAGGTTCCTGGCCTTGGTGATGTAAGAGCTGATAATTTTAAGTGTCAGCGGCAGCTAGTGCTGACTGACACTATTGATTATTTAGTGTGGCTGTAAAGCGGATCCAGGCCGGCTCTTACTGGGAGCAGATAAAGTGCAGGGCGGGTCGCTGTTCCCTACGTTCCAGGGTAGGTTTTGGTTTGGGATAAAAATACAGCCAGCAGTCTCATCTGGGCGGATTATCCATCTGATACTGGAGCTTTATCAGTCTGGGTGTTGGAGCTGAAGAGTTTGGGCCAGGACTAAGGCCTGTTACATTGTTTGGGGAAAAAGCAAGTGGACTTCTGCTTCACCCAAGGACTTAAGTGCTGCAGCATGGTGTGAAGAAACACCAGACGCAAGGTGACCCACACTGACTAATCCAGATGTTGTAGATTGCCAAAAAAGTGGGGGTTTTTTGTAACAGAATATGAAAGCTGTATATATTAAACTAGAATTTACCAATTGCAGATCAGGAAAATACAGATTTTTGGCAAAAAAAAAGTGTGTTTTTAAAACCCCAGAAAATAATGGGTGTATTTCTAGATTAAATTGCACACTGACAAATCCAGATGTTGTAGATTGCCCAAAAAGTGTTTTTTTGGTAACAGAATACAAAAGCTGTATATATTAACCACTTCAACCCCGCTAGCTAAAACCCCCTTAATGACCAGGCCACTTTTTACACTTCTGCACTACACTACTTTCACCGTTTATTGCTCGGTCATGCAACTTACCACCCAAATTAATTTTACCTCCTTTTCTTCTCACTAATAGAACTTTCATTTGGTGGTATTTCACTGCTGCTGAAATTTTTTTTTTTTTTTTTGTTATTAATCGAAATTTAACGATTTTTTTGCAAAAAAATGACATTTTTCACTTTAAGTTGTAAAATTTAGCAAAAAAAAACGACATCCATATATACATTTTTCACTAAATTTATTGTTCTACATGTCTTTGAGTAAAAAAAATGTTTGGGTAAAAAAAAAAATGGTTTGGGTAAAAGTTATAGCGTTTACAAACTATGGTACAAAAATGTGAATTTCCGCTTTTTGAAACAACTCTGACTTTCTGAGCACCTGTCATGTTTCCTGAGGTTCTACAATGCCCAGACAGTACAAACACCCCCCAAATGACCCCAAAACTTGTGACAAAAAATAAAAAATTCTAGGAACTCGCCATGCCCCTCACGGAATACCCTGAGGTGTCTTCTTTCTAAAATGGGGTCACTTGTGGGGTAGTTATACTGCCCTGGCATGAGAAGTAGTTTGCAATCAAAATCTGTAAAAAATGACCGGTGAAATCCGAAAGGTGCCCTTTGGAATGTGTGCCCCTTTGCCCACCTAGGCGGCTAAAAAGTGTCACACATCTGGTATCGCCGTACTCAGGAGAAGTTGGGCAATGTGTTTTGGGGTGTCATTTTACATGTACCCATGCTGGGTGAGATAAATATCTTGGTCAAATGCCAACTTTGTATAAAAAAAAGGGAAATGTTGTCTTTTGCCAAGATATTTATCTCACCCAGCATGGGTATATGTAAAATGACACCCCAAAACACATTGCCCAACTTCTCCTGAGTACGGCGATACCAGATGTGTGACACTTTTTTGCAGCCTAGGTGGGCAAAGGGGCACACATTCCAAAGAGCACCTTTAGGATTTCACCGGCCATTTTTTACAGATTTTGATTTCAAACTACTTCTCACGCATATGGGCCCCTAAATTGCCAGGCAGTATAACTACCCCACAAGTGACCCCATTTTGGAAATAAGACACCCCAAGGTATTCCGTGAGGGGCATGGCGAGTTCCTAGAATTTTTTATTTTTTGTCACAAGTTAGCGGAAAATGATGATTTTTTTATTTTATATTTTTCTTACATTTTCCGCTAACTTGTGACAAAAAATAAAAAATTCTAGGAACTCGCCATGCCCCTCACGGAATACCTTGGGGTGTCTTCTTTCCAAAATGGGGTCACTTGTGGGGTAGTTATACTGCCCTGGCATTCTAATGTGTGCGAAGTAGTTTGAAATCAAAATGTGTAAAAAATGACCTGTGAAATCCTAAAGGTGCTCTTTGGAATGTGTGCCCCTTTGCCCACCTAGGCGGCAAAAAAGTGTCACACATCTGGTATTGCCGTACTCAGGAGAAGTTGGGGAATGTGTTTTGGGGTGTCATTTTACATATACCCATGCTGGGTGAGAGAAATATCTTGGCAAAATTTTTCCATTTTTTTTATACAAAGTTGGCATTTGACCAAGATATTTATCTCACCCAGCATGGGTATATGTAATAAGGTTTTCCTCACAAAGTCTCCCTTTCCGCTAACTTGGGACAAAAATTTCAACCTTTCATGGACTCAATATGCCCCTCACGGAATACCTTGGGGTGTCTTCTTTCCGAAATGGGGTCACATGTGGGGTATTTATACTGCCCTGGCATTTTAGGGGCCCGAAAGCGTGAGAAGAAGTCTGGAATATAAATGTCTAAAAAATGTTATGCATTTGGATTCCGTGAGGGGTATGGTGAGTTCATGTGAGATTTTATTTTTTGACACAAGTTAGTGGAATATAAGACTTTGTAAGAAAAATAAAATAAAAATAAAATATCTATTTCCGCTAACTTGTGCCCAAAAAAATGTCTAAATGGAGCCTTACAGGGGGTGATCAATGACGGGGGGGGGGGGGGGGTGATCAGGAAATCTGTATGGGGTGATAACCCCCCTGTAAGGCTCCATTCAGACGTCAGTATGTGTTTTGCGGATCCGATCCATGTATCCGTGGATCCGTAAAAATCATACGGACGTCTGAACGGAGCCTGACAGGGGGGTGATCAATGACAGGGGGGTGATCAGGGAATCTATATGGGTGATCACCCGCCTGTCATTGATCACCCCCCTGTAAGGCTCCATTCAGACGTCCGTATGTGTTTTGCAGATCCGATCCATGTATCCTTGGATCCGTAAAAATCATACGGACTTCTGAATGGAGCCTTACAGGGGGGTGATCAATGACAGGGGGGTGATCAATGACAGGGGGTGATCAATGACAGGGGGTGATCAGGGAGTGTATATGAGGTGATCACCCCCCTGTCATTGATCACCCCCCTGTAAGGCTCCATTCAGGCGTCCGTATGTGTTTTGCGGATCCGATCCATGTATCCGTGGATCCGTAAAAATCATACGGACGACTGAACGGAGCCTGACAGGGGGGTGATCAATGACAGGGGGTGATCAATGACAGGGGGGTGATCAGGGCATCTATATGGGTGATCACCCGACTGTCATTGATCACCCCCCTGTAAGGCTCCATTCAGACGTCCGTATGTGTTTTGCGGATCCGATCCATGTATACGTGGATCCATAAAAATCATACGGACGTCTGAACGGAGCCTGATAGGGGGGTGATCAATGACAGGGGGGTGATCAGGGAGTCTATATGGGGTGATCAGGGGTTCATAAGGGGTTAATAAGTGACAGGGGGGGTGTAGTGGTGTTTTGTGGTACTTTACACAGCTACCTGTGTCCTCTGGTGGTCGATCCAAACAAAAGGGACCACCAGAGGACCAGGTAGCAGGTATATTAGACGCTGTTATCAAAACAGCGTCTAATATACCTGTTAGGGGTTAAAAAAAATCGCATCTCCAGCCTGCTAGCTAAAGATCGCCGCTGGCAGGCTGGAGATCCTGTCTCTTACCTTCCGTTCCTGTGCGCGCGTTCACAGGAAGTCACGGCTCTCGCGAGATGACGCGTATATGTAAGATGATGCAGATCTGCGTTAGGCGGTCCGGAGGCGGTTAAACTTGAATTTAACACTTGCAGATCAGGAAAATACTGTTTTTTGGCAAAAAAATGTGTGTTTTTAAAACCCCAGAAAATGATGGGTGTATTTCTAGCTTAAATTGCACACTGACTAATCCAAATGTTGTAGATTGCCAAAAAAGTGTTGTTTTTTTGGTAACAGAATACGAAAGCTGTATATATTAAACTTGAATTTAACACTTGCAGATCAGGAAAATACTGTTTTTTGGCAAAAAAAAGTGTGTTTTTAAAACCGAAAAAATAATGGGTGTATTTCTACCTTAAATTGCACACTGACTAATCCAGATGTTGTAGATTGCCAAAAAAAATGGTGATTTGCAATGTCCCAAAAGCTCAGATGCAGTTCTGGTGCACTGAGCTTGCATAAAATGTCCACCGCCGCCCACCTAACTAACAGAATTATTAAAGTTATTTTTTTTGGTCAATGGGCTCAGGGCACGATTGTGCCCTGCACCAACACAACTATTTCTATGTAGATCGCTGAGTTAGATTCTCTCCTATTCTCTCCCTGAATTCACAAATCCAGCAGCCTCATCTCCCTACACTTGTAACAGCAGAGTGACGTGCAGCGCTATGTGACTCAAGCTTATATATCAGGACCGGATTCTACAGCATTTCTACTGGCCCAGTGTGTTCAGAGAGGTGGAAGAGTATTGCAAGTCTTGCCCAACCTGCCAGATAACCAGTTCCCAGACACATTTCCGTAGTCCTCTGGTCCCTCTCCTGATTATTGAGGTTTCATTTGAGCAGATCGCTATGGATCTCGTAGGCCCAATACCGAAGTCCGCTAGAGGGCACCAACACATCTTGGTCATCCTCGACTACGCCACTCTGTACCCGTCTGGTGACCGACCACTCCCCTCTCAAGTGGATGACCCAAGCCAAAGAGAGGAATGCTCGGGTCACCAGGTGGTTTTTGTCGCTACAGGACTTTAAGTTTTCCATGGAACATAGGGCAGGCAGAGGGTAATACAGATGCCCTGTCCCGGGTACACTGTCTGGCGGGTGTTAACCCCCTCAGGGTTGAACAAAGGGGGGAGGTATGTAGGAAAGCGCAAGGGGCCGTCATTGACGGAAGATATGTGTCACCGAGGTTCCTGGCCTCGGTGAGGTAAAAGACAGTAATTTTAAGTGTCAGCGGCAGCTAGTGCTGACTGACACTATTGATTATTTAGTGTGGCTGTAAAGCCGATCTGGGCCGGCTTTTACTGGGAGCAGCCAAAGTGCAGGGTGGGTGGCTGTTCCCCACATTCCAGGCCGGGTTTTGGTTTGGGATAAAAACCCAGCCAGCAGTCCCAGCTGGGCGGATTATCCTTCATCAGAAACAGGAGCTTTATCAATCTGGATGTTGGAGCCTGAGAGTTTGGGCCGGGTCTAAGGCCTGCTACATTGTTTGGGGAAAAAGCAAGTGGACTTCTGCTTTACCCAAGGACTTATGTGCTGCAGCATGGTGTGAAGAAACACCAGACGCAAGGTGACTGTTTTTCCTTGAAACTGCTTTTTTGTTGTCACTTTACTTATGTGTGAATAAAACACTGCACTGTTTAAGTTAAAGACGTTGTCATTGCCTCTGTACTGTGTCCGCAAGCCTGTCTACTAGAGCAAATCCCCACAGAACATTCCACTGTACCACTGAATGGCAAATAGGCCCTTATTAGTGATGGAAAAACATCGGCCGGGACGATTCGCGATTGTGCGAAAACGATCAAATGTACGCAAACCACAAGATTGCTGTGGGCCCCATTCACTTTAATGGCAGGTGAACCTGAAAAACCTTCAGGTCATATTTGCAGCCACCAAATACTTACTAGAAGTGCACAAATCATCCCACAACATGCACAGTGCCATACCAGAGGGGGATCAATGGCAAAAATTCTCACCAAAAATATGTATTTTAATCAGGGGCCATTTTTATGCATCTTAAAAGGAAACTCTCAAAAATGTGCTCTGCTGGAGCCTAGAGAAAGTTTATTTTAGGCCACGGTAGTATAGGCCCCAAACATTAGGCATTCACCGGACAGAAAACATCAAGTGATTATGTGGCTGGAGGTATATTAGACGGTCATTGGATAACACTTTTACTGCAGGCCAGTGGAGTACAGGCCCCAAAAATTATTAATTCACCGTACAGAAAAGAACAAGTGATTATGTGGCTGGAGGTATATTAGATGGTCAATGGACATCAATTTTACTGCAGGCCAGTGGACTACAGGCCCTAAAAATTATTAATTCACCGGACAGAAAACATCATTTTACTGCAGGCCAGTGAACTACAGGCCCCAAAAATTATTCATTCACCGTACAGAAAAGAACAATTGATAATGTGGCTGGAGGTACATTAGGCGGTCACCGTATAACAATTTTACTGCAGGCCAGTGGAGTACAGGCCCCAAACATTAGGCATTCAACGGACAGAAAACATCAAGTAATTATGTGGCTGGAAGTATATTAGACGGTCATTGGATATCAATTTTACTGCAGGCTAGTACAAATACATGTCATACATATGTTTAAAATAACTAAAAATATAAAATTGGATTAAAAACATGGCAACGAAATCCCCAATTTTGAAAAATACCCCAATTGTAATAGGTGAATTTCAATTTAACGTGGTTATCACAGGTGTTGAAATCCTCTGAGATCCATGCCTAATAAATTTTTAGAATGTGATGTAGTCCACACTGTCGTGAGCTAGGCGAGTGCGCTTATCGGTCATGATCACCCTGCTGCGCTGAACCTTCTTTCAGACAGGACATTGAACGAGGGGCAAGCCAAGAGTTCTATTGAAAATTGCGCCAGATCTGGTTACAGGTCAAGCCTGCACACCCAGTAGTCAAAAGGTTTCTCGCTTCCCAGAGCCCCACATGCGGCTGTCGATGGGTTGGTTGCAAGAATGATCTTATATACAAAGTGACAAACCCATCTTCAAACCGCCCTCTTCTTGCATGATCGGTAGGATTGGTACTGGCAACTGTTTCTCTGTGAGTGGAAATTCCTCTGCCAGTGTCCACAACAGCAGAATGCAGCATCTCTCGAAACAAGGCCTTGAGATTCTGCATTCTGACAGCCCTCTGTGATGCTGGTAACATGTCTGCCATTTTGTGTTTGTACCGGGGGTCTTAGTACATTGCCACCCAGTACTAGTCCTTGCCCTTTATGATTTTTATACGGGTGTCCCTCTTTAAACACTGGAGCATGAAGACCCCCATTTGCACTAAATTGGAAGCAGTGGAGCTGCCTGGCTTCCTGCTCATCGCCAGGGAAAATGTCGTCCTCGGTCTCCTCCCCCCATCCACGGACAGGGACCCCAGAAAAGTTTAAAGCCTGCTCTTCTTGCTCCTCCTCCTCCTCTGAGGCACCATCCTCCTCTGACTCCTCTTCAGTCTCTTGCTGACTTGTCTCAGAAGGAGTAGCCCCCCCTGGGAATTCATTCAGCATTGTGACTTCCTCATCTTCCTGCTCCTCAACTTCTTGATCAATGACACGAGGCAATGCACGGTCCAGAAAGAAGACGTAAGGTACTATGTCACTGATGGCGCCCTAGGGGCGACTGACCAGTTTGCTGATCTCATCAAATGGCCAAAGAAGTCTGCATGCATCGCTCATGAGCAGCCACTGGCGCTGTGAAATAAAACCAAGCTCCCCAGAACCTGTCCTGCCGCAGTGTTTGTACAAGTAGTCGTTAACGGCACGTTTCTGTTGGAGCAGCCTATGAAGCATATACAAGGTGGAGTTCCAGCGCTTCGGGCAGTCACAAATCAGATGTTTGACAGGCAAGT
Source organism: Bufo gargarizans (assembly GCF_014858855.1). Classification (NCBI taxonomy): domain Eukaryota; kingdom Metazoa; phylum Chordata; class Amphibia; order Anura; family Bufonidae; genus Bufo; species Bufo gargarizans. Next base: position 145,276,122 of record NC_058084.1, read on the forward strand.
GGTGTCGCCACTGAATGTCAGAAAGGTGAGCCATAGCCGTATAAGATCTTCTAAAAAGAACAGAGATTTTCCTGGCCTGCCGCAAGACGTCCTGAACCCCGGGTATTTGGCAATGAATCGCTACACGACTAGGACATGTTCCATGCACTGCACATGTGTCATCTTGCCCTATTTCAGCGCGCTCAGCAGATTGGCACTGTTGTCGCACACCATTACCAACTGTCAAATTAATCAGCCTGTGACCACAGAGCTGAAAGGAGTGTAGGACCAGTGTGGCTCCTGGCTACCAGGCACAACAGCCGCAGCACAGCATGGCAATATCTCACCTAGCACATCGAATAGGTTCTGGGGAGCTGGGGGTTGCAGCGGAAGAGGCGGTAGCAGTGGAAAAGGAAGAGTCAGCCAAGGAGGAGACAGAGGATGGAGTAGGAGGAGGAGAAGAAGAGGCAGGCTTGCATGCAATCTGTGACGGTAACACCAAATCCACACGGGTGCCACGGGCTGCATGCTTGACAGCTGTCAGAAGGTTCACCCAGTGGGCAGTAAACGTTATGTACCTTTCCTGCCCGTGTTTTCTAGACCACGTGTCTGTGGTCAGATGTATCTTGTCACCGACACTGTGTGCCAGAGATAAATTCACTTGCCGCTGAACATGGCCATATACAGTGCCTTGCAAAAGTTTTCACCCCCTTAACTTTTTTCGTATTTTGTTAAAATGCAGCCTTTAGTTTAATGATTTGTCAGAATTTTATGTGATGGATCAGAACACAATAGTCTAAGTTGGTGAAGTAAAATGAGAAAAATATATAAATAAAACTATTGTTTAGAAATAGAAAACAGAAAATTGGCATGTGGGTATGTATTCACCCCCTTTTTTAGGAAGCCCATAAAAAGCTCTGGTGCAACCAATTACCTTCAGAAGTCACATAATTAGTGAAATGATGTCCACCTGTGTGCAATCTAAGTGTCACACTTTTTTTAAAAGGCCCCAGAGACTGCAACACCTAAGCAAGAGGTATCACTAACCGAATACTGCAATGAAGACCAAGGAACTCTCCAAACAAGTAAGGGGCAATGTTGTTGAGAAGTGCAAGTCAGGGTTTGGTTATAAAAAAATATCCAAATCTTTGATGATCCCCAGGAGCACCATCAAATCTATCATAACCAAATGTAAAGAACAGCAAACCTGCCAAGAGACGGCCGCCCACAAACTCACGGACCGGGCAAGGAGGCAGCACAGAGACCTAAGGTAACCTGGAGGAGCTGCAGAGTTCCACAGTAGAGACTGAAGTATCTGTACATTGGACGACAATAAGCCGTACGCTCCATAAAATTGGGCTGAAGAAAGCTATTACTTTGAGCTAAAAACAAAAAAGGCAAGTTGTGAGTTTGCAAAAATGCATGTGGGAGACTCCCAAAATGTATGGAGGAAGGTGCTCTGGTCTGATGAGACTAAAATTTTACTTTTCGGCCATCAAAGAAAATGCTATGTCTGGCACAAACCCAACATATCACATCACCCAAAGAACACCATCCCCACAGAGAAACATGGTGGTGGCAGCATCATGCTGTGGGGATGTTTTTCAGCAGCTGGGACTGGGAAACTGGTCAGAGTTGAGGGAAAGGTGGATGGTGCTAAAGACAGGGACATTCTTGAGCAAAACCTGTACCACTCTGTGTGTGATTTGAGGCTAGGATGTTGGTTTACCTTCCAGCAGGACAATGACCCAAAACACACTGCTAAAGCAACACTTGAGTGGTTTAAGGGAAAACATGTAAATATGTTGGAATGGCCTAGTCAAAGCCCAGATCTCAATCCAAAAGAAAATATGTGGTCAGACTTAAAGATTGCTGTTCACAAGCGTGAACCATCCAACTTGAAGGAGCTGGAGCAGTTTTGCAAGGAGGAATGGGCAAAAATCCCAGTGGTAAGATGTGGCAAGCTCATAGAGACTTATCCAAAGCAACTTGGAGCTGTGATTGACGCAAAAGGTGGCTCTACAAAGTATTGACTTTAGGGGGGTGAATAGTTATGCACATTGACTTTTTCTGTTATTTTGTCCTATTTGTTTGCTTCACAATAATAAAAAAAACATCTTCAAAGTAAATGATGCAAATCCTCAAACAATCCAGGTTAATTCCAGGTTGTGAGGCACCAAAATACAAAAAAAAAAAAAAAATCAATGGGGGTGAATACTTTTACAAGGCACTGTCACTCTGGGATGCCCTTCTGGGAGAAATATTTCCTTCCGGGACCTTCCATTGCGGTTTGCCAATGGCCACAAATTATCTAAAGCCCTCTGAGTCCAACAGTTTATATGGCAGTAGTTGGCGGGCTAACAGTTCCGACAAGCCACTGGTCAGCCGTTGGGCAAGAGGGTTATCCGGAGTCATCAACTTTTTACGTTCGAACATTTGGGCAACAGAAGCCCGACTTTTGCCAGATGAACGCGACGACAGCATGGTGGAAGGTGGCGTAGAGGACAAATGGGAGGAGAGAGGAGAAGGAGAAGAGGCAGGGCGTGGAGCGCCGGGAGTGTGGATTTGTGGTCTCTGAAGGTGTTGCTCCCACTGGACTCGGCAATGGGAGGCCAGGTGCCTAGGTGAGTCCCTAGGTGAGAGTTGGGCTTACCGCGTCTTATGCGTTGACAGCACAGGCTGCAGATGACAACACTACTGTTAGCAGCTGATAAGTTAAAAAAAAGCCCACAATGCGGAGCAATGTGCCAGCGAACTGGGAGCGCCAGATGTGACCCTGCATGGTGGATGGTTCGCTCCAGATACATTTGCAGTCTGCTTTTTGCCTCCTGTGCAGTGCTAGTTCTGCCTGCTTCTCCTCCTTCTCCTCCCTATCGGCTTATCCGTCTCTCACTCTGAACTCTCCTCCTCTTCCTCTCTTGTGGGCACCCAGGTGACGTCCATTTCCAAGTCATCATCGTCACTTTCACCACCACTGACATTAGAGATCTTGGAGAAGGCAGCAACAGTGAGGACCAAACTCCTTGGGCTGATCTGGGTACTGTCGTCAGACCGCTGTGTGGCGGAGGTTACTACCTCCTCTTTCTGATCTAATGCCAATAATGGCTGTGCATCGGTAAAGTCTGGTAATGGATGGGAAAATAATTTCTACGAACTCGAGTGGAGGGGCTATGCTTGTGGTGTCTTTGGGGGTGCACACAGCAGAGAGTGAGGAGGGTGCTGATACAGAAGATGAGGAAGGTGCAGAAGTGGAAGGCTGAGTAAGCCACTCAACCAAGTCTGGTTCATCCTTTGATGTACTCACACAAACCTTCTCCAACTTCTAACTTAAGCTCTGGCCTAGTTCACCTGCCCGACCCCTATTAACCCTTTAGAATAGTCTGCCTCTTCCTCTGCCTGTGATTTTCAAATTGACCCTGTGATAATGTCCCTATAGAAGAGCAGTATTTGTGGAAGCAGGTATATATAACCCCATAATTAGTTTTTTGGGGGCAAAAGGTACTGTATATCACACCTGTTGCAATTAGTTGTTCCGTTTGTCCCTCTATAGCTGCGGTATCGCTGCAGCACCGAACACAACTGCTGTACAATACAAATGCACTATATAGAAATTATATTATAGGTATATCACACCCCTGCCTCAATCAGTTTTTTGGGGGGGCAACTGGTATATAACAGCAGTTGCAATTAGTTGTTCGAAAGCATTACTCCTTCTGTGTAGCTGCGGTATCGCAGCAGAACCGCACAAAACTGCTGCACAATACAAATGCACTATATGGAAAGTATATTATAGGTATATTACACCCCTGCCTCAATCAGAATTTTTTTGGGGAAACTGGTATACCACACCAATTGCAATTAGTTGTTCAATAGCGTTTGTCCCTCTGTATAGCTACGGTATTGCTGCACAAATGCACACATCTGCTGCACAATACAAATGCACTATATAGAAAGTATATTATAGGTATCTCACACCCCTGCCTCAATCAGTTTTTGTGGGGGGCAACTGGTATATCACACCAGTTGCAATTAGTTGTTCCAATAGCGTTTGTCCCTCTGTGTAGCTACGGTATCGCTGCAGAACAGCACACATCTGCTGCATAATACAAATGCACTATATAGAAATTATATTATAGGTATATCACACCACTGCCTCAATCAGGTTTTTGAGGGAGCGACTGGTATATCACACCAGTTGCAATTAGTTGTTCCAATAGCGTTTGTCCCTCTGAATAGCTGCGGTATCTCAGCAGAACCACACACAACTGCTGCACAATACAAATGCACTATATAGAAATTATATTATAGGTATATCGCACCTCTGCCTCAGTTTCTTTGGAAGGCAACTGGTATTTCACACCAGTTGCAATTAGTTGTTCGAATAGCATTTGTCCCTCTGTATAGCTGATGTATCGCAGCAGAAAAGCACATAACTGCGGCACAATACAAATGCACAATATAGAAAGTATAATATAGGTATACCACACCGCTGCCTCAATCAGTTTTTTGGGGGACAACTGGTATATCACACTTGTTGCAATTAGTTGTTCCAATAGCGTTTGTCCCTCTGTATAGCTGCGGTATCTCAGCAGAACCGCAAACCACTGCTGCACAATACAAATGCACTATAGAGATTGTATATTATAGGTATATCACAAACCCGCCTCAATCAGTTTTTTTGGGGGGGCAACTGGTATATAACACTAGTTGCAATTAGTTGTTCCAATAGCGTTTGTCCCTCTGTGTAGCTACGGTATCGCTGCAGAACAGCACACATCTGCTGCACAATACAAATGCACTATATAGAAATTATATTATAGGTATATCACAACCCTGCCTCAATCAGTTTTTATGGAGGGAAACTGGTATAACACAACAGTTGCAATTAGTTGTTCAAATAGCGTTTGTCCCTCTGTTTAGCTGCAGAACCGCACACATCTGCTGCACAATACAAATGCACTATATAGAAATTATATTATAGGTATATCATCTTCCTGCCTCAATCAGTTTTTTGAGGGGAAACTGGTATACCACACCAGTCGTAATTAGTTGTTCCAATAGCATTTGTCAATCTGTACAGCTGTGGTACCGCTGCAGAACCGCACACAACTGTTGCACATTATAAATGCACTGTATAGAAATTATATTTTAAGTATATCACACCCCTGCCTCAATCATTTTTTGGGGGGGCAACTGGTATATCACAACAGTTGCAATTAGTTGTTCCAAAAGCGTTTGTCCCTCTGTGTAGCTACGGTATTGATGCAGAACCTCACACAACTGCTGCACAATAGAAATGCACTATATAGAAATTATATTATAGGTATATCCCACTCTTGCCTCAATCAGTTTTTTTGGGGGGCAACTGGTATATCACACCAGTTAAAGTTAGTTGTTCCAATAGCGTTTGTCCTTCTGTATAAGGCTAGTTTCACACTAGCGTTCGGCTGTTCGCTCGTGAGCTCCGTTTGAAGGGGCTCACGAGCGGACCCGAACGCTTCCGTCCAGCCCTGATGCAGTCTAAATGGATGCGGATCCGCTCAGACTGCATCAGTCTGGCGGCGTTCAGCCTCCGCTCCGCTCAGCAGGCGGACACCTGAACGTTGCTTGCAGCGTTCGGGTGTCCGCCTGGCTGTGCGGAGGCGTGCGGATCCGTCCAGACTTACGATGTAAGTCAATGGGGACGGATCCGTTTGAAGATGCCACAATATGGCTCAATCTTCAAGCGGATCCGTCCCCCATTGACTTTCAATGTAAAAGTCTGGACGGATCCGCTCAGGCTAATTTCACACTTAGCTTTTTTTTGTCAATATAATGCAGACGGATCCGTTCTGAACGGAGCCTCCGTCTGCATTATTATGATCGGATCCGTTCAGAACGGATCCGATCGAACGCTTGTGTGAAAGTAGCCTAACTGTGTTATCTCAGCAGAACCGCACACAACTGCTGCATATTACAAATGCATTATATAGAAAGTATATTATAGGTATAATACACCCCTGCCTCAATCAGTTTTTTTTGTTGAGCAACTACTACATCACACCAGTTGCAATTAGTTGTTCCAATAGTGTTTGTCCCTCTGTATAGCTACGGTATCGCTGCAGAACCGCACACAACTGCTGCACAATACAAATGCACTATATAGAAATTATATTATAGGTATATCACACCCCTGCCTGAATCAGTTTTTTTGAGGGGCAACTGGAATATCACACCAGTTGCAATTAGTTGTTCCAATAGCGTTTGTCGCTCTGTCTAGCTACAATATCGCTGCAGAATTGCACACAACTTCTACACAATACAAATATACTATATAGAAAGTATATCATAGGTATATCACACCCATGACTCAATCAGTTTTTTGAGGGGCCACTAGTATATCACACCAGTTGCAATAAGTTGTTCCAATAGCGTTTGTCCCTCTGTATAGCTGCAGTATCTCAGCAGAAATGCATACAACTGCTGCACAATACAAATGCACTATATAGAAATTATATTATAGGTATATCATCTCCCTGCCTCAATCATTTTTTTGAGGGGAAACTGGTATACTACACCAGTTGCAATTAGTTGTTCCAATAGCGTTTGTCCCTCTGTGTAGCTACGGTATCGCTTCAGAACCGCAAACCACTGCTGCACAATACAAATGCACTATATAGAAATTATATTATAGGTATATCATCTCCCTGCCTCAATCAGTTTTTTGCGGGGGAAACTGGTATACTACACCAGTTGTAATTAGTTGTTCCAATAGCATTTGTCAATCTGTACAGCTGTGGTACCGCTGCAGAACCGCACGCAACTGTTGCACAATATAAATGCACTATATAGAAATTATAGGTATTTCACACCCCTGCCTCAATCAGTTTTTTGGGGGGCAACTGGTATATCACACCAGTTGCAATTAGTTGTTCCAAAAGCGTTTGTCCCTCTGCATAGCTGTGGTATCTCAGCAGAACCGCACACAACTGCTGCGTATTACAAATGCATTATATAGAAATTATATTATAGGTATAATACACCCCTGCCTTAATCAGTTTTTTTGTTGGGCAACTACTATATCACACCAGTTGCAATTAGTTGTTCCAATAGTGTTTGTCCCTCTGTATAGCTACGGTATCGCTGCAGAACCTCACAGAAGAGCTACACAATACAAATGCACTATATAGAAATTATATTATAGGTATATTACACCCCTGCCTCAATCAGTTTTTTTGAGGGGGGGCAACTGGAATATCACACCAGTTGCAATTAGTTGTTCCAATAGCGTTTGTCGCTCTGTCTAGCTACAATATCGCTGCAGAATTGCACACAACTTCTACACAACACAAATATACTATATAGAAAGTATATCATAGGTATATCACACCCATGCCTCAATCAGTTTTTTGAGGGGCCACTAGTATATCACACCAGTTGCAATAAGTTGTTCTAATAGCGTTTGTCCCTCTGTATAGCTGCAGTATCGCAGCAGAAATGCATACAACTGCTGCACAATACAAATGCACTATATAGAAATTATATTATAGGTATATCATCTCCCTGCCTCAATCAGTTTTTGAGGGGAAACTGTTCCACACCAGTCGTAATTAGTTGTTCCAATAGCGTTTGTCCCTCTGTATAGCTGCAGTATCGATGCAGAACCGCACACAACTGCTGCACAATACAATGCACAATATAGAAATTATATTATAGGTATATCATCTCCCTGCCTCAATCAGTTTTTTTGGGGGGAAACTGGTATACTACACCAGTTGCAATTAGTTGTTCCAATAGCATTTGTCAATCTGTACAGCTGTGGTACCGCTGCAGAACCGCACGCAACTGTTGCACAATATACAACTGGTATATCACACCAAATGCTATTAGCTTCTCCAATAGCATTTGTCTCTCTGCATAGCTACGGTATCTCAGCAGAACCGCACATAACTGCTGCACAATACAAATGCACCTTTTAGAAATTATATTATAGGTATATCACGCCCCTGCCTCAATCAGTTTTTTTGGGGACCAACTGGTATATCACACCAGATGCAATTAGTTGCTCCAATAGCGTTTGTCCCTCTGTATAGCTGCGGTATCTCAGCAGAACTGCAAACCACTGCTGTACAATACAAATTCACTATATAGAAAGTATATCATAGGTATATCACACCCCTGCCTCAATCAGTTTTTTGGGGGACAGCTGGTATATCACACCAGCTGCAATTAGATATTCAAATAGCGTTTGTCCCTCTGTATAGCTGCGGTATCTCAGCAGAATCGCAAACCACTGCTGCACAATACAAATGCACTACATAGAAATTATATTATAGGTATATCTCACCCCTGCCTCAATCAGTTTTTTTGGGGGGAAACTAGTATATCACATTAGTTGCAATGAGTTGTTCCAATAGAGTTTTTCTCTATATATAAGCCGCGGTATCGCTGCAGAGCTGCATTTAACTTATGCACAATACAAATGCACTATATAGAAATTATATTATAGGTATATCTTCTCCCTGCCTCAATCCGTTTTTGTGGGTGGTAACTGGTATATCACACTAGTTGCAATTTGTTGTTCCAATAGCGTTTGTCCCTCTGTATAGCTACGGTATCTCAGCAAAACCGCACACAACTGCTGCACAATACAAATACACTATATAGAAATTATATTATAGGTATATCACACCCCTACCTCCATAATTCTTTTTAGGGGGCAACTGATATATCACACCAGTTGCAATTAGTTGTTCCAGAAGAGTTTGTCCCTCTGTATAGCTGCAGTATTGCTGCAAAACCGCACACAACTTCTACACAATAAAAATGCACTATATACAAATTATATTATAGGTATATCACACCCCTGCCTCAATCAGTTTCTTTGGGGGGCAACTGATATATCACATTAGTTTCAATTAGTTGCTTTAATAGCACTTGTCCCTCTGTATAGCTGCGGTATCTCAGCAGAACTGCACACAACTGCTGCACAATACAAATGCACTATATTGAAATTATATTATAGGTATATCACACTCCTGCCTTAATAAGTTTTTTTGGGTGGCAACTGGTATATCACACCAGTTGCAATTAGTTGTTCCAATAGCGTTTGTCCCTCTGTATAGCTGCGGTATCGCAGCAGAACTGCACAGAACTGCTGCATAATACAAGTGCACTATAACATACTTTCTATGTTATAAATTATATAATAAGTATAGCACACCCCTCAGTATGTCACACCTATCGATAGCACACCTATACCAGTCCTTAAAAGTACTTTTGTCGCCCTATTAGCTAGCGTTTGGTGTCTCTAACAGTCTGTCCCTGCTCCACACAGCAACCTCTACCTACACTGGCAAAAGACTGAATGTAAAATGGCGGCCAGATTGGGTTTACTTATAGAGTAGATGGTGTGTCCATGTGCTGAAACGGTTTGGCTATTCTGTCCCACCTTATGGATGTGTCATGGGTCATAGTTCGGCACACTGCATATGTTCGTATGTTTGGCGAATCGCAAACAAGCACAGTTCGCCACATAACGACCCAGCTCTAGCCCCTATTCTTTTCCACTTATACACGCCACAAAAGAACACATATTACTGCACCCCTGAATGGCAAATAGTATATATTTTTTGGCCACTAATAACATGGCTTTAGAACATATAACTGCACCGCTGAATGGCAAATAATATATATATTTTTTTTCTACTTATACAAGCCCAAAAAAGCTTTTCAACATATAACTGCACCGATGAACTTCAAATGTATATATTTTTGCCACTAATACACGACAAAAAGGCCTTTAGAACATATAGCTGCACCGCTGAACGGCAAATAACATATTTTTTTGCCACTAATACACGACAATAAGGGCTGTAATTTTGCACTCTTCACCACACAATGGCTAATAAACCCTTTTTTTCCCACTAATACAAGACAAAAAATGCTTTAGAACATATAACTGCACCGCACAAGGGCAAATAAGACATAGAAATATTTCCTTGTAATAAACACTGTTAATGGCTGTATCAAACAGCACTTGCACCCTAATAACAAGATCGGTTTGCTGGAATTACAGAGCTGTATAATGGCAATTTGGATCCACAGTCAGTGCAGCAAGTTGCAATAAGATTGTTCCTATTACATAGGCTGTAAACTCCCTTACTGAACCCTGTTCTGCTTCAATACTGTGGATTCCTCCCTATCCTTTCCCTGAACTTCTATACAGCAAAATAAAAGTTTTAAAGTCTTTTCTACCATTGTCACTAGCGCCTGCTGACGTCTCTCCCTCCACTAAGTACACAAAAAAAATGGCTGAATCCAAGATGGCTGAGGCTATTTATAGGGCTGTGACATCACAGGGCTGGCTGGATGCTAATTGGCTGCATGCATGGCATTGTGGGTGATCCCTTGTTCCCAAAGTTTCTTGCTCCATGTCCTAACACGTGCAGCAGCCATTTTAGGAAAAAATTGATTTCTTACCACGAAGCGCGAGGAAATTCGGTGCATATCAAATTTTTCCTGAAATTCAGATAGAAATTACACTTCCTCTACTTTGATTTGCTCATCTCTACTAACCACCATATGGTTACTGTATGGTGGTTAGGTTGGTGTTTTGGGAGCAGTAGCCTAGTCTGACCTTGACTCTCTGATTAGGTGTTTGTACTGTATGTCCTCATTTATTTTCCATCTTATGTTAATGGTATGATTTATATATTTAAGAGTGTGGTAATCAATTCTGGATAAGGTCACTACAACAGAGAATATAAGGGTAGAGTGGAAGGGGTAGTAGAAAATTGAATTCACATTACAGGCAAATTAAAGAAATGGGAAACAGATGCAAGAGACAGAGTAAATGCTAGTTATCAGCATGGGCCAAATCCTGCAGTGTATCATTGTAATGCTTCTGTTGCTAAATAAAGCATATTTAACCACTTCCAAGCTGCCCTTGGACTTTAAATATCTGGGCAGTCTGTGCATAACTCTGTAAAGAAGTTTCTGATGGTTCTTGCGGTGTTAGCAGCTGCATGCTAAATATATAGCTGCAAGAACAGCATCCCACTGTCAGTGACATCTGGGTTCTCCATAGAGATGGAAGGGATTTTATTTTACCCATTCCTATCATGCTCAATGAACACTTTCTATACAGATCAGGAAGTGGGTATACCGCTGCTTCCTGCTCTGGTTCTAGAGATCATGTAACTGCTGGGGACTTGATTTCTGCATGAGCTGCTCGGTCTTAGCAGACCCAGATCATCTCTGTAGTGAAGGTTTACGGCATTGCAAACCCACTGTGGGCTGCAGGCTTCATCACTCCTGTAGGGACATAATATATATTTTTTAAATAATTCAGTTGCCCTTTGTGTTAGTAAAAAAAAATTGGAAAAACTGATTAAGTTCCCTTTTGTTTAACATTTTCCCAAGTATAAAAAGAAAAGAAAAATAATGTAAAAATAAAGTCATGCGTCACTGAAAAAAGGCAAAAAAATTATTTACATAAGTGAACAGAAAAAAGTTATGGCCTTCAAAGATGCATTCACAGAAAAAAAATTGAAAATACGTCTTGTCAGGAAGCAGTTAAAATGGCCTGGTCTTTAATTGGTTAAGCTCATGAAACATTATCCCCCATGTTTATGATTATATATAGAGATGAGCAAATTTATTGAACATTCGATTCGGCTGTTTCGCTGAATTTGCCGCATTTTTTTGTAAGTAGCAGGTGCAATGACAGGGATCTGCGATAGCGCCGCCCCCCCGTCATTGTACCCCTCAGATGCCGCATTTATACATGATCGCGGCATCTGAGTGTAACATTTCGTCCAGGATTTGGGCCAAGATCTTCAAGCAAGATGGAAGCTGGTGGCCCGTCGCAAGCAAATAGAGGAGGTAAGTTTGAATTTTTTTTAGTTTTTTATGCTATTTCAGGTTACATCGATTCGCTGACACGAAGCACGAGGAAATTCGGCTTCTAGGCGAATCAAATTTATTCGTGGGATTTGATTCGCTCATCTCTAATTATTTACTGTGTGAGCAGACTGAATTATAGTATATGCTTTTTGGGCCATTCAAATTGCAAAAAAGTCAAGCATTCATTGAAAGCACATGATAATCTTTGGGATATTATTATTAATATTATGTTATGTATTATTATAAATATTTATAAAATAAGGCTGGGATAGCATCGGCATAATTTGAAGTTTCAGGGCCCAAATGCAAACTCTGTACCAGAGATACCCATAAACCATGTGCCATTTGTAATAATTTATCATCTTATGTGGCAGATAGATTTTGCCCCTCCTCCCTAAAGCATAAAGCCCAGTAGGGATTGCTACAGTACCTCTGTACCCCTAATGGTTATACCCCTGTCAGATACTGTAGTATGAATCATTACATTTTCACAAACTTGTGGAGTCCATGTTATCTTGATTGTATGCTCTTATTACAGCAAAAGGAGGATACAGTAAATACTAAACCTATTATGAAATAAGAAATCTTGTTTCAAATTAGATAATGCAGTTACAATAGTGGCCTCGGACATTTGGATGCCACAGAGATTTCCAAAGTCATAGTAGAATACATTTGTATGTATCACATACGCTTAGTGGAGAATATACAGCTTTGTTGGGCATATGTTTATACACAACCGACCCACAATATTCCGCAGTGCTACTTAGTTCAAATTTAGTTACATTAAGGTGGTTGGTGTTTTTCTGGTACACAAACTGTGTAACAGATGGTAGGCATGTTTGTAGTCATTATATATAACATTTGTGGATTTGTTTCCTTTGGAGACTGAGGTTACAACCCAGATTTTCAAAAAACAAACAATAAAACTTCAGGTCCCAAAATATTCATCTGTATCTGCATGCTGGCTGGTAAATGTGCAGACTGCCTGATTACTTGGCTGCTGTTGTAGCAGAAACACAAATGGAAAGTACAGAGGATCTCTCGGTAGCTGAAACACATACTAATGAAAGCAAACCGCTCGTCATGTGGTGGTAATTTAATAACACAGCCTCTCTGTTGTTGAACGGTTTTCTAATATAGCAAATGATGCTTCATTGGTCATTTAATTGCTTTAAAAACATGAACATTTTGCATTGCCTTAGACTGTGCATTGTGGAAAATTGCTTGGAAAATAATAAAATATAAAGATATCTAATGTTGAGTGATGCAGCATTTAGAGGTTTTTTTTTATAACCCCTCAATGTTGATACCATTACCAAAAAGAAATTTACAAACTGAGAAAAACATGAAATTTTATTGATGAAATGAAGACTCTATAATCCATTTCTATTGGAGGAAATATCGAATTTTGGAACTGCCAACTGAAATGATCTGTGCAATCCGGTTTGGATATTTAGAGGATAATTTCATTTGTGAATATTATCTGTTATAATGCAGATGTAGCAGACACCAGCTTGTCTGTTGATGCCTGCTGATTCATAATCGAAAGCATTATTTCTGTATTAACAAATGGCATCGTGCTATGTTAATATGAGCCATCTGGTGGCAGAAACTTCGACATCACGTTTAAATGATGTTATTAAATTTGATCAGCAGGTACCGTATTAGCAAGCCAGCTCTTCATTGCAGTAAAGTAATTGACTTATTAAACTATTCAGTACATCGCAACACAATTAAAGGTAACTCAGTTAATCAATGGAAGCAGGCAATTAATCTATGGGATTCAGAGAATGTATATTAACATTAATTATATTAGTGCATGAGTTGTAGTGCAAGGCATCTGTTTAGTTCTAAATTGGTGCCTTATAGACCAGATGGTGCATTCTATTTTCACCATTCTTAAAGGGGTTAACCGCATTTTTCAGACTGATTATCTATTCTTTGGATAGGTCATCAGCATCTGGTTGGTGGTGTTCTGACACCGAGGATCCCCGCCAACCAGCTTTTTAAGAAGTTAGCGGCACTGACAGCAGCTCCATGGCCTTCTTGCTGCTTCCCGTAGGCTATATCATAAATGAGGCTGCCTGGGCACAGCTCAGCCCTATTCACTTCAATGTGACTGGGCTGCAACTAGGCCACGTGACCCATGGTTGTGACATCACTGATCTATAGCAAGAAGGCCAAGGTGCTGCTGCGAGAAGAGCTGCCCTCTTAGTGATTGGCAGTGGTCCCAGATGTCCTATCCAAAGGATAAATTATCAGTCTGAATGTCATGAACCAGCGGGTGTGAATCCACTGCGCCCAGGACTATGTATAGTCTCACCTACTATAGTCTCCAGTGTCCCATTGGTTCAGGTTGGTGATCATTATCCATTATCCAGGTCATTATCTGTGGACTGATTTCAGTCTATCTGACCTGATGTTATGTACCTTCTACCCAAATTCCTGGTTCCCAATGTCAGTTCCTCTAACTCCACTCCATAGTATTTGACACCAATTACTACCCTAAGAGACCATTCTGAAGTCCAAAAACTGCAAGTCATCTGCAGAGAAACCAAACACTGCAGCCACAGATCAATACCATAGGGTTTAGACTCCACATTTAAGCTACATCCAACTCCAACCCTAACCACCTCAGCCTCCCTAGCTTAAACACCATTAATGACCAGACCACTTTTAACAATTCTGCACTACACTACTTTCACCGTTTATTGCTCGGTCATGCAACTTACCACCCGAATGAATTTTACCTCCTTTTCTTCTCACTAATAGAGCTTTCATTTGGTGGTATTTCATTGCTGCTGACATTTTTACTTTTTTGTTATTAATCGAAATTTACCAAAATTTCTGCAAAAAAGACATTTTTCACTTTCAATTGTAATATTTTTTTTAACTACATTTCTATATAAATCTTTCTCTAAATGTATTGTTCTACATGTCTTTGATAAAAAAAAAATGGTTTGGGTAAAAGTTATAGCGTTTACAAACTATGGTACAAAAATGTGAATTTCCGCTTTTTGAAGCAGCTCTGACTTTCTGAGCACCTGTCATGTTTCCTGAGGTTCTACAATACCCAGACAGTAGAAAAAACCCACAAATGACCCCATTTCGGAAAGTAGACACCCTAAGGTATTCACTGGTGGGCATAGTGAGTTCATAGAACTTTTTATTTTTTGTCACAAGTTAGTGGAAAATAATGATTTATTTATTTTTCCTTACAATATCTCATATTCCACTAACTTGTGACAAAAAATAAAAACTTCCATGAACTTACTATGCCCATCACGAAATACCTTGGGGTGTCTTCTTTCAAAAATGGGGTCATTTGTGGGGTAGTTATACTACCTTGGCATTTTAGGGGCCCTAATGCGTGAGAAGTAGTTTGAAATCAAAATGTGTAAAAAATGCCCTGTGAAATCCTAAAGGTGCTGTTTGGAATGTGGGCACCTTTGCCCACCTAGGCTGCAAATAAGTGTCACACATGTGGTATCGCCGTACTCAGGAGAAGTTGGGGAATGTGTTTTGGGGTGTCATTTTACATATACCCATGCTGGATGAGATAAATATCTCTGTCAAATGACAACTTTGTATAAAAAAAAAAATGGGAAAAGTTGTCTTTTAGAGAGATATTTCTCTCACCCAGCATGGGTATATGTAAAAAGACACCCCAAAACACATTGCCCAACTTCTCCTGAGTACGGCGATACCACATATATGACAGTTTTTTGCAGCCTAGGTGGGCAAAGGAGCCCACATTCCAAAGAGCACCTTTAGGATTTCACATGGCATTTTTTACACATTTTGATTTCAAACTACTTCCCACGCATTAGGGCCCTTAAAATGCCAGGGCAGTATAAATACCCCACAAGTGACCCCATTTTGGAAAGAAGACACCTCAAGGTATTTTGTGATGGGCATAGTGAGTTCATGGAGGTTTTTATTTTTTGTCACAAGTTAGTGGAATATGAGACTTTGTAAGGAAAAAATAAATAAATAAATCTTTATTTTCCACTAACTTGTGACAAAAAATAAAAAGTTCTATGAACTCACTATGCCCATCAGCGAATACCTTAGGGTGTTTACTTTCCAAAATGGGGTCATTTGTGGGTTTTTTCTACTGTCTGGGTATTGTAGAACCTCAGGAAACATGACAGGTGCTCAGAAAGTCAGAGCTGCTTCAAAAAGCGGAAATTCACATTTTTGTACCATAGTTTGTAAATGCTATAACTAACTTTTACCCAAACCATTTTTATTTTTTATCCAATTATTATTTTTTTATCAAAGACATGTAGAACAATACATTTAGCGAAAAATTTATATAGAAATGTAGTTTTCTAACTTGTAGTTTTCTAACTTATTTTCCGCTAACTGGTGACGAAAAATAAAATATTCTAGGAACTCGCCATGCCCCTCACAGAATACCTTAGGGTGTCTTCTTTCCAAAAAGGGGTCACTTGTGGGGTAGTTATACTGCCCTGACATTTTAGGGGCCCTAATGCGTGAAAAGTAGTTTGAAATCCAAATTTGTTAAAAATGCCCTGTGAAATCCTAAAGGTGCTCCTTAGAATGTGGGCCCCTTTGCCCACCTAGGCTGCAAAAAAGTGTCACACATGTGGTATCGCCATACTCGTGAGAAGTTGGGCAATGTGTTTTGGGGTGTATTTTACATATTCCCATGCTGGCTGAGAGAAATATCTCTCTAAAAGTAAACTTTTTCAATTTTTTTATACAAAGTTGTCATTATAGAGAGATATTTCTCTCACCCAGCATGGGTATATGTAAAAAGACACCACAAAACACATTGCCCTACTTCTCCTGAGTACGGCGATACCACATGTGTGACACTTTTTTGCAGCCAAGATGCGCAAAGGGGCCCAAATTCCTTTTAGGAGGGCATTTTTAGACATTTGGATCCCAGACTTCTTCTCACGCTTTAGGGTCCCTAAAATGCCAGGGCAGTATAAATACCCCACATGTGACCCCAGTTTGGAAAGAAGACACCCCAAGGTATTCAATGAGGGGCATGGCGATTTCATAGAAGATTTTTTTTTTTTTTACACAAGTTAGCGGAAATTGATTTTTTTCTTTTTTTCTCACAAAGTCTCCCTTTCCGCTAACTTGGGACAAAAAGTTAAATCTTTCATGGACTCAATATGCCCCTCAGCGAATATCTTGGGGTGTCTTCTTTCCGAAATGGGGTCACAGGTGGGGTATTTATACTGCCCTGGCATTTTAGGGGCCCTAAAGCGTGAGAAGAAGTTTGGAATATAAATGTCAAAAAATTTTTACGCATTTGGATTCCGTAAGGGGTATGGTGAGTTCGTGTGAGATTTTATTTTTTGTCATAAGTTAGTGGAATATGAGACTTTGTAAGAAAAAAGAAAAAAAAATTTCTGCTAACTTGTGCCAAAAAATGTCTGAATGGAGCCTTACAGGGGGGTGATCAATGACGAGGGGTGATCAATGACAGGGGGGTGATCAGGGAGTCTATATGGGGTGATCACCCCCCTGTCATTGATCACCCCCCCGTAAGGCTCCATTCAGACGTCCGTATGTGTTTTGCGGATCCGATCCATGGATCCGTAAAACACATACGGACGTCTGAATGGAGCCTTACAGGGGGTGATCATCCCATATAGACTCCCTGATCACCCCCCTGTAAGGCTCCATTCAGACGTCTGTATGTGTTTTACGGATCCACGGATCGGATCCGCAAAACACATACGGACGTCTGAATGGAACCTTACAGGGGGGTGATCAATGACAGGGGGTGATGAGGGATAGAGATGTTGCGAACATAAAATTTTCCGTTCACGAACAGCGAACGCGAATTTCCGCAAATGTTCGCAAACGTGCGAACCGGGAGAACCGCAATAGACTTCAATAGGAAGGTGAATTTGAAAACCCACAGGGACTCTTTGTGGCCACAATAGTGATGGAAAAGTAGTTTCAAGGGGACTAACACCTGGACTGTGGCATGCCGAAGCGGGATCCATGGCAAAACTCCCATGGAAAATTACGTAGTTGACGCAGAGTGTGGTAAGTTGAAATCGTAATGCGATTTATAGAACTTGAATTAATCTCATTGCGATTTCAACTTTCTCAAATCAGACAGTACATTCTAGCATGGAGCCGTTCCCATGGTGATAGGGACTCTCCATGAGCACGGAAGTCGGCAGAAGTTCTAAGTTGAACTTGCACTGCGATTTATAGAACTTGAATTAATCGCATTGCGATTTCAACTTAGAGCTTCTGCCGACTTCCGTGCTCATGGAGCGTCCCCATCACCATGGGAACGGCTCCATGCTAGAATGTACTGTCGGATTTGAGAAAGTTGTAATCGCAATGCGATTAATGCAGGTTATATTAATCGCATTGCGAATTCAACTTAGAGCTGCTGGGTTTCTAATGGTTGTATTGCTAGTATATAACGAAGATTGAGAATATAGTGCTATATTCGTTATATTTGTCAATTCTAGCAATACAACCATTAGGAACTTAGCTCTAAGTTGAATTCGCAATGCGATTAATATAACCTGCATTATTTGCATTGCGATTACAACTTAGATCTGAGTTCCTAATGGTTGTATTGCTAGAATTGACAACGAATATAGCACTATATTCTCAATCTTCGTTATATTTTATCAATATAACCATTAGGAGCCCAGCTCTAAGCTGTAATCGCAATGCAAATAATATAACCTGTATTAATCGCATTGCGATTACAACTTTGTGACAATGCAGCTTCAGAACTAATCTAAGATGGATGCTGTCCTTGCCTTTTGATAGGCGGTGGGAGTGTCTGGGAGGGAGGGTATGCTGATTGGCTGGAATGTGTCTGCTGACTGAGGTACAGGGTCAAAGTTTGCTCAATGATGACGTATAGGAGGCGGACCGAACATCGCATATGTTCACCCGCCGCGGCGAACGCAAACATGCGATATTCGCTGGGAACTGTTTGCCGGCGAATAGTTTGGGACATCTCTAATCAGGGAGTCTATATGGGGTGATCACCCCCCTGTCATTGATCACCCCCCTGTAAGGCTCCATTCAGAAGTCCGTATGTGTTTTGCAGATCCGATCCATGGATCTGTGGATCCGTAAAACACATACGGACGTCTGAATGGAGCCTTACAGGGGGGTGATCAATGACAGGGGGGTGATCAGGGAGTCTATATGGGGTGATCAGGGGTTAATAAGTGACAGGGGGGGGGTGTAGTGTAGTGTGATGATTAGTGCTACTTATTACTGAGCTACCTGTGTCCTCTGGTGGTCGATCCAAGCAAAAGGGACCACCAGAGGACCAGGTAGCAGGTATATTAGACGCTGTTATCAAAACAGCATCTAATATACCTGTTAGGGGTTAAAAAAAAAAAAAAAAAGGCATCTACAGCCTGCCAGCGAACGATCGCCGCTGGCAGGCTGTAGATCCACTCGCTTACCTGCAGTTCCTGTAAAGGGGCGCGCCTGTGTGCACACGTTCACAGGAAGTCTCGCGTCTCGCGATATGACGCGTAGATGCGTGACTCTGCCTGAGACAGCCGCCTCCGGACAGCGATCCTGCATTAGGCGGTCCGGAGGCGGCTAAATAGAACTAGGAAGTTGAATCTCTAATCTCACTAAGTGACAATGCCCATCTCTGTGGATATCTAATCCATTGAAACAGTCATTGCACATGGTACAGAAAGATGTAACCTTGACAGGACCATTTTCAGAAATATATTACCCCGATTAATGAACATCAAAGTAAGGGATATACTTCTCAAAAAGGTTAACAACGAAACAAAGCCACACACCATGGACTAGATCAGGGATCAGGAACCTCTGGTACTCCAGCTCTTCTGAAATGACAACTCCCAGAATCCTTCTTTCACTTCTGTGGGAGTTACAAGAACAGCCAAGAAAGTGTGCATGCTGGGAGTTGTAGATTCACATCAGCTGGAGTGCCAAAGTCTGCTGATCCCTGGACTAGATTATGTCATATAACAGATGGTATTACCAGATTATTTTTTTCACCTCAGAAACTGCTGAATACAAATAGATCTGCATTGTGCGTGTGAAACAACAAAAGCTTTTTTGCATCTTTTACATGTCTCCGCAATCTGATAGATGACAAAATGTCTAACAATGCAATAGTAGTGCTGTGCTATAGCGTAGGCATTCATAAATGGGAAAAACATGATGGAAACTAAACTTTGATAGGTATGATTTGGAAAACACATTTGTCATCATTTTCTGAACAACATGAAAAATGTCTCCTAGGAATCTGTGCATTGATGAAAAGGGCCAATTAAAATGTAAAACCTGAAAAGGTTTTCTTTTGATGTTTTCAGCAACTCCATCAACAGGCTTTTATTTAATAGTGATTTAATGAATGCATTTTTAGTCAAACAATAGAAAAGCAGTTCAGTAAATATTTTCTGCCTGACGGGCACGAATTAGTCTAAGCACACAATTATGGGTCTGTGCAGTCATTAATCAATATAAAGTAAATAGCACACAGCATCAACACATACATACTGATGTCATAAATAATGTGCCGTACAATCCAGGCAGTCAACATCATAGAAAGTTGGGAACATTTTATAGGCGCTTCAAAATGAAAACTTGTAAGGTTTTCCTTGTGATCAACTGTTTTAATTGTTAATTACCAATCACTTTGGAATTACCCATTATAACTTGACTTTGCAAAGGATGAGGTTGATTTGATGGCATTTTATTCTTTGCCAAGGGTATTATAGAAGAAACAATAGCACCCTGTATTTAAATGAATATGTATGCAAAGCTCCTGATCCTGATTGCAGCCAGAGCCTGATAGATGCCAATGAACAAAAAATGTAACAGTGCTACTTAAAGGGAATCTGTCACATTCTACATGCAGTGTGATTTGCTAGCATTACATTATAGAGTAAAAGGAGTAAAACCAATTGATATACATTTATGTGGGAAAATAATCAGTGTAAATTGTAATTCATCAATTTAAACCTCTGCTTTATCAATGCTTAGGAGTCCAGAGGTCCGAGGCCCACTCAAGTCTAATCGCAGATCGGGACTTCCTGGCTTAGGAGTCCCTGCTCTGACTCCATATATGGATATGTCCATATATGGAATCAGTGCCATGACCATGAAGGGGGTATTCCCAAGCATTGTCAGTATGCTTGGGGACACCCTGTGTATTTAAGTCTAATTACCCTTTCTATCTAAAATGTTCCTGCTGGGATTTGAACTCACAACCTTCTACATTAAAGGCAAGAACCTTAACCACTGAGCTATTGAGCTCAATGCTAAGCTGTGATAGAAAAGCCTCATAGTAGTTTCTCATGTATTAGTTATTCCTATACATAAGTATCATATATATTTTTTTGTTGTAATTGTAAAAAAATGTATGGCAAAATAAATGTGTAATTACAAAAATATATATATATATATATATATATATATATATATATATATATATATATATGCATAATATCTGGAAAACTATTTAATTTTAAATAAATAGAGGCTAAATAAAACTTAAATAGACACACCAACCTTTTTAATTTGTGTAACTATTATTTTTTGTTGGGAAAGGTGGCAACCCTAACAGAACTCCTGCAGCCCGGAGACCCCCATAATTTTTTATAGTTATGTCTACAAAGATGTGTGGGGGCTCATTTGAGGGAAATCTGTCTTTTTTGACAATACCATTTTGGGGTGTGTATGGCTTGATCACTTTTTATTAAATTTTCTTGGAAGATAAAGTGATGAAAAAATGGCAAATAAACCTTTTTTTTTTTTTCTATTACATCCTTCACCATATGGGCTAACTTTTTTAAAATATTTTAATAGTATGGGTGTTTTCGGATTCGACAATGCCCATAATGGTATTCTTTTTTTTGTTTATTTTTATTTTGGGGAAAGTGGGGTTATTTCACTTTTTAATATTTTTTTATATTTTCAAAACTTTTTTTTACTTTTTTTTTATTACTTTTCATCCGATTGCAACTTATACAGAATAATGGAAATTGCTCCATTATTCTGTATAGCAGTGTTTCCCAACCAGTGTGCCTCCAGCTGTTGCAAAACTACAACTCCCAGCATGCCCGGACTTACAGAAATCACTATATCACAGTTTAGTGCTGCCACCTAGTGGCCCGAACTAGGATATACTAATAATAAGCTTAGTACAGGCTGCGACTCATTTTTAGAACAGGGTACTTTCCCAGATCTCCGCTGGAGGAAGGCGCGTCTGAGCAGGAAGCCCGCTCTTCAGTTTTTTAACACTCTCAGATGCTATGGTGACATTTGACAAATACCACAAGGGCCCACATGAACTTGGAGCCGGCCCTGCAGAGGGCGGATCTCATCAGCTAATTCTGTGTGCATGCTCATATAAGGAAGGCTGTCAATGATTGATTAAAACAGTCCTAAGCCAAGAATGAACAGGCATTTCAATCAATAACTGTAAGGTACCTGTAAAAGGTAGTGTCCGAAGTGGAAATAGTGTGCTTGAGATCCAGGCAAAGCGTCGTCAGGCGAATAGTTCAGAATCAAAATCCAGAGAAGAGTCAGGCAGGCTAAGGTAATTCACGATCTGGCGGCAAGGTACAAAATCAGCAGGCTGTAGAATAGTCGGGATATCAGGCAGGAGTTCAATACAAGGAAGATCACTGAAGTCAAAACACCCAGGGAAGAAATCCAAATAAACGGGAACTGAGTGATGACCTCACTTCCTATTTAAAGGCTGTCCAGATTGAGAATTGTCCACAGCTGGCAGCAGGTGGAGCTAGAGAGTATGATGTAGTGTTGAACACAGTAAGGACATTCCCAAAGTCTAGATCTCTTCTGTAGCACAACAGGTAAGGCTATGGTTTAAGAGACCAGGAAGATCCTGGTTCGAATACAACCCGGGTCATGACAGGGCCCCCTCCCCAATGGACCCCTCCGGGGGCCTAGCGGGGCTTAGTGGGAAATGAGGTATGGAAGTCTCGTATAAGAGAAGGTGCATGCAGATCTTTGGCTGGAACCCAGGAGCGGTCTGTGACAGGATACCCCTTCCAATGAACCAGATACCGAAGGCCACGGCCCTGTCTTCTGGAATCAAGAATCTTGGAGACTTCAAACTCATTTTGTCCATCAACAAGAACAGGAGGAGGTAGTTGTTGTGATCTGGAGTAGCGGTTGAAAATAGCTTTTTTGAGGAGTGAAACGTGGAAGACGGGATGTATCCGGAGAGAAAAAGGTAATCTTAAGCGATAGGAAACTGGTCCAACTCGAGCAATGATCCTGTAAGGACCGATGAATCGAGGGCCCAATTTGGTAGAAGGTTGTTTCAGTCTCACATACTTGGTTGATAGCCAAACTCTGTCCCCCACCACATATGGAGGTATATGGCGTCTTCGTCTGTTGGAAAAAAACCTGTACTTGCCTGCTGACTTCCGTAGTAATAAACAAATCTTCTTCCAATGTAGTAGAATATTTTTCACCCGCTGATCTGCTGCTGGTACACCAGAAGAAGGCTGGAGTAGGGGAAAAGTCTGAGGGTGATAGCCTAGGGCTGCGTAGAATGGTGTGGTATGAAGAGCACTGTGCCAACGGGAATTTAGGGCAAACTCAGCTAAAGGCAAATACTCAGACCAGTTGGAGTGTAAGGCATTGACATAATGTCGAAGAATTTAGGGCAAACTCAGCTAAAGGCAAATACTCAGACCAGTTGGAGTGTAAGGCATTGACATAATGTCGAAGGTAGGTTTCTAGGGTCTGGTTCATGCGTTCGGTTTGACCATCAGTTTGAGGGTGATGTGAGGTAGAGAGTGAGAGCGTTACTCCCAGTTTCTTGCAGAACGCTCTCCAGAATCGGGAAGCGAACTGGGATCCGCGGTCTGAGATGATATTGGTAGGTATGCCATGATGTCTTACAATATGGGAAAGGAAAAGAGTGGACAGTGCTTTCGCTGTAGGTAATCCCGGAATCGGCACAAAATGAGACATTTTGGAAAAGCGATCCACTGTGACCCATATAGCAGTCATGCCCTCGGACTTGGGTAAGTCTGCAATGAAGTCCAAGGTCAAATGGGTCCAAGGCTGGCGAGGTGCCGGAAGTGGATGTAACAGTCCAGCAGGTAATGTGCGGGGTACTTTATTAGCAGCACAAGTTGGGCAGGCAGCCACATAGTCAGTAACATCCTTTTTCATACGAGGCCACCAGACATGACGCTGCAAGGTCTTAAGAGTGATGGTGACACCAGGATGACCGGATAACACTCCATCATGTGCCCAGAGGAGTATAGGTTTTCTGAGACTAGGGGCTACGTACAGGCGACCTGGTGGTATCTTCAAGCCCTGGGGAACACGATTCTGGGTTTCTTGTAGTTGTTGGGAAAGGGCCGTAGAGATCTGTGCGACAATTTTGTGAGGTGGGATTATATACTGCTCGGCTGGTTGATCTTCTTCAGAGGAAGCGAACTGTCTGGAAAGAGCATCGGCTTTTTTGTTTCTATGTCCTGGAACGTAAGAAAGGACAAAATTAAAACTGGAGAAAAACAGAGCCCATCGAGCCTGACGTGAGTTCAGACGTCTAGCAGTCTGAAGATACAGTAGGTTTTTATGGTCAGTGAGGATAGTAAAAGGTTTGGAAGCCCCTTCCAGAAGATGTCGCCATTCAGACAATGCCAATTTGATGGCCAGTAGTTCTCGATTCCCAACATCATAATTCATCTCTGCCGGAGAAAACTTTCTAGAGAAAAAAGCTACTGGATGGATTCTACCAGACTTTGGCTGTCTCTGGGAGAGTACGGCACCTGCTCCAACCTCAGAGGCATCAACCTCAACAGTGTACTGGAGGTCAGGATTTGGATGCAGAAGAATTGGAGCTTTACTGAACATGTCCTTTAATCGCTGGAAAGCTGATTTTGCTTCTGAAGACCACGCCTTGCAATTTGTACCCTTCTTAGTCATGGCAGTAAGGGGTGCCGCAATGGAGGCAAAACTCTTAATGAAGCGTCTGTAGTAATTTGCAAATCCTAAAAAGCTTTGGAGTCCTCTTAAAGTGGTCGGTTGGGGCCATTGCAAGACAGCGGAAAGTTTTTGAGGGTCCATTTGGAAACCGTCAGCACTTATGATGTACCCAAGGAAAGGAATACAGCTTTGATGGAAACTGCACTTCTCGATTTTTGCATAAAGATGGTTTTCTCTAAGCCGTTGTAATACCTGTTTCACATGCGAGATGTGCTCTAGAAGAGTCTTGGAAAAGATTAAAATGTCGTCCAAGTAGATGATCACAAAACGGTTGCTGAAATCATGAAAAATTTCATTCATGAAACGTTGAAAGACAGCAGGTGCGTTACACAAGCCAAATGGCATGACCAAATATTCAAAGTGTCCATTACGAGTGTTGAATGCTGTCTTCCACTCGTCCCCCTCATTAATTTGAATCAGGTTATAAGCCCCTCGTAGGTCTAGCTTGGAGAATATAACAGCCCCCTTAAGTAGATCAAATAGTTCAAGAATGAGTGGCAAAGGGTAGGAGTCCTTTACGGTGATTTGATTTAACCCCCGATAGTCTATGCATGGTCGAAGGCCCCCATCTTTCTTTTCAACGAAGAAGAAACCTGCTCCTACTGGAGAAGAAGAGGGTCGGATAAAACCTCTTTCCAAGTTGTCTCTTACGTATTCCTCCATAGAGTTTTGTTCGGGCAGAGACAGGGGGTAGGTCTTTCCTTTGGGAAGAGGTGCTCCGGGAATCAATTTAATTGTACAGTCAAAAGGACGATGTGGGGGTAACACCTCTGCCTTTTGTTTGCAAAATACGTCTGCAAAGTAATGGTATTCACGAGGCAAGGTAGGTGGGATAGTCACAGGAGCCAACATGCAAGCAGAAAGTCTTTTGGGTTGAGACAAACAGCGAAGGCGACAGGACGATCCCCAGGAGGTTAGTTCTCCATTTTCCCAATCAAAAGAGGGGTTGTGAAGTTGTAACCATGGGTAACCAAGGATGATAGGCAGAAGCGGAGAATCAATAAGAGACAAGACAACTTCCTCTTTGTGGAGGAGGCCTACCTGCAGGGTGATTGTCGTAGTCTCGAATTTCACAATACCATCTCCCAAGGGCTGTCCATTCAGGGTGGTAATGTTCAGGGGTCTAGACTTAGGAACAAACGGGATGTTGTTCTTTCTTGCAAAAGTGTAGTCCAAGAATATACCCGCCGCTCCGGAATCCACAAAAGCCTCACAGAAAACAAGCTTAGAAGATAAATGGATAGTAGCCGGAACAGTAATCTTGGTCTTGGAGGATTTACCTGTAAGGTCTAAGCCAGCTCCTCCAACACTGGTTAGACCCTGCCTTTTACTGGACGGGAGGGGCAGACAGATACTAAATGTCCTTTAAGTCCGCAGTACAGGCACAGGCCCAATGAACGCCTCCTTTGTTTCTCTGACTCAGTTAGGTGGAGACGGCTCACCTCCATGGGTTCCACAGGTGTCTGGGGTTCAACAGAGGTTTCAGGTTCTGGCTGAGGTGGTGCTTGGAAGTTAGGGGCCAAACGGTAAGCTGGCCTAGGAAACTTGCGGGTTCTAAGTCTCTCTTGGCACCTTTCATGGTACCGGACATCCAGACGAACACACAGCTCTATGAATTTCTCAAGGTCTTCTGGGAGATCCTTATAGACTAATTCGTCCTTGATGCGATCCGTAAGACCTTTTTCGGAAGGCTGCACGTAATGCCCTTGAGTCCCAATTTGTTTCAGCAGCAAGGGTACGGAACTCAATAGCATACTGTGCCACAGATCTGGTGTCTTGTTGTATGTCCAAGAGGGAGTACTCAGCTGCAGAAACTCTACCTGGCTTGTCGAATACAATCTGGAGAGAGGCCAGAAATTTTTCAGCATCTTGGAGTACAGGATCGTTGCGTTCCAAATAAGGAGAGACCCAGGCCAGGGCCTTCCCCTTTAACAAGGAAATTACAAAAGTCACTTTGGCAGACGAAGTGCTAAAAGTTGCAGGGTTGTTGCTGAAATGCAAACGGCAAACATTTAAAAAGCCTCTGCAGTCCTCAGTATCACCACCAAACTTGTCAGGCAAGGGAAGTTTTGGTGGTACAGAAGAGGCGGGTTGGACCGTAGTAGGAGTAGGATCCAGAGTCTGAACCGTTGCAGAGGAACCAGGCAAACAAGATTTGAGCATGGTGCAAAGTTCATCTAACTTGGCGTCCAGGGAAGCAAGATGCTGTTCATGAGCTCCGATCAATTGTCCCTGACGTGTAATCGCCTTAACTATCTCAGCAGGGTCCACTGCCATTGTGGCCCGTTTATTATGTAAGGTACCTGTAAAAGGTAGTGTCCGAAGTGGAAATAGTGTGCTTGAGATCCAGGCAAAGCGTCGTCAGGCGAATAGTTCAGAATCAAAATCCGGAGAAGAGTCAGGCAGGCTAAGGTCATTCACGATCTGGCGGCAAGGTACAAAATCAGCAGGCTGTAGAATAGTCGGGATATCAGGCAGGAGTTCAATACAAGGAAGATCACTGAAGTCAAAACACCCAGGGAAGAAATCCAAATAAACGGGCACTGAGTGATGACCTCACTTCCTATTTAAAGGCTGTCCAGATTGAGAATTGTCCACAGCTGGCAGCAGGTGGAGCTAGAGAGTATGATGTAGTGTTGAACACAGTAAGGACATTCCCAAAGTCTAGATCTCTTCTGTAGCACAACAGGTAAGGCTATGGTTTAAGAGACCAGGAAGATCCAGGTTCGAATACAACCTGGGTCATGACAATAACTACAGTATATATATATATATATACATACTGTGTCACATCATTGCAATATATCAGTCTGAGTCTTCATTGTAAATACTTTGTCTTGAATTTGGAAAATGCTTACTTGGGCCAAAATACAAAAATAAACAAACACTTTCCTATATGCTTGCCTAATTGATATCTCTGCATTCCTCTGGAACTGGTGACGTCTTGTCCACTGTTTTTGTCATGTATGTCAAAAATCATGCAGACTCAGGAAACAGGTTTCTTCTATTTACCAATGGAGATATGAGGATAAAGCCCTAGGTGGTGTAAACTGACCACATTTACTGTTAAGCTAAGCCTGACTTTTGGCATTAATTGTGCAAAAATCTTGTTACTTTATGTTGCAATTTGGAGCATCTCATTTTTAGACATATTTAAGAAGCAAGAATGCCAAAGAGAATAATGCACAGTGACTTGTCTGCCAAGGGGGTGTGGCTTCAGAGCTATAACTATTGTATTTTGGCATTGATGTAGCTGAATGAGGGCTTCTTTTTCATGAGAGAAGTTGTAGTTTTTTATGGCACCATAGTTGGCTGCATATAATTCATTAATTCATTTTTATTAACTCTTTCTGCTGGGGGAATGGAGAAGAAACAGCAATGCCGCCATCGTCTCTTAGTTTTTCTAAATTACATTTTGTGATAACTTTATTTGCTGGGTCAGTACAATTTCAGCTATATATATATATATATATATATATATATATATATATATATATATATAGTCATTTATTAAGACCAGCATTTTAGACGCTGGTCCTAATACCCCTTGCACTGACGCATGATAACATAACTTAGGCGCACCCACCCCCAGGCTAAATCTATGCAAGCTCTCTTGCTGGAGTATATTTAGGTAATTTTCTCCACCTAAAACAGGCTTAGAAAATGATAAATGAGACAGGCTGGAAAACCCGCCCACACCATGCCCCCTTTTTTTAGACGTGTGGAGGCAAAAGTTGCAGATCTGCGACTGAATCTGCGACAGATATACACCAAAAATTGCGCCCTGCCTATTAAAAAAATAAATAAATACTTACCTGTTACCTCTCTACATTGACCTGTTGTAGCCTGTATTCAGGTGTCCAGGCACGAGCAGTCACGAACACATCACCTTGCCCTCCGGCACTGCGTCATCACGTCATCTCATGAGACTCTGCCCAGGAGGTCATGAGACTCTGCCCAGGTAATAGCGATCTCCTGCGTCGCTCTACTGCCTCATAGGCTTCAGGCCACTAGCCTAAAGCCTATGAGGAAGAACGGAGGGGACGGGATCCATAGGCTCCATTTTGGATGTTTTCAGCTATGTGTTTTGGGTCATTACCCTGTTGGAGGACCCATGACCTGAAACTGAAAGCAAGCTTTCTGAAACTGGGCATCATATTTCGCTCAAGAATGCCTTGTTAGTCTTAAGATTTAGAAACATAGAATGTGTCGGCAGATAAGAACCATTTGGCCCATCTAGTCTGCCCAATATACTAAATACTATGGATAGCCCCTGTACCTATCTTATATGAAGGATGGCCTTATGCCTATCCCATGCATGCTTAAACTCCTCCACTGTATTTGCAGCTACCACTTCTGCAGGAAGGCTATTCCATGCATCCACTACTCTCTCAGTAAAGTAATACATCCTGATATTACTTTTAAACCTTTGCCCCTCTACTTTAAAACTATGTCCTCTTGTAGCAGTAGCAGTTTTTCTTCTTTTAAATATTCTCTCCTCTTTTACCTTGTTGATTCCCTTTATGTATTTAAAAGTTTCTATCATATCCCCTCTGTCTCGTCTTTCTTCCAAGCTATACATGTTAAGGTCCTTTAATCTTTCCTGGTAAGTTTTATCCTGCAATCCATGTACCAGTTTAGTAGCTCTTCTCTGAACTCTCTCCAAAGTATCAATATCCTTCTGGAGATATGGTCTCCAGTACTGAGCACAATACTCCAAATTAGGTCTCACTAGTGCTCTGTAGAGCGGCATGAGCACCTCCCTCTTTCTACTGGTAATTCCTCTCCCTATACAACCAAGCATTCTGCTAGTGTTTCCTGCTGCTATGTGACATTGTCTGCCTACCTTTAAGTCTTCTGAAATAATGATCCCTAAATCCCTTTCCTCGGATACTGAGGTTAGGACTGTATCACTGATTTTATATTCTGCTCTTGGGTTTTTACATCCCAGGTGCATTATCTTGCACTTATCAACATAAAATTTTAGTTGCCAGATTTTTGACTATTCCTCTAGTTTTCCCAAGTACTTTTCCATTTGGTGTATCCCTCCAGGAACATCAACCCTGTTACAAATCTTTGTGTCATCAGCAAAAAGACACACCTTACCATTGAGGCCTTCTGTAATTTCGTTGATAAAGATATAAAACAATATGGGTCCCAGAACAGATCCCTGAGGTACCCCACTGGTAACAAGACCTTGGTCTGAATATACTCCATTGACTACAACCCTCTGTTGCCTGTCCCTCAGCCACTGCCTAATCCATTCAACAATTTGGGAGTCCAAGCCCAAAGACTGCACTTTATTGATAAGCCTTCTATGTGGGACAGTATCAAAAGCCTTACTAAAGTCTAGATAAGCGATGTCTACTGCACCTCCTCCATCTATTATTTTAGTCACCCAATCAAAAAAATATATAAGATTAGTTTGACATGATCTCCCTGAAGTAAACCCATGCTGTTTTTCATCTTTCAATCCATGGGATTTTAGATGTACCACAATCCTCTCCTTAAGTATGGTTTCCATTAATTTCCCCACTATTGATGTCAGGCTTACTGGCCTATAGTTGCCCAATTCCTCCTACTACCTTTCTTGTGAATGGGCACAACATTTGCTAATTTCCAATCTTCTGGGACGACTCCTGTTGCCAGTGATTGGTTAAATAGATCTGTTAATGGTTTTGCTAGTTCACCACTGAGCTCTTTTAATAGCTTTGGGTGTATCCCATCAGGCCCCTGTGACTTATTTGTATTAATTTTAGACAGTTGACTTAGAACCTCTTCCTCTGTAAAGACACATGCATCAAAATATTCATTAGTCTTCTTTCCTAACTGAGGTCCTTCTCCTTCATTTTCCTTTGTAAAAACTGAACAGAAGTATTCATTGAGGCAGTCAGCTAGTTCTTTATCTTCTTCCATATACCTTCCTTCTTTTGTTTTTAATTTGGTAATTCCTTGTTTTAGTTTCCTTTTTTCATTTATGTATCTGAAGAATGCCTTATTGCCTTTTTTCCCTGACTGGGCTAATTTCTCTTCTGCCTGTGCTTTAGAAGCTCTTATAACTTGTTTGGCCCCTCTCTGCCTAATCTTATAAATTTGTCTGTCATCCTTGTTTTTTTTTTTTTTATAATTCCTAAATGCTATCTTTTTGTTATTAATGATTTTGGCCACTTCTGCTGAGTACCACAGTGGTCTCTTCCTTTTTTTGCTTTTACTGACAAGCCTAATGCAATTTTCTGTTGCCTTCAATAGTGCCACTTTTAAGTAGTCCCATTTCTCCTGGACTCCAATGAAACTGTTCCAGTCTGATAGGGACTCGTAAACCACTAATCTAATTTTAGAAAAGTCAGTTTTTCTAAAATCTAAAACTTTTGTTTTTGTGTGGTGTGACTCAGTCACTGTATTTATAGTAAACCACACTGACTGGTGATCACTAGATCCAAAGCTTTCCCCTACAGTAATATCAGATACCAAATTCCCATTTGTGAATGCTAAATCTAAAATAGCCTCCTCCCGGGTTGGCTAGTCCACTACTTGCTGTAGAGATAATCCCAGTAGGGAATTTAGAATATCTGTACTCCTGGCAGTGCTAGCTATTTTGGTTTTCCAGTTTACATCTGGAAGATTGAAGTCTCCCATAATGATAACTTCCCCCTTCAATGTCATTTTAGCTATTTCCTCAACTAGTAGATCATCTAATTCTTTGACTTGGCTAGGTGGTCTATATATCACCCCTACATGAGTTACCTTATGATTATCAAGCTGCAAGGTAACCCAAACTGACTCTAAATTGTTCTCGCTAACTTGTATCAAGTTAGATTTTATGCTATCTTTCACATACAGGGCCACCCCTCCCCCTTCTTGCCTTCTCTGTCTTTCCTGTATAGAGAGAACCGTGGTATTGATATATCCCAGTCATTACTCCCCTTGAACCACGTCTCAGTAACAGCCACTACATCTATATTCTCAGATGCCATTATAGCCTCAAGTTCATTGATCTTATTCCCTAGACTGCGAGCATTTGTAGACAAGACTCTGAGCTTGTCATTTCTTAATCTTTGTGCTACTGGCCTCTTCTGGCATTGTTCCGGGGGGCAGTTGGACTGCTGGATTATCACTCTTTTGCCCCCCTTTCCTAGTTTAAATGCTTCTTAGCAAATACTTGGAACTGTTCACCGAGGACATTCGTTCCCTTGAGAGAAAGATGCAAACCATCTTTCTTGTACAGTTCCTTTCCATTCCAACAAGAGCTAACATGAGACACAAAGCCAAACCCTTGGTTTAGACACCATTCACCAAGCCATACATTGAATTCCTTAATGCGCATCTTCCTGTCATGCTGAAGATTCTGCACAGGCAAAACTGCAGAGAATGAAACAGTTGATGCAACCTCCCGTATATCCTTTCCAAGTGTGTGAAAAGCTTCTTTCACCTTTGAAACCTCATTGCAAGCCAGATCGTTTGTCCCAAGATGGAGAATAACATCCACTTCCCTTTCCTGCTTTGCTTGCCTAACAATATTAAGGATCCGTCGTCTATCCCTGCTAGCGGTAGCACCAGGGAGACATCTCACAACACCATTCTCCTCGAACTTCACACCTCTTATGATGGAATCGCCCACCAACAGCTGTTTACTATAAATCCTCACCTTCTCCCTTTTGTCTTTGGCTGCAGTCTTACATACTTTAGGCATGGGAGATGATTGTTTCTCACCCACTGTGCTTGAGTCATCCTCCTTGTTGCTCTTGCACTCTGAAAGTGCTGCACAGATTCAAGACACCCTGTTCCAGGTGCAGCAAAGCATCCTCAAATCATTATGTAGGTACAAGGTTCTTATCTTTGCATGCTTGTAGCTTGTGGCTTGTCAATATGCTTTTTGGCAAATTTCAGTCTCGCTTTTTTTATGATTTGCTTTCAACAATGGTTTTCTCCTCAGTAATCTTCCATTAAGTCCAATTTTGCTAAGACAGCGATGGATGGTGCGATCTAACACTGATGTACCTTGACTTTAGAGTTCACCTCTAATCTCTTTAGAAGTTGTTCCGGGCTCTTTGGTTACCATTCATATTATCCGTCTCTTCATTTTGTCATTAATTTTCTTCTTCAGGCCACGTCCAGGAAGGTTGGCTACAGTTTTGTAGACCTTAAATGTCTGAATAATATGTGCAACTGTAGTAACAAGAATCTCAAGCTGTTTAGAGATGGTCTTGTAGCCTTTACCTTTAACATGTTTGTCTATAATTTTCTTTCTAATCTCCTGAGACAACTCTCAAAAGCAATTTCATTAGCTGATTTTTAGTAAATTTGTATTTATTATTACTTTTGTCAGTTTCCAGTAATTTCAGGGACCATTGTGGATTTTCTTTCTAAGGGCTCTTTCAGACTTGCGTTGTCCAGATCCGGCGTGTACTCCATTTGCCGGAATTACACGCCGGATCCGGAAAAACGCAAGTGAACTGAAAGCATTTGAAGACGGATCCGTCTTCAAAATGCGTTCAGTGTTACTATGGCAGCCAGGACGCTATTAAAGTCCTGGTTGCCATAGTAGTAGTGGGGAGCGGGGGAGCAGTATACTTACAGTCCATGCGGCTCCCGGGGCGCTCCAGAGTGACGTCAGGGCGCCCCACGCGCAGGGATGACGTGATCGCATGGCACGTCATCCATGCGCATGGGGCGCTCTGACATCATTCTGGAGCGCCCCGGGAGCCGCACGGACTGTAAGTACTGCTCCCCCGCTACCCCGTTCCCCACTACACTTTACCATGGCTGCCAGGACTTTAGCGTCCCGGCAGCCATGGTAACCATTCAGAAAAAGCTAAATGTCGGATCCGGCAATGCGCCGAAACGACGTTTAGCTTAAGGCCGGATCCGGATTAATGCCTTTCAATGGGCATTAATTCCGGATCCGGCCTGGCGGCAAGTGTTCAGGATTTTTGGCCGGGGCAAAAAGCGCAGCATGCTGCGGTATTTTCTCTGGCCAAAAAACGTTCCGGTCCTGAGCTAAAGACATCCTGATGCATCCTGAATGGATTTCTTTCTATTCAGAATGCATTAGGATAAAACTGATCAGGATTCTTCCGGCATAGAGCCCCGACGACGGAACTCTATGCCGGAAGAAAAGAACGCAAGTGTGAAAGAGCCCTAAAACAGAAGGGTACCAAAAGTTTTGTCCACGTGTATATACTTTTCTCATTCTTTTATTTTGCAGCTTATTTATGAACATTGAGTTTTCTGTGAGATTGTAATTCTCGGCCCTTGTTTAAATTCCACATCTTTTGTTTAGATCCAGCAACTTAGGAGCACTAATGCTATGCTAAAGTCATTTATTATATTTATGACAATCATTAATTCTATATAACCTGTCTATATGAATAGATCCGACAGTCTTTAGCTATGTGAGACAATTTATAACTGTTGTAAAATCTTATAGCGAGGAAAGTAATTTTATGACCTGTTGACAAAAGGGAAGCATTTTCCTGAATCTGCAGACTTTTGACAAATGCAATATTTTTTATCAATAAAGGCAACTGTAAAGAGAATAAGAGATGCTCATATTTACAGTGGAAGAAAATACATTTATCTGATAATTTTAGTGCCATTTTTATAACTAAGCTTTTAAAACTAGCAGTAAAGATACATGAAAGAAGAAATGCTGAAGCTCTACCTATTGTGTGCTGTGAATGCAATTATTTATGCCATTTGAGTGTCTAGTTTCTCTGTGTGGCAGTTAGAGCTCAGTCTGAATAAGAGGAAATGAGAGGCTTACATGCATTTGTAGGATTCATTTGCATTCATTTCCACGCAAAAGGGTGAATTTAGAAATTGGAGTAAATGTTACTGTAGGATAAGTTGCATTGATCTCATGAATACCTCATACAAATTTAAAGTAATGTTCCACATTTCAACCTTATTTAAATAAAATATTAAAGGGGTTTTCTGATATTTTTATAAACTTGGCACAGAGCAGGAGGATGTATGAAGTGAAATTAATAAAATAAAAAAACAATAATCTTTTAAATGTCCCACCAGTCCCGCACTGCTGCTGTGGTTCCTTGTCGTTTAACATTTATGCGATTGCTGCAGCCAATCACCGGTCTAAGTGATGACCTCCTTTTCATGTACACATAACCACTGAAACCAAAAGTTGGCTGCAGTATTACAGTGCCTGCAGTGAAATGTCACATCATCACTAAGGGTCCAGCAACTAGTGATGGATGAACATCGGCTGGGATGATTCGCGAACGCGTGTTCGCTATCAAATATTCGCGAACCGCGCGTTCACGATGGACCCCATTGACTTTAATGGCAAACTCTCAAAAATGTGCCCTGCTGGAGCCTATAAACATTCTAGTTTAGACCACTGGAGTACAGGCCCCAAAAAATTAGGCATTCACCTGACAGAAAAGAACAAATGATTATGTGGCTGGAGGTACATTAGGCGGTCACTGAATAACAATTTTACTGTAGGCCAGTGAGGTACAGGCCCCAAAAATTAGACATTCACCTGACAGAAAAGAACAAGTGATTATGTGGCTGGAGGTACATTAGGCGGTCACTGAATAACAATTTTACTGTAGGCCACTGGAGTACAGGACCCAAAAATTAGGCATTCACCTGACAGAAAAGAACAAGTGATTATGTGGCTGGAGGTATATTAGATGGTCACTGAATAACAATTTTACTATAGGCCAGTACAGGCCCCAAAAATTAGGCATTCACCTGACAGAAAAGGCCTTTTATGACACTGTATATACAGAAGGCATGGACCATTCTTTGTTCTGGCTGGTGGCGGATATGTGTGGGCTGGGAAGAGGAAATTCAATTACATGTGGTCGTCACAGTTGTTGAATTCCTCAGAGATCCATGCCTCATTCATTTTTAGAAATGTGAGGTAGTCCACACTGTCATGAGCTAGGCGAGTGCGCTTATCAGCCACGAGCCTCCCTGCTGCGCTGAACGTCCTTTCGGAAAGGACACTCGATGAGGGGCAAGCCAAGATTTCCATGGCAAATTGTGCTAGCTCTGGCCATAGGTCAAACCTGCACACCCAGTAGTCCAGGGGTTCATCGCTTCTCAGAGCGTCCACATCGGCCGTTAACCCGATGTAGTTGGGCACCAGTCAGTCTAGGCGTTCCCTGAGACTGGATCCAGACGGCGGCTGTCTATGGGTTGGATGCAAGAATGATCTCATATCCGAAGTGACCAACACATCTTCAAACCATCCTTTTTTTGCAGGCGCGGTAGGATTGGTACCCGCAACTGTTTCGCTCTGGGTGGAAATTCCTCTGCCAGCGTCCGCAAAAGCAGAATGCAGCATCTCTTGCAGCAAGGCCTGGAAATGCTTTATTCTGACAGCCCTCTGTGATGCTGGTAACATGTCCACCATTTTGTGTTTGTACCGGGGGTCTAAGTACATTGCCACCCAGTACTGGTCCTTGCCCTTGATGCTTTCTATAAGGGGGTCCCTCTTCACTGGAGCACAAAGTCCCCCATTTGCACTAAACTGGAAGTGGTGGAGCTCCCTGGCTCCTGCTCATCTCCCATGAGAATGTCGTCCTCGTTCTCCTTCCCCCAGCCATGGACAACACCAGGGATCCCCGAAAGGTTTAAAGTCTCCCTCAAAGCATCCTCCTTTGACTCCTCTTCAGACTCCTGCTGACTTGTCTTATTCAGCATTGCGACTTCTTCATCTTACTGCTCCTTGACAGCTCGATCAATGATATGATGCAATGAACAATCCAGAAAGAAGATGTAAGGTATGATGTCACTGATAGTGCCCTGGCTGCGACTGACCAGTTTGGTGATCTTATCAAATGGCCGCAGAAAATGAGCAGCCACTGGTATGGTGATAAGAAACCAAGCTCCCCAGAACCTGTCCTGCTGCAGAGTTCATACAGGTAGTCGGTCGTTAATGGCACGTTGCTGCTGGAGCAGCCTATCAAGCATATACAAGGTAGAGGTCCAGCGCGTTGGGCTGTTACAAATCAGACGTCTGACGGGCAGGTGGTGCATCACTGCATGACTAAGTTCAGGATGTGTGCCATGCACGGCAAGTGTGTCATTTTGCCCAGTTTCAGCACGCTCAGAAGATTGGCACTGTTGTCACACACCACTTTACCAACTGTCAAATTGAGCGGGGTTAGCTACTGATGGCCTGTGACCGCAGAGCTAAAAGCAGTGCAGGACCGGTATGGCTCTTGGCTTCCAGGCGCAACAGCTGCAGCACGGCATGGTATTGTCTCACCTAGCACGTCGAATAGGTTCTGGAGAGCTTGGGGGGTGCAGTGGAAGAGGCGGTAGCAGTGGAAAATGTGGAGTCAGCCGAAGAGGAGACGGAGGATGGAGTCGGAGGAGGAGAAGAGGAGGCAGGCCTGCATGCAATCCATGGCGGTAACACCAAATTCACACGGGTGCCACTGGTTACATGCTTGACGGCCGTCAGAAGGTTTACCACTGGTGAGTAAAAGTTATGTACCTTCCCTGCCCGTATTTGCTAGATCACATGTCTGTGGTCAGATGTATCTTGGCACTGACACTGTGTGCCAGAGATATATTTAATTGCCGCTGAACATGGCCATATAGCTCTGGTATGCCCTTCTGGGAGAAATATTTCCTTCTGGGGACCTTCCACTGTTTATATGGCAGTAGTTGGCGGGCTAGCCATTCCGACAATCCAGCGGTCAGCCATTGGGCAAGAGGGTTATCCTGCGCCATCAACTTTTTACCCTTAGAACAGTTGTGCACGGAAGCCTGCCTTCTGCCAGATGAACGCGACAACGGTACAGTGAAAGGTGGAGTGGAGGACAAATGGGAGGAGAGAGGAGAAGGAGAAGAGGCAGGACGTGGAGCACCAGGAGTGTGGCTTTGTGGGTTCTGACAGCGTTGCTCCCATTGGGCTCTGTGATGGTAGGCCAGGTGCCTTCTTATGGCGGTTGTCCCTAGGTGAGAGTTGGGCTTACCACGACTTATGTGTTGACAGCACAGGCTGCAGATGGCAAAACTATTGTCTATTGTCAGCAGCTGACATGTTAAAAAAAGGAGCCATGTGCCGGCATCCTGGGAGCGCAAGATGTGACTTTATATGGTGGATGGCTCACTCCAGATACATTTGCAGGCTGCTTTTTGCCTCCTGTGCACTACGAGTTCTGCCTGCTTCTCCTCCTTCTCCTCCCTATGTGCTGCTCCGTCTCTCCCTCTGAACTCCCCTCCTCTTCCTCTCTTGTGGGCACCCACATGACGTCCATCGACACGTCATCATCATCACCTTCTCCACCACTGACATTAGAGATCTCGGAGTAGGCAGCAACAGCGGGGACCACCCTCCTTGGGCTGATCTGGGTACTGTCGTCAGACCGCTCTGTGGTGGCCGTATCTACCTCCTCTTCCTCATCCGATGCCAAGAATGGCTGCGCATCGGTAAGGTCTGGGAATGGATGGTAAAATAATTCCTCTGACTCGAGTGGAGGGGCTATGGTGGTGGTGATGTTGTCTTTGGGGGTGCACACAGCAGAGAGTGGGGAGGGTGCAGATACAGAGTATAAAGAGGGTGCAGAAGCGTAAGGCTGAGTGAGCCACTCAACCAACTCTCACTCACCTTCTCCAACTTCCCACTTAGGCTCCGGCCTGGTGCACCTGCACGATTCCTACCATCCCTGTGGAAGGGCCTGCCTCTTCCTCTGCCTATCATTTAAAATGACTCTGTACCACAGTCCCTAGAGAAGAGCAGTATTTGAAGAAGCAGGTATATCGCAGGTCTCAATCAGTATTTGGTGGAAGCCGGTATATCGCACCCACCAATCAGTATTTTGTGGAAATAGTTATATAGAACCCCTTAATCAGTATGTTGTAGAAGCAGGTATATCGCACCCCTCAATCAGTATTTTGTGGAAATGGGTATATAGAACACCTGAATCAATATTTGGTGGAAGCAGGTATATCGCACCCCTCAATGTGTATTTTGTGGAAGCAGGTATTTAGGTGGTTTCCCTAACAGTCTGTCCCTGCTCTAGAAAGCAACCTCTCCCTGCACTGGCAAAACACAGAATGTAAAATGGCTGCAAGGTCGGGTAATGGTATAGGGTGGGGGTGTGTCCATGTAATAAAACGTCTTAATTGATTGTCCTGTCCCACCTGATGGATGTGTCATGGGTCAAAGTTCGGCACAATGCAAAATAATATGGCGCATGCGAACATCGGCATATGTTCGGCAAATCGCGATCAGTTTATTCAAGTGACCTGCTGCACTGCAATTTATGTGATGTTTCTCCCGATGAATCCCTTCTTCTGCTCAGAGTTAAGAATAGCAAGTCATAGGTATCATCACAGTACAAAGGCAGAACAGCTGAACGGCTCAATGCTGCTACATCTCTCCATATGCCTGCATTGAGATGTTCCAGGCACAGGAATCACAATAAACACTGGGATCACTGGATTGAAGCATCAGAAAGAGCTTTGGTAAGAAGAAGATGTAAATAAAGTCATCCCACAATGATTGAACCAGGGGAGTCCTTGGGAGCAAGAAAAAAAGGTACCTGCAGCATGGAGGGAGAATATATTCTAAATTTGACATTGGTCCTGGAAAAGCCTTTAAAGGGCTTTCCAGAATATTGAGGACCTATCCTGAAGGTAGACCATCAATATTAAAATTCTGGAATACCTCTTTAACCACCTAACTGTTTTACTAGAGCTTGGGCTGTGGGAAAAGAGGGGTTGTGTCACTTCAGCAAAGAGCATTTATTATGTAGAGAAAGTTAATACAAAGCACTTACTAATGTATTGTTATTGTCCATATTGCTTCCTTTGCTGGCTGGATTCATTTTTCCATCACATTATGCATGGCTTTCTTCCATGGTTACTACCACCCTGCAATCCAGCAGTGATGGCCGTGCTTGCACACTATAGAAAAAAGCACCAGCATATGTGAGCTCTCACTGCCCAGGACACCAGAGAGGCCAGCACTTTTTTCTATAGTGTGCAAGCATGACCACCGCTGTGTGATTGCAGGGTGGTTGTAACCATGGAAATGAGCAGTGTATAATGTGATGTAAAAATCAGGCTCGCAAAGGAAGCAATATGGACAATCAAAATACAATAGTAAGTGCTTTGTATTAACTTTCTTTACATAATAAATGCTATTTGCTAAAGTGACAGCATTAGCCCATGATGAGCATGAGATATCACAGTTAGAAATCAAGTCAATAATCCAGGTAAAACCTGCTTTTACTTTCATTTTCAGCTGTATGTAGCATTATCATTGTTGTAGTGACCCACATAATAAAGTTATGTTATTTTTACCACACAGTGAACACCGTCAATAAATTCCACAAAATAATGTTACAATTGCAGTTTTTTTATCCTTCGCCCAAAAGTAAAATAATAAAAGCTATTTACTGCACTATACAGTGTATATACCCAAAATGGTTCCTAAAAAAAACCTACAACTAATCCTACAAAATAAAAATAAAAATTTGAAGAAAAAAATTAAAAGTTATGACTGCTACAACACAAAGGGGTGAGATATTATTCGTCTTAAAATTAATTATGTCGCTAAGTGGTTAAAAATGCAGTTGGTGTCATGGTCTTACCTCCTTGCTGTTCCCTTCGTTTGACATGTGCTGGCGGCCATCTTGGTTTCTGGGTTTTCTTGTAGCCTCCCACCCTGCGGCTCCTCCTTCCCACTGGGAGGAGCTGGATGCCCAGCTCATATATATATAGGAGGTCTGTGGCTTCAGTTCCTTGCTTGGTCCTCCTGTGTTCACATGCTTCCAAGACTGCTGCTGCTTCTGGTTCCTGATCCTGGCCTCGTCTGACTACCCCGTTGGTTCCTGATTCCGGCTTCGTCTGACTACCCCGTTGGTTCCTGATTCCGGCTTCGTCTGACTACCCCGTTGGTTCCTGTTCCTGGCTTCGTCTGACTACCCTTCTGGTTCCTGACCTCTGTCTCCGCAAGACCCTGCTTCGGTTTAGCCATCCGTTCGGACTTTGCTTACGGCTTGCTCTTCAATAAAACCTTCTTATTTTCCACTTATCTCTTGTTGTACGTCTGGTTCATGGTTCCATGACATTAGGACCAAGCCATGAATTCTGATGGTACAGGGCCACCCTCGCTACCTACGCTGGTTGCCAGACTTGATCAGCAGGATCACCTGTTGGGTCGGTTCGCTGTGGCGTTGCAAACCCTGCTTGAACGCACGGCTCATTTAGCTTCCGTTGCCGATGGGTCGGTTGTCGCTCCTGGGCCCGCTCCTACTGCCGCTCCGGTTGTTGCGCCAGAGTCTACCCTGACACCTGTTGCTGCGCCTGTGGTGTTTCAGGGTATGACCGGTTCTGCCCCCCTTCCACAGCGCTTTGGGGGAGAGCCAACTCAGTGCCGAGGTTTCCTTAACCAGGTGGGCATTTACTTCGAGTTGCTGCCACATGCCTTTCCTACTGAGAGATCAAGGGTGGGCTTCTTGATCTCGCTGCTCTCGGACAAGGCCTTGGCCTGGGCCAGCCCTTTATGGGAGAACAACAATCCGGTGGTTGCCGAGTTTTCCGGTTTTGTGGCTTCTCTTCGGAAGGTATTCGATGTGCCGGCTCGTGCTGCCTCTGCTGCGAAGCTCCTTATGTCCATCAGACAGGGTTCACGATCCGTAGCTGAATACGCCATTGAGTTTCGTACCCTGGCAGCAGAGGTGGGCTGGAATAATGAGGCTCTGGTCGCTGCTTTCTCTCAT
This sequence comes from Bufo gargarizans, assembly GCF_014858855.1. NCBI lineage: Eukaryota > Metazoa > Chordata > Amphibia > Anura > Bufonidae > Bufo > Bufo gargarizans. The sequence continues at coordinate 145,317,698 of NC_058084.1, forward strand.
GGTCTCTCGGATGCCTTGAAGGATGAGGTTGCAGCTAAGGACCTACCAGTGGAGCTCGAGTCTCTTATTTCTTTCCTGATTTTGATTGACACCAGACTCAGGGAGAGACCTTCCTTTAAGGAGAGCCTGCGGAGGTCTCCTAACAGATTGGCGCCTACGTTTGCTGTCCCACCCGTGCCTCCCTCTCCTCCCACGCCTCCTGGGGATGACTTGTCTGGGGGTGAACCCATGCAGCGGGGGTTTGCTCGCCTGTCTGAGGGGGAGAGGGTACTCCGGAGACGCGAGGGCCGATGCATGTACTGTGGTCTCGGTGGGCATTTTCGGTTGGCATGTCCGAACCGTCCGGGAGAACGCTCGCACCTGAGGTCCTGTCGGGGGCAGATCTTGGGTGGAGTCTCCTCGTCCCCGGTTTCCCGTGTTGACAAACCACTGATCACGGTTGTCCTCTCCTGGGTCGGGGGCTCGGTGACGACCCAGGCGTTGGTGGACTCTGGTGCTGGTGGTTTGTTCATTGATAGAGTGTTCGTTGCCGCCAATTCCATTCCTCTGCAGCCTCGAGGTTCCCCACTGGCTCTTGAGGCGATAGACGGCAGACCCCTTCTGCCGCCACACGTGACTCATGAGACCCTTCCAGTGGGGATAGCCATTGGTGCCGTTCACAGAGAGTCGGTCTGTCTCCAGGTTATTTCGTCTCCACACTACTCGGTGGTCTTGGGGTACCCCTGGCTCCAGAAGCATAATCCGACTTTCGATTGGAGATCGGTCGAGATCCTCTCGTGGTCACCGCAGTGTGGGGCTAGTTGCATCCATGGGCCTGTCAAGTTGCTGTGTACTTCCTCGGACTCTCTGTTGCCTCCTGAATACGAAGAGTACCGGGATGTATTCGATAAGGTGCGCGCGGTTGCCCTACCTCCGCACCGCCCATACGATTGTGCCATAGAGTTACAATCCGGTGCCGTTCCTCCTCGTGGCAAAGTCTATCCACTGTCGGTAGCGGAGAATGAGGCCATGGAGGAGTACGTGAGGGAGGCGCTTTCACGCGGACACATTCGCAAATCCTCGTCCCCGGCAGGGGCTGGATTTTTCTTTGTGAAAAAGAAGGGCGGCGAGTTGAGGCCTTGCATCGATTACAGGGGTCTCAATCGCATCACGATCAAGAACGCTTACCCGATACCTCTGATTTCCGAGCTGTTCGATCGCCTCAAAGGGGCCACGGTCTTTACCAAACTCGACCTGAGGGCGGCATATAACCTGGTAAGGATCAAGGCGGGCGATGACTGGAAGACCGCGTTTAACACCAGGACCGGTCATTATGAATCCTTGGTTATGCCCTTTGGGTTGTGCAATGCGCCCGCAGTCTTCCAGGAATTCATCAACGATGTTTTCCGTGACCTGTTGCAGCAGTGTGTGGTGGTCTATTTGGATGACATCTTGGTATATTCTGCATCCATGGAGGCCCACATTCTGGATGTCAGACGAGTGTTGCAACGCTTACGAGAGAACAAGCTGTTCGGTAAGCTTGAGAAATGCGAATTTCACCGATCCCAGGTAACCTTCTTAGGTTACATCATTTCCGCTGAGGGGTTCTCCATGGATCCTGAGAAGGTTTCGGCTGTCTTACAGTGGCCCCAGCCCAGTGGGCTTCGTGCCCTGCAGCGCTTTTTGGGCTTCGCCAATTATTATCGGAAGTTCATCAGGGACTTTTCCATGCTAGCCAAGCCTCTCACGGATCTGACCAGGAAGGGCAGTAATCCTCAGGTCTGGCCGCTCGAGGCCATCCGAGCTTTTGAGGCTCTAAAGTCCGCCTTTGTGTCGGCTCCGATTCTGTCGCATCCCAACCCTGGGTTGCCTTTTGTCCTCGAGGTGGATGCGTCTGAGACGGGAGTAGGCGCCCTCCTGTCTCAGCGTAGAACACCAGAGGGTCCTCTGCTTCCTTGTGGGTTTTACTCCCGGAAACTGTCTTCCGCGGAGTGCAACTATCAGATTGGTGACAGGGAGTTATTGGCCATCGTGCAGGCCCTTAAAGAATGGAGGCACTTGCTCGAGGGCTCGGTGGTTCCGGTTCTCATCCTGACGGACCACAAGAATCTGACCTACCTCTCTGAGGCCAAGAGATTGACACCACGTCAGGCCAGATGGGCTCTGTTCTTGTCACGTTTTAATTACGTGGTCTCCTACCTACCCGGCTCCAAGAACATCAGAGCGGATGCCTTATCACGGCAGTACTCCGAGCTGTCCGGGGAGGAGTCGATTCCGACTACGGTCATACCCCCGAATCAGATCCTGGCCGCTATTCGCACCAGCCTGACTTCTCCTCTGGGTGAGCAGATTTTGGCGGCTCAATCTGGTGCTCCCTCTGGGAGACCCAACGGCAGATGTTTTGTGCCTGAGGAGTTGCGCACTCGGTTGTTGCGAACCTACCATAACTCCAAGGCCGCGGGGCACCCTGGAAAGAATCAGCTGTCCTGGGCGGTTTCACGTCTGTTCTGGTGGCCTTCTCTACGTTCCGACATCGCCGCATATGTAGCGGCATGCTCCGTTTGTGCCCAGAGTAAGTCCCCTCGGCACCTTCCGTTGGGCCTTTTGCAACCCATAGCCACCGGGGAGCGTCCATGGTCACACCTGGGGATGGATTTCATTGTGGACCTCCCTGCATCCCGAGGCCATACGGTCATTCTCATGATTGTGGATCGGTTTTCCAAAATGTGCCACTGTGTTCCTCTCAAGAAGTTACCCTCTGCACAAGAGTTGGCCTCGATTTTTGCCAGGGAGGTCTTCCGGTTGCACGGTTTGCCCAAGGAGATTGTGTCGGATCGGGGGAGTCAGTTTGTGTCCAGGTTCTGGCGCGCCTTTTGCTCCCAGTTGGGGATTCATCTCTCTTTCTCCTCGGCCTACCACCCTCAGTCCAATGGGGCCGCAGAACGATCCAATCAGGCCTTGGAGCAATTCCTTCGTTGCTATGTCTCCGATCACCAAGACAATTGGGTTGACCTCCTGCCTTGGGCTGAGTTTGCCAGGAACACGGCGGTGAACTCTTCCTCTGGGACGTCTCCCTTCATGGCCAATTATGGGTTCCAACCTGCCGTGTTACCGGAGGTATTCTCTCCCCAGGATATTCCGGCTGTGGAGGATCACCTTTCCGTCCTACGTGCTTCTTGGGTACAGATCCAGAGGTCCCTTGAGGTCTCTGCGCAGCGCCAGAAACTCCAGGCTGATCGCAGACGAGCGCCCGCTCCTTCCTACCAGGTCGGAGACCGCGTATGGTTGTCCACCCGCAACCTCAACCTTCGAGTGCCCACTCCCAAGCTGGCGCCTCGCTTTGTTGGTCCCTTCCGAGTGCTTCGCAGGGTAAACCCGGTAGCCTATGCCCTTGCGCTTCCTCCTGGCATGCGGATCTCCAACGTGTTTCATGTCTCCCTGTTGAAGCCACTGGTGTGTAATCGTTTCACTTCCTCGATTCCTCGGCCTCGTCCGGTCCAAGTGGGCAATCGTGAGGAGTATGAGGTGAGCAATATCCTGGACTCACGCCTGGTCCGCGGCCGGGTGCAGTTTTTGGTCCATTGGCGTGGTTATGGTCCAGAGGAGCGTTCCTGGGTTCCCTCCGCAGATGTCCATGCTCCTGCTTTGCTCCGAGCCTTCCACGCACGCTTCCCTCAGAAACCGTTCCTTACTCCGCGGAGGAGGGGCCCTTGAGGGGGAGGTACTGTCATGGTCTTACCTCCTTGCTGTTCCCTTCGTTTGACATGTGCTGGCGGCCATCTTGGTTTCTGGGTTTTCTTGTAGCCTCCCACCCTGCGGCTCCTCCTTCCCACTGGGAGGAGCTGGATGCCCAGCTCATATATATAGGAGGTCTGTGGCTTCAGTTCCTTGCTTGGTCCTCCTGTGTTCACATGCTTCCAAGACTGCTGCTGCTTCTGGTTCCTGATCCTGGCCTCGTCTGACTACCCCGTTGGTTCCTGATTCCGGCTTCGTCTGACTACCCCGTTGGTTCCTGATTCCGGCTTCGTCTGACTACCCCGTTGGTTCCTGTTCCTGGCTTCGTCTGACTACCCTTCTGGTTCCTGACCTCTGTCTCCGCAAGACCCTGCTTCGGTTTAGCCATCCGTTCGGACTTTGCTTACGGCTTGCTCTTCAATAAAACCTTCTTATTTTCCACTTATCTCTTGTTGTACGTCTGGTTCATGGTTCCATGACAGTTGGGTCCCCTGAGCTGATTTACTGCAGACACATTAAAAATCTACAATAAAAAAGTGCAATTTTTGGAGTTTTTTTTCCTATTTTAATGTGACTGTTTGGAGGTTAAATAAGGATTACAGTTAAAACCAGTTTGCTAATTTACAGCTTTGAAGTAAGAACCAATGCAGAAAACACCATTGAAACATTTCTAGAACATTGGAGACATTCATTTAGAAACCAAACATCTCCACGGATACAATGCTCTCTAAATACTGTATTTTATTAGCAATTGAAAGTATGCATGTTAACAGCGAATTATAAAGCTATCCAGTAGCTTTGTCTGATTTTATAAAATCCTTCTGCTTACAGACCTGGAACTGCCATATGAAGTGATCAAGAATAAGCAATCATTTAAAGGTTAAGTATCAGTAAAAGATTTATAGTACCCTAATAAGAGATGCACCTGATGTACACTGGGAGCAGGCTGCTTTTGACGCTCCAGTGAAGTTGAAACAGGTGGTTTCTGCACCTTGTGTACAGTGTTGATAGCTGTAATCATTTATACACAGCATTCATGGCATGTCAACAGATGTATAGTATTATCTACAGTGCTTCAAACAAATGCACGGATGTCTTTATTATTATTAACTCCCAGCTCTCAATATGATCTCAGGACAGATTATTAACAATGGTGACAACAATGAGCAGATTTATCAAGACACCACCTTGTGTATGAAAATTAAAACAGCAGCATAAGTAATTAAAGTTATGTATATTAGGATCATATATCAGAAAACCCACATATAAAAAAGCCACAATACTGTTATTCCCACACAAAAAGTTATAATGTTTTGGCTCCTGATTGGGCCCCGCCAACCTCTGGGCCCCATAGAAAAATCCTGTGGCTTCTATGGCTATAGTTATGCCCCTGATTACAGCTGAGCAACTGATTGCTATGAGGTACTGATGTAGCAATGTACATGGTAACATACACTGACAAGCAAAAGGGTAGGAATGTTTAGAACTTTTGACTTTCACCATTCAGCATCTCACCCTCCACTACAGCTTCGAACTTGAGGCTACCATCATTTTATAGACAATAATCTTGGCTATCTCATACATAAATTGGACTTGCAACTATTTAGTATATGATTAGTTAGGCAGATTCTTGTCATGTAAGTGCATTGTAACTGTTGTGCTCCTAAAATTGTAAATTTCAATTTTTATTATTTTGTAAATCCACCTTTGGTTTTCAACACCACCTAAATCCTTCTGGGCATGTTCTATATCAGATTCAAGCATGTCTAAAATCTGTTCCCAGGTCTCTTCTACACGTTCCTAATGTTGATGCATACTGGTTGACTCAATAGAGTACGAATAAAGATTTTTCTTTAACTCTGCCCATTAGTTTTTGATTAGGTTGAGGTCTGAAGACTTTGGGTGTCAATCCAGAATCCCTCTACTTCATTGTCATTGAACCATTTCTTTGCCAATCTCGACATATGCTTCGAGTAGTTGTCCTTTTCATAACCCTATTACTCGAGTGTACGAAGTAACGCATCTTGTAAGATACTCATTACTCACAGCTCAGCATTGAGACCATCATCGATCTTGGTCAAGTATCCAACTCATTTGGCTGTGAAATAACCCCATATCATCAGGTTTCCTCCACCGATCTTGAAAGTTCCTTCAATTTGTGATCCATTAGCCCCCTTTTCTTTTCCCTTGTTTCTTCCAGCCCCATATGCACCCCTCAGCGCCCAGTCTATTGACTTTCATCTCATCATTCCAAATCATCCGTTTCCAATCTTCTACTGTCCACTGTTATAACTTTTTTGCAAACTCAAGCTGACGCTTCTTATGATGATATTGACGTTGAGGCTTCTTCACCTTTTTCGGCCCACCATTCTTGTATAATACGCGTCACATGGTGCTTGCATGGACCTCTGCGGTTTCACTATTAGGAAGCATATGAGCCATCTGCACTGCCACATTTGTCACAACGGAACCCACTTGATGTCTGTATGTCCAACTCCTGGCTTTAGAATGGATGGATGGACTTAATTTTGTATTCTTCCAACCGTCAAGGCACTCACATGATGCAGTTTGTCAATTTCATTGGCCTAGGGACTGCTATCGATGAGGGTTGGATGATGCTGTTTCTCTTTTCTTGGGAGATCTTCTTAATCTTCTTTATTGCTCTTCCTGGATTCGAACCAGTGACCTTTCGCTTGGGAATTAACCTAATAACACACTGAGCTATTAGGGAATGTGTGAAAAGATTGCAATTTGCAGCATACAGGAATAAAAAGATTGTTCCACCACAAGAAGCAAAACAGTAACAATGCAGTTACATGACAAGAATCTGCCTAACTAATCAAATGCTAAATAGTGTCAAGTCCAATTTATGAGATAGCCAAGATGATTGTCTATAAAATGATGTTAGTCTCACGTTTGAAGTGGTAGTGATGGTGAGATATGGAGTCTGGAGTCAAAAGTTCAAAACATTGTTACCCATTTGCTCATCAGTGTACATTGTAGATAACTACCGGTATATGTCAATGAAGGTGCACACATTGTGCAGAATTAAAATATATTGGGGCAGTCTTAAAGAGAAAATCCTCTGGATAGGTAATCAATAGAGGTGAGCTAATCAAAGTTGAGAAATCTATTTGCAGCGAATCCGAATTTGCTCGTGCTTCGTAGTAATGAATCGCATTTTTTCCTAAAATGGCTGCTGCATGTCTTAGGACATGGAGCAAGGAACTCTGGGATCACCAGCAATGCCATGCATGCAGCTAATCTGCAGCCAGCCAGCCCTGTGATGTCACAGGCCTATAAATAGCCTCAGCCATCTTGGATTCAACCATTTTCAGGTGTACTTAGTGCAGGGTTCAGTAAGGGAATTTACAGCCTATTACAACTTGCTGCACTGACTGCGCATCCAAATTGCCAATATACAGCTCTGTAATTCCAGCAAACCGTTCTTGTTATTGGGGTGAAAGTGCTATTTGATACAGTCATTGACAGGGTTTATTGCAAGGAAATATTTATATGTCTTATTTGCCCTTGTGCGGTGCAGTTATATGTTCTAAAGCATTTTTTGGCTTGTATTAGTGGGAAAAAAGGGGTTATTAGCCGTTGTGTGGTGAAGTGAGAAAATTACAGCCCTTTCTGGCGTGTATTAGTGGCAAACAAATATATATTATTTGCCGTTCAGCGGTGCAGTTATCTGTTCTAAAGCCCTTTTTGGTGTGTATTAGTGGCAGCAAAAAAATATATATTATTTGCCGTTCAGCGGTACAGTTATATGTTCTAAAGCCCTTTTTGGTGGCTATTAGTGGCACAAAAAAAGTAATTGCCGTTGTGTGGTGAAGTGAGAAAATTGCAGCCCTTTTTGGAATGTATTAGTAGCAAAAATATATATATTTGCCGTTCAGCGGTGCAGTTATATGTTCTAAAGCCCTTTTTGGCATCTATTAGTGGCACAAAAAAAAGTATTTGCCGTTGTGTGGTGAAGTTAGAAAATTACAGCCCTTTTTTGCCGTGTATTAGTGGCAAAAAAATATCTATTATTTGCTGTTCAGCTGAGCAGTTATTTGTTCTAAAGCCCTTTTTGCCGTGTATTAGTGGCAAAAAAATATACATTATTTTCCATTCTGCAGTGCAGGTTATATGTTCTAAAGCATTTCGTGGCGTGTATAAGTGGAGAAAAGTAAGGGCCTATTTGCCTTCAGCGTTGCAGTTATATGTTCTAAAGCCGTTTTTGTTGTGTATTAGTGGCAAAAAAATATATATTATTTTCCATTCTGCAGTGCAGGTTATATGTTCTAAAGCATTTTGTGGCGTGTATAAGTGGAGAAAAGTAAGGGCCTATTTGCCTTCAGCGTTGCTGTTATATGTTCTAAAGCCGTTTTTGTCGTGTGTTATTGGCAAAAAATATACTGTATATTATTTGCCGTTCTGCGGTGCAGGGGTGTTTTAATTTCCTTTTTATTTATTTATTTGATCTAACAGTATGTCAGACAGAGAGGTGCCAGGTCTAAATGTTTCTGGTGCAGACACAGGTCACAGCAAAGTAAGGGGGCATGGCAGCAGGAGTCGCAGCAAGAGGCCTGAGCTCTCAGTGTCATCTAGCAGTTGTGTCTTGACCAGCAACCCAGCGGTTCTTGAATGGTTGACTCGGTCACCCACTTCGTCCTAAGTGACATCAGACACCCCAGCTAAGATTCTTTGGGTTCGTCAAACAAAACTCTTAGTTGGCATTGCCCGGGAGCAGGCCCTGTGCCCTCACCTGTCCTCAATATGCCTCTGTCCTTTTCTGTTCCCTCAGCCAGAGAAGTATTATATGCTGTGGCATAGCGTGGGTTGCCAGCACCCGGGGCGAGCCATGTATTGTGCGCCCCCCCCTCCCAACCTGTGGACACGCCCCTTTTACAGATAATGTAGCAGTCCTATATAACACCTCAGATAACATGGTGGTAACGCTCTAAGTACAGATGATGTAGTAGATGGGTATAAGCTCAAAATTCAGAGCACGCACAGTGTGACCTGAAGTCTGGGGCCAGGATGCGGCAGGGTGGGCCAAATTCTCAATCCACCCCCTAACCCTACCGTATAACAAATTTGTGTTTGGACATTACATACATCACTACAAAATATACAGGAGAATACGGCACCACATACCTCATCCATCCAGTGACATCTCCTGTAATGTAGACTTTCCTCAGCGTCTTCATTCGGAGATAAGACCGCCATGACACCTTCTTTCAGCCGCTTCTCATCTCTGCAGAGTTTTATTATTATTATTATTAGTTATTATTATATATAATGGCCCCTCTGTATAATATATAATGGCCCCTCTGTAATATTAGGATATATAATGGGCCATTATATATCCTAATAATACAGAGGGGGCCATTATATATTATAATAATACAGGGGGTCATTATATATTATAATAATACAGGGGGGTCATTATATATAGTAATTATACAAAGGGTCCATTATATATCCTAATATTACAGAGTGGTCATTATATATAATATTTATACAGAGGGGCCATTATATATATATAACAATAATACAGAGGGGGCCATTATATATCCTAATATTACAGAGGGGTCACTATATATATAAATATACAGGGGGGGCATTATATATTATAGTTATACAGAGGGGCCATAATTTATAATAATTATACAAGGGTGCCATTATATATTATACAGAGGGGCCATTATATATTATAGTTATACAGAGGGGCCATAATATACAATCATTATACAAAAGGGCCATTATATATTATAAAGAGGGGCCATTATATATTATAGTTATACAGAGGGGCCATAATAAATAATAATTATACAAAGGGGCCATTATATATTATACAGAAGGCCATTATATATTATAGTTATACAGAGGGGCCATTATATCTAATAATTATACAGAGAGGCTATTAATAATGGGCCCTCTGTATAATTCTAATATATAATGCCCCCCCTGTATAATTATTATATATTATGGCCCCACTGTATAACTATAAATTATAGTTATACAGTGGGGCCATAATATATAATAATTATACAGGGGGGCCATTACATATTAGAATTATACAGAGACAGAGGGCCCATTATTAATAGCCTCTCTGTATAATTATAATATATAATGGCTCCTATGTATAATATATGATGACTCCCTTGTATAATTATTATATATTATGGCCCCACTGTATAACTATAATATATAATGGTCCTATGTATAATATGTGATGGGCCCCTTGTATAATTTATAATATATTATGGCCCCACTGTATAACTATAATATATAATGACCCCCAGTATAATATATCATGGCCACCCTGTATAATATAAAATGGTTCCCATTCTTTCTAAATATACTGGGCTCCTTTGTATCTCTTCTGCCCACCTCCATAGTGCCCCCAGTATGGCCCCCAGTACTTACATAAAAAAATAAAAATAATAATACTCACCTCTTTCTTTATCACTTCTTGTAGTCTTTGCTTGGGCGTCCCGGCGCAGGCGGTCAGGAACACATCACACTGCTCTCCTGCACCGCGTCAGCACATCATCGCGCCATCTCGCGAGACCCAGCGCAGGAGGTCTCGGTGATATAATCGCGATCTCCTGGACTCCTGCGCCACTCTGCTGCTTCTTAAAGCTTCAGGCCAGGCGGATCGGAGGGGATGGGAGCCATAGGCTTCCATCACCCTCATTTTACTGCCTTCTGCCTGGCGCCCCCTGCAATTTGGAGCCTGGGGCAACGGCCCCCCTGCTACGCCCCTATGCTGTGGGCTCAGCTCCACTATACAGCGAGGACGAGCTAGTAGAGGACAGCTACTGGCCAGCCACGATGTGAAGGAGACAGCCGTCGCTTTCTCCGGTAGGCGGGCAAGTAGTGATGAGGAGAGTGGCGTGGGAGCTGGTGTTGTGAGGGGTCAGGCTCCTGACCCAGAGACCATTCAGGAGGATAGCAGTGATGTGCAGACAGTACTCGATGATAATGATGTGGCTGATCGCACTTGAGAGCCGGGTGAATTAGGGGCTTCATCATCATCGGGAGAAGCGGGTGACAGCTTGCCCGTGAGGCAGCGGCGGAGCCAGCAAGTCGCTAGCATGGCCGGGAGTCAGCAGGGTGGCAGCAGTGGGAGGTCGGGAGCCAAATGTGCCCGGGTTAGACCACCCGCTGCGCAGTAGCCTACCTGCCCAGAAAGTAGTGGTGCAGGGGCTCACGATATCAGCAGTGGTAGCAGTCAGTCAGTGCAGAGTGTTGGGGGTAAAATCCCCTACTCCACAGTCAATTTGTAGAATCTGTGGGCAGAAAGTGGATCGGCATCCCCCCACATAGGCTGATATGCGACATTTCTACCCGTTGGAATTCCAACCTCCATACAGTATGTTGGACCGACTATACGAACAGAGAAAGGGCATAAATGATTTCTTGATGATCCAAGCGGACAGGAGTACTCCCCTGTGTAACTTCGATGTTAGCCAGTGGCAGCTAATGCGTGACACCTGCCGTTTGCTCAGGCCCTTTGAGGAGGCCACATTATTTGTCAGTCGCTAGGACTACAGGATGGAACAACGTCATTCCACTGCTTCATGTTCTGGAACAGATGCTGGTAAATCTGGCTGAGCAAGGGACTGGAGACGTGACACCTACATCTCACTGCCACATAAGCCCTGTGGGGACTGAACTGGAGGAAGAGGTGGACATTGGAGCACAAGCAATGTGTAGCGAAATGGGTGGTTTTTCTACACAGGTGACAGGAGAGGAGGGGCAGGAGCAGCCAAAGACACTATATGGTGATGAGGAAGATGAGGCAGAGGACCCAGACACACAGTGGCAGTATGCAGTGGAGATGGAGGCAGGGAGTCCCTCCAATTCACTTGCACAAATGGCCCGATGCATGCTCACTTGCTTGCATAGTGACAGCCGAATTGTCAGCATTCGGCAGAGGGATTAATTCAGGCTCTCCACCTTGTTGGACCCTTGCTACCGGTCCAAAATGGGGGCTTTTTTTTACACCCACAGAGAGGGAGGAAAAACTTAAATACTATAGAGACATGCTATGTAGTCAGTTGGACGCTGCCTATATGCGCCATCGTCCATCCTCTCACAGGTCTGAATGGGGGTCCTCTGCGCTCAAGTTCATCTGCCATGGCTGCTGTGGCAGGGTGGGTGAAGGGGTATGAGCAGTTCCAGCCCCATTAGCAGCAACTTGAGTCTAGAGTCGCTGATGAGCCGTTTTCTTTACCCGCCTAGTGAAGAAACTAGTCACCAGCAGCAACTAGACCTGAACCACCAGGTGGTGGCATACTTGGACAGCACCCTGCCACCCCTCATTGAAGATCCGCTGTACTACTGGGCAGCCAAACTGGATTTATGTCCGCAACTGGCAGAGTGTGCCCTGGAAAAGCTGTCCTGCCCGGCCAGTAGTGTGGCATCAGAGCGGGTGTTTAGTGTGGTGGGGGCCATAGTTACCCCAAGAAGATAATCTTAATCAGGCGTGGATCAACCAGGATTTCCACCCACCAATGCCTGATGCATCAGACTAGATCATCCATGGTGCCACACCAACACTTTGACAAAAGTTTCTTCTGGCCACCTGCCTCAGCTACTATTCTGATGCTGACACCTGCCTGATGCCACACATCTGATGTGAAGTGCTCCTTGTTTCACCCACCATATTCAGCTGGTACTGGTATTGCCACAAACCTCCCCACTCTGTCAACGAGTCACTCTGTGGTCTCATGATGCTGCTGCCCCCTCACCACTCAGGTCTGTGGCCGCCTCTTGATGCTGCTGCTGCCGCCACCTCCACACTCTGTCATTGTGCCACTCTGTGGCCTTCTGATGCTGCTGCCACCTCCACACTGTCATTGTGCCACCCTGTGGCCTCCTCCTAATGCTGCTGCCACCTCCAGACTCTGTCATAGGGCCACTCTGAGGACTTCTCATGCTGTTCCCACACTCCCCACTTCATGACTGGGCCACTATTTTGCCTTTCGGCCTGTCTGACATCATCATTTATTTTACACTTTTTCTGATCTGTCAGAAGGAAGGAAAAAAGACGCACAATGAATCCTGTCTATGTAACAACTCTAAGGCCTGCATGGCATGGTTCCTATATTGCATCAGAATTGTCTTATGATTTGATAGCCAAAAGCAGGAGTGGGTTAAAGATATTCCATTTACGTGTCATCTCTGTTTTGTATCCACTCCTGTTTTTTTGGCTTTAGCAATACTGATGGATTACTGGCCAAATGCTGACCGAGTGAAGGCAGATGCTCCACAGACAGGATCCATTTTTGGGGGGTTATTGTTATGATGGATCAGCGAAAGTGCTAAATAATCAGGGAAGTCAACACAAACTTACTGCTGACACCCACTCCACTCTGTCTGGGGGGGCTCTACTTGTATAAGCGTTTAATAGAACATATTCTGTAGAAATCTATGTGGAATCAGTGAATTGGTATAAAAGAAGTGCGCTCTTTCACGCTATAGTAGGATCTTGGGCCTCTGCACAGTTCTTTTTACCTGGCGCTAACATTAACCTGTAAGTCTGAGTTCACACTTGAGTTATTTGGTCAGTTTTGGCAATGTAACTGCCCAAATAAGTCAAATGTGCAGTGATTCTAAGAGTGACGCCTGTCATCTGCGTGTTATACTGACTCTAAGTATTGTTTCACTACCACAGCAAACTCACTATGCGTGTTACTGCAAGACACAGTTTCTACACCACTATAAAGGCTCTCTGCAGCCAGGAAATAGCCATTTTTTAAAGTGATTTGCCACTAATAAATTTGTATCGAACCAAATTTTCTAATCGAATTTTTGAGACGTTTGCTCATCTCTAGTCATCAATATCAGATCGGTAGAGGTCCGGCACCTAGGATCCCTGCCGATCAGCTGTTAGAAGAAGCTGGGCGCTCCATGAACATCAAACCCTCTTCCTAGGTCATGTGATGTCACCGTACAGAAGTCACATGGCTCCAACACCAACCATACAGATTCATTGTTTCTGGAGAGCAGAAGCACAATCTCCTGCCCAGAAAGAATGGCTGAGGTGTCCACACTAAAGCATATTTTACCTGATGAATGAGCATTTTGTTTTTTCATCTAGTGATCTAAGGCACCTTAACACAAGCCGAATAATAGGAAGAAGTGTTTGTACGAATGTTTATTCCTGAAAATCATCCCAAAAATTGGGCCTAGTAGCACTAGTTTTAGTTGCAGTAAAATGTGCAAATAAGATTTGGCTTATTTTCTGACAGCCCATGTTCCAGAAAATCAAATCTACGCCAGCAATGAGCTACAATTTATGCCAGATTCTTTCATAAATTAGAGCAAATCTGTTGGGCTTCTTGATAAGTCCCTTATAAGTGATAATTGTAAAAAATTGCAAAGTATGGTGCAAATATTGTGTGCACCTTGAAAGTAGCGTAAATATGCCCCATTATAGCCGTCTCTGCCCACAAAATGTTTGTGGTGTATTTTCACTGCTGGAAAACTCTTCCTATGAATACCCTGAAGTATAGTCCCATGCAGCAATCACCTCCACTGTTTGAGGATGAGTAATAGCTACTACAATTGCTTGTCCTCATACAGCTGCATTGTTTCAGGGCAGCAGATCGCTGTTTAGACGAAAATTTACATTTCTACATGAATGACAGTTTCACCTGATGAATGAGCATTTCGCCAATTCATTGGGTGATCAGCTGCACCTTTAGATGGGCAGACTGTCAGGTTCGAAGAGTTCGAAGGAATGTTCATTCTCGATAATCTGCCCGATTATTGCCCTATTGAAATCCACTTTTAATTTCAAATCAAGATCAAGTTACTAATGACTACAGATGGCCTTGCAGTTCGCCTGGCAGTCATTTCATGGCGAACTTTGCTTTTTTGCTATTCACCGAACGGACGAACATATGGCGATATTCTTTTACATTGTGAAGAACTTTGACCCATGACACATCCATCAGGTGGTACAGGACAGCCAATTGGAGATGTTTCAGCAAATAGACATACCCCCTACCTTATAAATAAACCTGATCTGGGAGCCATTTTACATTTAATCTTTTGCCAGTGTAGGGAGAGGTTGCTGTGTGGAGCAGGGACAGACTGTTAGGGACACAAAACTGTAGCTGAGAGGGCCACAAAAGTCCTTTTAAGGACTGGTATAGGTGTGCTTTCGATAGGTGTGACATACTGAGGGGTGTAATATAATATACTTTCTAACATAGAAAGTATATTATAGTGCAATTGTATTGTGCAGCAGTTGTGTGCGGATCTGCTGCGATACTGCAGCCACACAGAGTGCCAAATGCTATCAGAAAACAAATCATTTCTACTGGTGTGATTTACCAGTTGCCCCCCAAAAAAAACTGATTGAGGCAGGGGTGTTATATTCCAATAATATACTTTCTATATAGTGCATTTAGGTAGTGCAGCATTTGTGTGCGGTTTTGCTGTGTTACCGCATCTACACAGAGTGACAAACGCTATTGGAACCAATAATTTCTACTGGTGTGATTTACCAGTTGCCCCCCCAAAAAACTAATTGAAGCAGGGGTGTTATATACCAATAATATACTTTCTATGTAGTTCATTTAGGTAGTGCAGCATTTGTCTGCGGTTTTGCTGCATTACCGCATCTACACAGAGTGAAAACACTATTGGAACAAATAATTTCTACTAGTGTGATTTACCAGTTGCCCCCCCAAAAAACTAATTGAAGTAGGGGTGTTATATACCAATAATATACTTTCTATATAGTGCATTTAGGTAGTGCAGCATTTGTCTGCGGTTTTGCTGCATTACCGCATCTACACAGAGTGAAAAACACTATTTGAAGAAATAATTTCTACTAGTGTGATTCACCAGTTGCCCCCCAAAAAACTGATTGAAGCAGGGGTGTTATATACCAATAATATACTTTCTATATTCTGCATTTAGGTAGTGCAACATTTGTTTGCGGTTTTGCTGTGTTACCGCATCTACACAGAGTGACAAACGCTATTGGAACCAATAATTTCTACTGGTGTGATTTACCAGTTGCCTCCCCCCAAAAAAATTATTGAGGCAGGGGTGTGATATACCTTCTTCCACAAATGCTGCTTTTCTATAAGGACTTTTGTCACAGTGTCATTTTGAAAATGGCAGGCAGAGGAAGAGGCAGGTCATTCCGCAGGGGTGGTAGAGGTCGGGCAGAAGCACCAGGCTGGAGCCTACGTGGGAAGTTGCAGAAGGTGCGTGTGATTACGTCAAAGGAAACACCAGACTTGGTTGAGTGGCTCACAGCCTTCCACTTCTGCACCCTCCTCATCCTCTCTATCTGCACCCTCTTCACTCTCTGCTGTGTGCACCCCTAAAGACACCACCACCACCATATCCCCTTTGCTCGAGTCAGGGGAATTATTTTCCCATTCATTACAAGACCTTACTGATGCGCAGTCATTATTGGCATTGGATCAGGAAGAGGAGGTAGCAACAGTCGCCACCCAGCAGTCTGACGACAGTACCCAGATCAGCCCAAGGAGGGTCGTTCATGCTGTTGCTGTCTACTCCAAGATTTCTAATTTCAGTGGGGGTGAAGGTAAAGAATCCGATGATGACGTGTCAATGGACATCACGTGGGTGCCCACGAGAGAGGAAGAGGAGGGGAGTTCAGAGGGAGAGACGGAGCAGCAGATAGGGAGGAGGAGGAGAAGCAGGTAGAACTTACAGTGCACAGGAGGCAAAAAGCAGACTGCTAATGTATCTGGAACTAGCCATCCACCATGCATGGTCACATCTGGCGCTCCCAGGTCGCTGGCACATGGCTCTGCAGTGTGGGCTTTTTTTACCTTGTCAGCTGCTTACAATAGTGTTGCCATCTGCAGCCTGTGATGTCAACGGATAAGTCCCAGTAAGCCCAACACTCACCTAGGGATGACCACCTTAAGAAAGCACCTGGCCTCCCATCACCGAGCCCAGTTGGAACAACACCATCAGAACCCACAAAGCCACACTCCTGGAGCTCCCCGTCCTGCCACTTCTCCTTCTCCTCTTAGTTGTCCTCCACTCCACCTTCCACCGTGTATTCATTGCGTTCATCTGGGAAAAGGCAGGCTTCCTTGCCCAAATGTTTGAGAGAATAAAGATGATGAAGCCGGATAACCTTCTTGCCCAACGGCTGAACGCTGGCTTGTTAGTACTGCTAGCCCGCAAACTACTGCCATATAAACTGGTGGACTCTGAGGCCTTTAGAAAATTTGTGGCCATTGGAACACCGCAATTGAAGGTCACCGGAAGGAAATATTTCTCCCAGAAGGGGCATCCCAGAGCTATATGGCCACGTTCAGCTCCTGAATGTATCTCTGGCACACAGTGTCAGTTCCAAGATACATCTGACCACAGACATGTGGTCTAGAAAACACGGGCAGGGATGGTACATCATTTTTTACTGCCCACTGGGTGAACCTTCTGACAGCCGTCAAGCATGCAACCCGTGGCTCTCGTGTAGATTTGGTGTAACTTCTATGGATTGCATGCAGGCCTGCCTCTTCTTCTCCTCCCCCTACTCCATCCTCAATCTCCTCCTCGGCTGACTCCTCCTTTTCCGCTGCTACCGCCTCTTCTGCTGCGCCCCCCAAGCTTTTCTCCCCAGAACCTATTCAATGTGCCAGGTGAGACGTTGCCATGCTGTGCTGCATCTGTTGTGCATGGAAGCCAAGAGCCACACCGGTCCTGCACTGCTTTCAGCTTTGCAGTTACAGGCTGATCAGTAGCTAACCCCGCTCAATTTGACAGTTGCTAAAATGGTGTGCGACAACTGCTGAGCATGCTGAAACAGGGCAAAATGACACACTTAGTCGTGCAGTCGTCCCGAACTTAGCCGTGCAGCGATTTGTTGCCAAATACCCCGGGGTCCAGGACATCCTGCGGCAGGCCAGTAAAATCTCTGGCCATTTTAGAAGATCTTACACGGCCATGGCTCGCCTTGCTGACATACAGTGGCGACACCACCCGTCCATCAGATGTCTTGACTGCCCGACGTGATGGAACTCCACCTTGTATATGCTTCATAGGCTGCTCCAGCAGAAATGACTACCTGTACGAACTCTGCGGCAGGACAGGTTCTGGGAGCTTGTTTTTTTTTCACTGCGCCGGTGGCTGTTCAAGTGCAACGCCTGCAGACTTCTGTGGCCATTTGATGAGATTACCAAACTGGTCAGTCGCAGCCATGGTGCCATCAGTGACATCGTACCTTATGCCTTTTTTCTGAAGCGTGCATTGCGTCGTGTCATTGCTCAAGCCGTCGAGGAGCAGAAGCAGGAAGATAAGGAAGGCGCAATGTTGGATGAATTCAAAGGGGGGGCTACTCCATCTTAGACAAGTAAGCAACAGGAGTCTGAAAAGGAGTCATAGTAGGATCGTGTTGGGGCGGAGGAGGAGCAAGAAGAGCATGCTTTAAACTTTTCCGGGATCCCTGGTGTTGTCCGTGGCTGGGGGGAGGAGAGCGAGGAAGACATTATCCTGGATGATAAGCAGGAGCCATCCACTCCACCGCTTCCAGTTTAGTGCAAATGGGAGCCTTCATGCTCAAGTGTTTGAAGAGGGACCCCCTTTTAAAAAGCACAAAGGGCAAGGACCAATACTGGGTGGCAACTTACTTAGACCCCCGGTACAAACACAAAATGGTGGAAATGTTACCACCATCACAGAGGGCTGTCAGAATGCAGCACTTCCAGGCCTTGCTTTGAGAAATGTTGCATTCTGCTTTTGCGGGCGCTGACACTCACAGTGCTGTTGCAGGTACCAATCCAACAGTGCATGCAAGAAGAGGACGGTTTGAAGATGTGTTGGTGACTTCGGATATGAGATCATTCTTTCAGCCAACCCATCGACAGCCGTCCTCAGGTGTCCGACTACATCGGGTTAACGGCCGATGTGGACGTTCTGAGAAACGATGAACCTCTGGACTACTGGGTGTGCAGGCTTGACCTGTAGCCAGAGCTGGCACAATTTGCCATGGAACTGTTGGCTTGCCCTTCGTCCAGTGTCCTATTCGAAAGGACGTTCAGTGCAGCAGGGGGGATCGTGACCGATAAGCGCACTTGCCTAGCTCACGACAGTGTGGACTACCTCACATTTGTTTAAATGAATGAGGCATGGATCTCATAACATGTGACGAGTCGACCAAGTTTGGTTGAATTTCCTCATGTTCCACTACCTGTCCTGTCTACTGCCTGTTTACCATATTGACCCTTAGCTGCCTGCCCTGACTTTGTCCTGTTTCCTGACTACTAGTGTTTCCTGATCCACTGGGTTTGTTGCCAACTACACTCGGACAATTCCAATAGGTAGCATCATAGTGGTTCCCTTGCAGCGAAGGCTAGATCCCTGTATAGATGTCAAAGGATGAAAATCTGTGAACTTCTTGGATAACACCTTTAGGCCTAACCCTATGTTAAACTGGCTAGTTGGCGCAGTGGTTTTAAACCAACTGACCATTAGTCTGCATGTTTGATTTAATTGAATGAATTGTCACCCAAATATAGTGGGAAAGACACAATGTTTGTGCTGTAAGCAAAGCCTAAACAAATAATTATATTGGCTTTTCCATGCTTTGCAGGAGCAAAATCTTGAGCAGGGAACCTCTTTCTATTAGTTAAATAAGCAGAAAACCTATTTACGTAAATGAGTAAACAAATGTGTGTTAAGAGGCAAATCAATGCAATTTCACTAATTTCCTCCTACTAAATTGTCTTTGCAATCAAGACTGCAAATTGTAATGTTAGATTCCCTTTTACTGTTTGATAACTGAGAACTGACGTATTGTAGTTAAATATTTTAATGCTATCGTCTCGTTTATGACTTTTTTATGTTGTATTTAAACCATTTAAATCTGTTTTTATTATTTCAACATAAATTACTTTTATTTCAGGAATAAACAGCTGCAACCATGATTTATGTCAAATATCTTCTTTGTTGACAATTCCAAAGAGCGGAATTCATCAATTGTATGTAACAGTTACCAGCTACACAGACAGTACAGAAATATATATTATAAGTATAACACTAGCCTACTGTGTATGAGGGTCATATGATTTTTATAATACTAGTGTCTTATAACATGGAAGAGGGTCCATTGAACCCCCAGGGATCTGGAATGTGGTGCATCTCCCACCTCTACACCGCAGGGTTGGAGAGTTGTCAAATCTTTTTTCCAAAGATCTGGAACTGAGCAAACACATGGTTCACTTCTTGAGAGATTTAGCCATATGTATATTTACAACAAAATCAGAAAAGGATTTAATGTAAAACTCATCTAACATCTAACAAAGCTAGAATCAGTCCTGTACTTCACATGGATCCAGAGCTTCCCAGTTACTGCTCCAATTGCTCCAACAGCAGATCAAGGGGTGTGTCATTTCTCAGGGGGCATGCCCTTTACTATAACTGTCACAGCTTTTGAAGGATGGAACTGACCATATGTGTCCACCTTAGCAAGCGGCCAGAGAAATAAGGAAAGGAACAAACAGTAGGTGTTGCTATTCAAATACATTTTATTGAATAACTCAGTAGATTGAATATACACATTACTGACACATTAGGTTTCTTAGATGAATTTAATGAGAAAACCAAGCCTGCATTTTCTACAGGATCAAGAGCAAGGTCCAAATGAAAATCGAAGCATTGAAACACTGAGAAACTCACTTACAGAGAGCACAAAAGAAAAACTACAACACTACTACAACAAAGTGCAGACAATTCTGATCCAAAACAAGAAAAAATAATTCCACCACAGACTGAGGCTTAGTGCCGGGCTTAACATACAGCCACTGAAATATCTATCTATCTTATTAATCTGGCTATCTATAAAATCAATAAAGTGAAACTTAATGTGTCCCTCCAAAGCCCTTGATAAAACTGAACTCTGCAGCAATATATTAAATTATTTTAGGAGATAACGTCTATAGGAATATTTTCATGATGCAAAAGAGACCATCTATCCTGACAGAAGTGAGAATTTGACAACTAAGATCTGACTGGACCTCTCCAACTGGATGCAACCTCCATATGGATAAATATATAGTCCTTTAGAAAAATGGCAAAATCCAGTATCTTAGACATTGACAAGAACCATCCCAACCTTAGTGCCCAGGAGAGGAGGGCCATGCAGTCTTTGAAAAACAATAAGGAAATTATCATTAAACCAGCGAACTAAGGAGGTGCTATAGTTCTAATGAAAACATCTGACTACATGACAGAAGTGAACAGGCAACTGACAGACACACGCTACTATACAAAATTGAAGACCAGACACCGGAGTACTCCAAATAACTTAAAATGATTGTTGCTGGCATACCTACAATACCAGACAACATGATAGGTTAACTCCTTCAGGACCCTGCCATTTTTCACCATAAGGAACAGGCCATTTTTTGCATATCTGACATGTGTCCCTTTATGTGGTGATAGCTTTTACTTATCCAGTCCATTCTGAGATTGTTTTCTCATCACATATTGTACTTCATGACAGTGGTAAAATTGAGTCAAAAAAAATATTTTTATTTATTAAAAAATTCTAAATTTACCAAACATTTTGAAAAATTCGCAAATTTCCAAATTTCTATTTCTCTGCTTTTATAATAGATAGTAATACATCCAAAAATGGTTATTACTTTATTACCCATATGTCTACTTCATGTCTGGATCAATTTGTGAATGCCATTTTATTTTTGGGGGACATTAGAAAGCTTAGAAGTTTAGAAGCAAATCTTGAAATTTTTCAGAAAATTAACCCACTTTTTCAGGACCAGTTCTGAAGTCACTTTGTGAGGCTTACATAATAGAAACCACCCAAAAATGACCCCATTTTAGAAACTACACCCCTCAAGGTAAACAAAACTGATTTTTACAAACTTTGTTAACTCTTTAGGTGTTCCTCAAGAATTAATGGAAAATAGAGATGAAATTTCAGAATTTCACTTTTTTGGCAGAATTTCCATTTTAATAAAAAAAATTCCAGTTACAAAGCAAGCGTTAACAGCCAATTGAAACTCAATATTTATGGCCCTGATTCTGTAGTCTACAGAAACACCCCATATGTGGTCGTAAACTGCTGTACGGGCACACGGCATTGCGCAGAAGGAAAGGAACGCCATATGGTTTTTGGAAAGCAGATTTCATGGGGACCATTTTAACCACATCAGCCCCGCTAGCTGAAACCCCCTTCATGACCAGAGCACTTTTTACACTTCTGCACTACACTACTTTCCCCGTTTATCGCTCGGTCATGCAACTTACCACCCAAATGAATTTCACCTCCTTTTCTTCTCACTAATAGAGCTTTCATTGGGTGGTATTTTATTGCTGCTGACATTTTTACTTTTTTTGTTATTAATCGAAATGTAACGATTTTTTTGCAAAAAAATGACATTTTTCACTTTCAGCTGTAAAATTTTGCAAAAAAAACGACATCCATATATAAATTTTTAGCTAAATTTATAGTTCTACATGTCTTTGATAAAAAAAAAATGTTTGGGCAAAAAATAATGGTTTGGGTAAAAGTTATAGCGTTTACAAACTATGGTACAAAAATGTGAATTTCCGCTTTTTGAAGCAGCTCTGACTTTCTGAGCACCTGTCATGATTCCTGAGGTTCTACAATGCCCAAACAGTAGAAAAACCCCACAAATGACCCCATTTCGGAAAGTAGACACCCTAAGGTATTCGCTGATGGGCATAGTGAGTTCATAGAACTTTTTATTTTTTGTCACAAGTTAGCGGAAAATGATGATGATTTTTTATTTTTATTTTTTTCTTACAAAGTCTCATATTCCACTAACTTGCGACAAAAAATAAAAAAATTTAGGAACTCGCCATGCCCCTCACGGAATACCTTGGGATGTCTTCTTTCCAAAATGGGGTCACTTGTGGGGTAGTTATACTGCCCTGGCAATTTAGGGGCCCAAATGTGTGAGAAGAACTTTGCAATCAAAATGTGTAAAAAATGGCCTGCGAAATCCGAAAGGTGCACTTTGGAATATGTGCCCCTTTGCCCACCTTGGCTGCATAAAAAGTGTCACACATCTGGTATCGCCGTACTCAGGAGAAGTTGGGGAATGTGTTTTGGGGTGTCATTTTACATATACCCATGCTGGGTGAGAAAAATATCTTGGTCAAATGCCAACTTTGTATAAAAAAATTGGAAAAGTTGTCTTTGCCAAGATATTTCTCTCACCCAGCATGGGTATATGTAAAATGACACCCCAAACCACATTCCCCAACTTCTCCTGAGTACGGCGATACCAGATGTGTCACACTTTTTTGCAGCCTAGGTGGGCAAAGGGGCACATATTCCAAAGTGCACCTTTCGGATTTCACCGGTCATTTTTTACACATTTTGATTGCAAAGTTCTTCTCACACATTTGGGCCCCTAAATTGCCAGGGCAGTATAACTACGTCACAAGTGACCCCATTTTGGAAAGAAGACACCCCAAGGTATTCCGTGAGGGGCATGGCGAGTTCCTAGAATTTTTTATTTTTTGTCGCAAGTTAGTGGAATATGAGACTTTGTAAGGAAAAAAGAAAAAAAAGAAAAATCATAATTTTCCGCTAACTTGTGACAAAAAATAAAAAATTCTAGGAACTCGCCAGTGCCCCTCACGGAATACCTTGGGGTGTCTTCTTTTCAAAATGGGGTCACTTGTGGCGTAGTTATACTGCCCTGGCAATTTAGGGGCCCAAATGTGTAAGAAGTACTTTGCAATCAAAATGTGTAAAAAATGGCCTGTGAAATCCGAAAGGTGCTCTTTGGAATGTGTGCCCCTTTGCCCACCTTGGCTGCAAAAAAGTGTCACACATCTGGTATCGCCGTACTCGGGAGAAGTTGGGGAATGTGTTTTGGGGTGTCATTTTACATATAACCATGCTAGGTGAGAGAAATATCTTGGCAAAAGATAACTTTTCCCATTTTTTTATACAAAGTTGGCATTTGACCAAGATATTTTTCTCACCCAGCATGGGTATATGTAAAATGACACCCCAAAACACATTGCCCAACTTCTCCTGAGTACGGCGATACCAGATGTGCGACACTTTTTTGCAGCCTAGATGCGCAAAGGGGCCCAAATTCCTTTTAGGAGGGCATTTTTAGACATTTGGATCCCAGACTTCTTCTCACACTTTCGGGCCCCTAAAAAGTCAGGGCAGTATAAATACCCCACATGTGGCCCCACTTTGGAAAGAAGACACCCCAAGGTATTCAATGAGGGGCCTGGCGAGTTCATAGAAATTTTTTTTTTTTTGCATAAGTTAGCGGAAATTGATTTTTTTTTGTTTTTTTCTCACAAAGTCTCACTTTCCGCTAACTTAGGACAAAAATTTCAATCTTTCATGGACTCAATATGCCCCTCACGGAATACCTTGGGGTGTCTTCTTTCCGAAATGGGGTCACATGTGGGGTATTTATACTGCCCTGGCTTTTTAGGGGCCCTAAAGCGTGAGAAGAAGTCTGGAATATAAATGTCTAAAAATGTTTACGCATTTGGATTCCGTGAGGGGTATGGCGAGTTCATGTGAGATTTTATTTTTTGACACAAGTTAGTGGAATATGAGACTTAGTAAGAAAAAACAAAAACAAACAAAAAATTTCCGCTAACTTGGGCCAAAAAAATGGCTGAATGGAGCCTTACAGGGGGGGTGATCAATGACAGGGGGGTGATCAATGACAGTGGGGTGATCACCCATATAGACTCCCTGATCACCCCCCTGTCATTGATCATCCCCCTAGTAAGGCTCCATTCAGACGTCCGTATGATTTTTACGGATCCATGGATCGGATCCGCAAAACACATGCGGACGTCTGAATGGAGCCTTACAGGGGGGTGAACAATGACAGGGGGTGATCAGGGTGATCAACCCCCTGTCACTGATCACCCCCCCTGTAAGGCTCCATTCAGACGTCCGTATGATTTTTACGGATCCATGGATACATGGATCGGATCCGCAAAACACATGCGGACGTCTGAATGGAGCCTTACAGGGGGGTGATCAATGACAGGGGGTGATCAGGGTGATCACCCCCCTGTCACTGATCACCCCCCCATTAAGGCTCCATTCAGACGTACGTATGATTTTTACGGATCCATGGATCGGATTCGCAAAACACATGCGGACGTCTGAATGGAGCCTTACAGGGGGGTGATCAATGACAGGGGGTGATCAGGGTGATCACCCCCCTGTCACTGATCACCCCCCCCCCCGTAAGGCTCCATTCAGACGTTCGTATGATTTTTACGGATCCATGGATACATGGATCGGATCCGCAAAACACATGCGGACGTCTGAATGGAGCCTTACAGGGGGGTGATCAATGACAGGGGGTGATCAGGGTGATCACCCCCCTGTCACTGATCACCCCCCTGTAAGGCTCCATTCAGACGTCCGTATGATTTTTACGGATCCATGGATCGGATTCGCAAAACACATGCGGACGTCTGAATGGAGCCTTACAGGGGGGTGATCAATGACAGGGGGTGATCAGGGTGATCACCCCCCTGTCACTGATCACCCCCCCCCCGTAAGGCTCCATTCAGACGTCCGTATGATTTTTACGGATCCATGGATACATGGATCGGATCCGCAAAACACATGCGGACGTCTGAATGGAGCCTTACAGGGGGGTTATCAATGACAGGGGGTGATCAGGGTGATCACCCCCCTGTCACTGATCACCCCCCCCTGTAAGTCTTCATTCAGACGTCCGTATGATTTTTACGGATCCATGGATACATCGATCGGATCCGCAAAACACATGCGGACGTCTGAATGGAGCCTTACAGGGGGGTGATCAATGACAGGGGGGTGATCAATGACAGGGGGGTGATCAGGGAGTGTATATGGGTGATCACCCGCCTGTCATTGATCACCCCCCTGTAAGGCTCCATTCAGACGTCCGCATGTGTTTTGCGGATTCGATCCATGTATCTATGGATCCGTAAAAATCATGCGGACGTCTGAATGGAGCCTTACAGGGGGGTGATCAATGACAGGGGGTGATCAGGGAGTGTATATGGGTGATCACCCCCCTGTCATTGATCACCCCCCTGTAAGGCTCCATTCAGACGTCCGTATGATTTTTACGGATCCATCGATACATGGATCGGATCCGCAAAACACATGCGGACATCTGAATGGAGCCTTACAGGGGGGTGTCAAGGAACCATGAACCAGACGTACAACAAGAGATAAGTGGAAATAAGAAGGCTTTATTGAAAATCAAGCTGTAAGGCAAAAGTCCAAACCGATGGCTAAACCGAAGCAGGGTCTTGCGAAGCCAGAGGTCAGGAACCAGAAGGGTAGTCAGACGAAGCCTGGATCAGGAACCAGCAGGGTAGTCAGACGAAGCCTGGATCAGGAACCAGCAGGGTAGTCAGACGAAGCCAGGATCAGGAACCAGAAGCAGCAGCAGTCTTAGAAGCATGTGAACACAGGAGGACCAAGCAAGGAACTGAAGCTACAGACCTCCTATATATATGAGCTAGGCATCCAGCTCCTCCCAGTGGGAAGGAGAAGCCGCAGGGTGGGAGGCTACAAGAAACCCAGAAACCAAGATGGCCGCCAGCACATGTCAAACGAAGGAGAACAGCAAGAAGGTAAGACCATGACAGTACCTCCCCCTCAAGGGCCCCTCCTCCGCGGAGTAAAGAACGGTTTCTGAGGGAAGCGTGCGTGGAAGGCTCGGAGCTAGGCAGGAGCATAGACATCTGCGGAGGGAACCCAGGAACGCTCCTCTGGACCATAACCACGCCAATGGACCAAAAACTGCACCCGACCGCGGACCAGGCGTGAGTCCAGGATATTGCTCACCTCATACTCCTCACGATTGCCCACTTGGACCGGACGAGGCCGAGGAACCGAGGAAGTGAAACGATTACACACCAGTGGCTTCAACAGGGAGACATGAAACACGTTGGAGATCCGCATGCCAGGAGGAAGCGCAAGGGCATAGGCTACCGGGTTTACCCTGCGAAGCACTCGGAAGGGACCAACAAAGCGAGGCGCCAGCTTGGGAGTGGGCACTCGAAGGTTGAGGTTGCGGGTGGACAACCATACGCGGTCTCCGACCTGGTAGGAAGGAGCGGGCGCTCGTCTGCGATCAGCCTGGAGTCTCTGGCGCTGCGCAGAGACCTCAAGGAACCTCTGGATCTGTACCCAAGAAGCACGTAGGACGGAAAGGTGATCCTCCACAGCCGGAATATCCTGGGGAGAGAATACCTCCGGTAACACGGCAGGTTGGAACCCATAATTGGCCATGAAGGGAGACGTCCCAGAGGAAGAGTTCACCGCCGTGTTCCTGGCAAACTCAGCCCAAGGCAGGAGGTCAACCCAATTGTCTTGGTGATCGGAGACATAGCAACAAAGGAACTGCTCCAAGGCCTGATTGGATCGTTCTGCGGCCCCATTGGACTGAGGGTGGTAGGCCGAGGAGAAAGAGAGATGAATCCCCAACTGGGAGCAAAAGGCGCGCCAGAACCTGGACACAAACTGACTCCCCCGATCCGACACAATCTCCTTGGGCAAACCGTGCAACCGGAAGACCTCCCTGGCAAAAATCGAGGCCAACTCTTGTGCAGAGGGTAACTTCTTGAGAGGAACACAGTGGCACATTTTGGAAAACCGATCCACAATCATGAGAATGACCGTATGGCCTCGGGATGCAGGGAGGTCCACAATGAAATCCATCCCCAGGTGTGACCATGGACGCTCCCCGGTGGCTATGGGTTGCAAAAGGCCCAACGGAAGGTGCCGAGGGGACTTACTCTGGGCACAAACGGAGCATGCCGCTACGTATGCGGCGATGTCGGAACGTAGAGAAGGCCACCAGAACAGACGTGAAACAGCCCAGGACAGCTGATTCTTTCCAGGATGCCCCGCGGCCTTGGAGTTATGATAGGTTCGCAACAACCGAGTGCGCAACTCCTCAGGCACAAAACATCTGCCGTTGGGTCTCCCAGAGGGAGCACCAGATTGAGCCGCCAAAATCTGCTCACCCAGGGGAGAGGTCAGGCTGGTGCGAATGGCGGCCAGGATCTGATTCGGAGGTATGACCGAAGTCGGAATCGACTCCTCCCCGGACAGCTCGGAGTACTGCCGTGATAAGGCATCCGCTCTGACGTTCTTGGAACCGGGTAGGTAGGAGACCACGTAATTAAAACGTGACAAGAACAGAGCCCATCTGGCCTGATGTGGTGTCAATCTCTTGGCCTCAGAGAGGTAGGTCAGATTCTTGTGGTCCGTCAGGATGAGAACCGGAACCACCGAGCCCTCGAGCAAGTGCCTCCATTCTTTAAGGGCCTGCACGATGGCCAATAGCTCCCTGTCTCCAATCTGATAGTTGCACTCCGCGGAAGACAGTTTCCGGGAGTAAAACCCACAAGGAAGCAGAGGACCCTCTGGTGTTGTACGCTGAGACAGAAGGGCGCCTACTCCCGTCTCAGACGCGTCCACCTCGAGGACAAAAGGCAACCCAGGGTTGGGATGCGACAGAATCGGAGCCGACACAAAGGCGGACTTTAGAGCCTCAAAAGCTCGGATGGCCTCGAGCGGCCAGACCTGGGGATTACTGCCCTTCCTGGTCAGATCCGTGAGAGGCTTGGCTAGCATGGAAAAGTCCCTGATGAACTTCCGATAATAATTGGCGAAGCCCAAAAAGCGCTGCAGGGCACGAAGACCACTGGGCTGGGGCCACTGTAAGACAGCCGAAACCTTCTCAGGATCCATGGAGAACCCCTCAGAGGAAATGATGTAACCTAAGAAGGTTACCTGGGATCGGTGAAATTCACATTTCTCAAGCTTACCGAACAGCTTGTTCTCTCGTAACCGTTGCAACACTCGTCTGACATCCAGAATGTGGGCCTCCATGGATTCAGAATATACCAAGATGTCATCCAAATAGACCACCACACACTGCTGCAACAGGTCACGGAAAACATCGTTGATGAATTCCTGGAAGACTGCGGGCGCATTGCACAACCCAAAGGGCATAACCAAGGATTCATAATGACCGGTCCTGGTGTTAAACGCGGTCTTCCACTCATCGCCCGCCTTGATCCTTACCAGGTTATATGCCGCCCTCAGGTCGAGTTTGGTAAAGACCGTGGCCCCTTTGAGGCGATCGAACAGCTCGGAAATCAAGGGTATCGGGTAAGCGTTCTTGATCGTGATGCGATTGAGACCCCTGTAATCGATGCAAGGCCTCAACTCACCGCCCTTCTTTTTCACAAAGAAAAATCCAGCCCCTGCCGGGGACGAGGATTTGCGAATGTGTCCGCGTGAAAGCGCCTCCCTCACGTACTCCTCCATGGCCTCATTCTCCGCTACCGACAGTGGATAGACTTTGCCACGAGGAGGAACGGCACCAGATTGTAACTCTATGGCACAATCGTATGGGCGGTGCGGAGGTAGGGCAACCGCACGCACCTTATCGAATACATCCCGGTACTCCTCGTATTCAGGAGGCAACAGAGAGTCCGAGGAAGTACACAGCAACTTGACAGGCCCATGGATGCAACTAGCCCCACACTGCGGTGTACCACGAGAGGATCTCGGCCGATCTCCAATCGAAAGTTGGATTATGCTTCTGGAGCCAGGGGTACCCCAAGACCACCGAGTAGTGTGGAGACGAAATAACCTGGAGACAGACCGACTCTCTGTGAACGGCACCAATGGCCATCCCCACTGGAAGGGTCTCCTGAGTCACGTGTGGCGGCAGAAGGGGTCTGCCGTCTATCGCCTCAAGAGCCAGTGGGGAACCTCGAGGCTGCAGAGGAATGGAATTGGCGGCAGCGAACACACTATCAATGAACAAACCACCAGCACCAGAGTCCACCAACGCCTGGGTCGTCACCGAGCCCCCGACCCAGGAGAGGACAACAGTAATCAGTGGTTTGTCAACACGGGAGACCGGGGACGAGGAGACTCCACCCAAGATCTGCCCCCGACAGGATCTCAGGTGCGAGCGTTTCCCGGACGGTTCGGGCATGCCAACCGAAAATGCCCACCGAGACCACAGTACATGCATCGGCCCTCGCGTCTCCGGAGTACCCTCTCCCCCTCGGACAGGCAAGCAAACCCCAGCTGCATGGGTTCACCCCCAGACAAGTCATCCCCAGGAGGCGTGGGAGGAGAGGGAGGCACGGGTGGGACAGCAAACGTAGGCGCCAATCTGTTAGAAGACCTCCGCGGGCTCTCCTTAAAGGAAGGTCTCTCCCTGAGTCTGGTGTCAATCAAAATCAGGAAAGAAATAAGAGACTCGAGCTCCACTGGTAGGTCCTTAGCTGCAACCTCATCCTTCAAGGCATCCGAGAGACCATGAGAGAAACCAGCGACCAGAGCCTCATTATTCCAGCCCACCTCTGCTGCCAGGGTACGAAACTCAATGGCGTATTCAGCTACGGATCGTGAACCCTGTCTGATGGACATGAGGAGCTTCGCAGCAGAGGCAGCACGAGCCGGCACATCGAATACCTTCCGAAGAGAAGCAACAAAACCGGAAAACTCGGCAACCACCGGATTGTTGTTCTCCCATAAAGGGCTGGCCCAGGCCAAGGCCTTGTCCGAGAGCAGCGAGATCAAGAAGCCCACCTTTGATCTCTCAGTAGGAAAGGCATGTGGCAGCAACTCGAAATAAATGCCCACCTGGTTAAGGAAACCTCGGCACTGAGTTGGCTCTCCCCCAAAGCGCTGTGGAAGGGGGGCAGAACCGGTCATACACCGAAACACCGCAGGCGCAGCAACAGGTGTCAGGGTAGACTCTGGCGCAACAACCGGAGCAGCAGTAGGAGTGGGCCCAGGAGCGACAACCGACCCATCGGCAACGGAAGCTAATGAGCCGTGCGTTCAAGCAGGGTTTGCAACGCCACAGCAAACCGACCCAACAGGTGATCCTGCTGATCAAGTCTGGCAACCAGCGTAGGTAGCGAGGATGGCCCTGTACCGTCAGAATTCATGGCTTGGTCCTAATGTCAAGGAACCATGAACCAGACGTACAACAAGAGATAAGTGGAAATAAGAAGGCTTTATTGAAAATCAAGCTGTAAGGCAAAAGTCCAAACGGATGGCTAAACCGAAGCAGGGTCTTGCGAAGCCAGAGGTCAGGAACCAGAAGGGTAGTCAGACGAAGCCTGTATCAGGAACCAGCAGGGTAGTCAGACGAAGCCTGGATCAGGAACCAGCAGGGTAGTCAGACGAAGCCAGGATCAGGAACCAGAAGCAGCAGCAGTCTTAGAAGCATGTGAACACAGGAGGACCAAGCAAGGAACTGAAGCTACAGACCTCCTATATATATGAGCTAGGCATCCAGCTCCTCCCAGTGGGAAGGAGAAGCCGCAGGGTGGGAGGCTACAAGAAACCCAGAAACCAAGATGGCCGCCAGCACATGTCAAACGAAGGAGAACAGCAAGAAGGTAAGACCATGACAGGGGGTGATCAATGACAGGGGGGTGATCAATGACAGGGGGTGATCAGGGAGTGTATATGCGTGATCACCCGCCTGTCATTGATCACCCCCCTGTAAGGCTCCATTCAGACGTCCGCATGTGTTTTGCGGATCCGATCCATGTATCCGTGGATCCGTAAAAATCATACGGACTTCTGAACAGAGCCTGACAGGGGGGTGATCAATGACAGGGGGGGTGATTAATGACAGGGGGGTGATCAGGGAGTTTATATGGGGTGATCATGGGTGATCAGGGGTTCATAAAGGGTTAATAAGTGACGGGGGGGGTGTAGTGTAGTGTAGTGTTTGGTGCGACTTTACTGACCTACCTGTGTCCTCTGGTGGTCGATCCTAACAAAAGGGACCACCAGAGGACCAGGTAGCAGGTATATTAGATGCTGTTATCAAAACAGCGTCTAATATACCTGTTAGGGGTTAAAAAAATCTGATCTCCAGCCTGCCAGCGAGCGATCGCCGCTGGCAGGCTGGAGATCCACTCGCTTACCTTCCGTTCCTGTGATCGCGCGCGCCTATGTGCGCGCGTTCACAGGAAATCTCGGCTCTCGCGGGAGGTCGCGTATATGCGTCCACCCAGAAGAGCAGGGCCGCCGGCAGGACGCAATCCTGCGTACGGCGGTCCTGAGGAGGTTAAGCTGCCATGTCACATTTCAAGATTTTGGAAGGCAGATTTTGCTGAACTGTTTTTTTGACACCATATCCCATTTGAAGTCCACCTGAGGCACCCCTAGAGTAGAAACTCCATAAAAGTGACCCCATTTTGGAAACTATGGGATAGCGTGGCAGTTTTGTTGGTACTATTGTAGAGTACATATGATTTTTAGATTTTTGATTAAAATACTGCCAGGTTTTTATGGAAAAAAAAAATCTGTAATGCAACTTACAAAATTCATACTCCCCCATAACTACTTTGCACTTAATGACAGCATATTCCTACAGAAGACTGGTACAATAATGGGAAGCAAACTGGCACCACAATATGCAACTCTGTTCATGGTCAGGCTTGAGCTTAAAAGTGATTTCCTTTCCCACCAAACCTTTGGCCTACTTTTCTTATATTGATGATATCATAATCATCTGGACTGAATCTGACCAACTACTAAAAACATTCTATGAATGCTTCAATCAGTTTAATCAAACCATCAACTTAACACTCAACTACTCTTTTACTGAAATAAACTTTTAGATACCATCACCAAGATACAGAACAGTAAACTAGAGACATCTCTATACCAAAAACCAACTGGCTGCACATCATGTGTCAGACAGGACAGTTTTCACATAAAAACTCCTCACATAAAAACCATCTACAGTAAAGCTATCAAATACAACTGCATATGTTCAAATCCTTCAGAAAGGGATGAACACATTGGAAGCCTCAAAAAATATTTTTGAATCAGGGATACCATCCATCTACAATGGAAAACCAAATTCCCAGAACCACCAGAATACCAAAAAGCGAGCTTGTACGATACTGTTACGGATAGTGGTGTGGATCCACTGTGCCAACTTCCCAGTTTGATCAAACCTTGCGGATGCAAGAAGGGGGGACATGGTGTCATGAACCCTAATCTTGCATGCGCAATATAGGTATGCATTAGTTTACTTACCTGAGTCACAGATGCTTGTTGGTGCAGTCTGTAAGGGTCCTCGTGCAGGTGAAGAGGAGATTGATTGGAGATACCTCTAACAGTCCTGCTCGTGGATCCTATAAGAGAAGAGAAGCAGTTAGTGATTGCGCAGTAGCGACGGACACAGCAAAGAATCTGGACATGTGCCTGACAACATCATGGAGGATTTGCTTTAACAACTGAAACAGAAGGCTGAATAGTTGGGTGGTGAAGCGTGGCTCCGTTCTTGTCTCCAGCAAGGCAGCGGCGGGTATGATTCACCTAATCAGCCAGCTACTAATCCAGTCTGCCCTCCCACTCTTCACAGGAGCGCAGAGCTGGACGGGATTTCAATCAACACCGCGTTGCCTCCTGATGGTTCGGCACCCCCCTCTCCTGCTAAGAAAAGACAGCGTAAAGAGAAGACATCTTTCTCCCCCTCTATGGACAGAAAAAAGCGCAGGAGCAAAGCTGCTTCTGAACCATCCAGCACGTGCATGGATCAACGGCTGCGCACCGTCGCTGTACAACAATCACCTGAAACAGCTGTGAGGAGGTCACGAGCTGCAAAGATAACGTCAATACAATGGATGGTGAGCATATTTATGCTGAAGTAAATAGTGACTGTGATCCGTAGGGCACTAATATACCTATTAGGCAGTCTATTGTATTTAATGATCCAGTAATGGAAGGGTTAAATATGGATAAGTTTAAATTATTTGAAGATGTCTTAACATTCATGTCTCAGAAGGACTCAGGTGTGATGTGGGAATCGGCATGGTCCTCTTCTAGTGTAGTCGCAGATTCTGATTGTCAAATCATACCTGAGTCTTCTAAGACATTCCAGGATAAACACTTGCTGCCTTCTTTTGAAGCTGGCAGTGGTGTTAAAGAAATTTCTATGAAAGAAACATTGCCTTGTCAATTATCTCCTTTAGGCTTTCACAAACAAGTGAAATAAAAAATTTGGAACAGGGATTATGTAGATGTTTTTTCTTTGCTCCCCTCATCTAAGGAAAATCTCAAGTCCTCAAAAATCTCTTTTAAATTGGACTCAAGCCTTTTGCATCTATGCAGCTGTGCTAGGCGAGAAACATCCAATGCATTGCAGTGGATTGTTTCATCATCTTGACAGCATTTTGGAGACGTACGGTATAGGAGTTTCGGCGGATTTGCTTAGTGTGTCTATGAGGAATCTTTTCATCAGAAGTTATCCGTTTATCCTGAACTCATTTAGGGTCATAAAGATGTGGGACTTTGGTTAAATTTAATGCTACTACAAACATCTAGCAATTTTCGTCAGCAAATCCCAAACAGAGGAGTTTGCTTTGCATATAATGAGACTTCTTGTAAGTGCCAAGCAAACTGTAAGTATAAACATGAATGCACGTTCTGTGCCGGAACTCATCCTGCCATAAAATGCTTCAAGAAGTATGGTCAACAACTCAGTAAAGAGTTCAATAGAACAGGTGACTCCAATGAAGCTGTCAAGGCTTATTCAATGTATAAAATTGTACCCAAACATGGAGAAAGCTCTGTTATTAATTGAAAGCTTTTCAAATGGGTTTTATGTACCACCTTTTAATGGTTCTGGTTGTATTATCGTTAATAATTTAAAATCTGTTTATACTCATAGGGACGTTGTTTTGGAAAAAATGAATAAGGAAATTGCTGAATTCAGGGTGGCTGGTCCTTTTTCTTCACCCCCTTTTGAGAATTTTTGAATTTCTCCACTGGGTTTGGTTCCCAAAAAAGAACCGAATAGTTTCAGATTAATTCACAACCTGTCATTTCCCAAAAAATTCTCATTAAATGATTCAATACATAAAGATTTAGCTTTATTTCATTACTCTTCCTTTGATGAAGCCTTATCATTATTGTGGAAAGCGGGTAGATATGCCCTTTTAGCAAAAACCGATATTAAGTGTGCTTTTCGGTTATTACCGATAAATCCATTGGGCTATAATTCTCTTGGTTTTCATTTCGATGGGAAATTTTATTATGATAAAGCCCTACCAATGGGATTTTCATTGTCATGCTTTTATTTTGAGACCTTTTCCTCATTATTACAATGGATGGCGGAATCTCATTATAGTGGAGGTTACTTTCTTCACTATTTAGACCTTTTATTTATTGGTAAGCCCTCATCTGATGATTTATCAACCTACTAGACACTTTTAAGTGCATTGCTAATTATTTTAACATTCCAATAGCGGAGGAAAAAATGGTTTACCTGACGAAAATTATAAAATTTTTAGGTATCGAAATTGATACTGAGAATATGATTTTCAGGATACCCGAGGAAAAAATCCTTTCTACAAGGATCGCTTTGAATAATTTATTGGCAACTAAGAAATGTACTTTAACAAAACTACAGTCTACCCTAGGATCTTTAAATTATATTTGACGAGTAGTACCTATGGGGAGAATTTTTTCCAAAAGACTTTATGCCGTTACGGGTGGGAAAAAGAATTCTCATGATCATATTCGCTTGACCAAACAGTTGAGAGAGGATATTTCACTCTGGTTAAGTTTTTTAGACAGATTCAATGGGAATTCATTATGGCAGGAGGAATTAATTGATTCGGATTCATTACTATTGTTCACAGATTCCGCAGCCTCTATAGGCTACGGGGCATTTTTCAACAAACAATGGTCGGCAGAAAGTTGGCCAACTGATTGGTTTCACAGTCCAATTATTAAAAATATTAATTCTCTTCAACTTTTCCTTGTATTGGTCTCCTTGGATATCTGGAAGGTTCATTTTCGGAACAAGCGTTTACTTCTGTCTTCTGACAACAAAGGTGTTGTTTTCGTTATCAATTGCTTATCTGCGAAATCAGACGCTGTTATTAATATTTTGAGGCATATTACATATAACATATTCTATATAATAATATTTGGTTGAAAGCAAGATATGTTGAAGGTAAATCTAACATCATTGCCGATTCTTTATCTGGACAGAGATTCTCGCTGTTCCAAAAATTAGTTCCCGATGCAGAAGGAGATGGGATACCATGCCCTCAGGAAATCTGGAAATCGATTGGCATTTGGTCAACAATTTAATAGGTACTGCACTAGCAAAAAATACTTGGGCTTCTTATTCTTGGAACAGGTTGATGGAATTTTGTTTGTCCCATATTTACAATTATTCTGACAAAAATGTGGTCCCAGCAATTCATTTTCTAGACAATCTTTTAAGAAATGGAAAGAAAGTTAATTGCATTTGGTAACAGTCTTATCAGCGTATTTATAGTAAAGCTATTGTCTACTGTCTATATGCTAAGACAGTGACATAGTTGATCTCTTCTGGTTTAGCACTCTGGTAGTATTGCTACCTAACTGTACTATTGATGCTTTTTGTTAAAACCCTATCAAAATGTTGCCCCCCAACATGTTTCGCTGGGGAACCGGGCAGAGTTTGACGCGCAGTTGACGGAGGCAACCCTTTTTATTTTCTCCTATGATGACATTACCCTTTCCTCTGTCCAATTGTGGTCTTTGTTGGAATTAGTGACATACTGGAGGTTTATTGGATTGTCCAGGATTGGGCAGGATTACGCCACTCCTCCCTGTTGCTCCTCCCCCTGAAACCACCCCCACTCTCTCTCCTCCCTTCCCGAGTCCCATACCAGAAGAGATCAACTATGTCACTGTCTTATCATATAGACAGTAGCTTTACTATAAATACGCCGATAAGACTGTTATATATATATATATATATATATATATATAAAAGGAAATGTGTGGCAGCACCAATTCACACCATAAGAGCGGGTGTGAATAAATCCAACATACGCCTTACCGGATCGGTAAAACTTTTACACATCCGCTGACTGATGTGAGATACCCAATTTATTTTTATCTCACCTGTAATTCTAATTTTGTGGTCTATGTTTTGAGTTGCCCATGTAAATTATTGTACGTAGGGGAGACTTCTACGGATCTTAAAACCAGATTAAATAATCATCGCTCCACTATTAGGAAAAAACGTCGGGATTTACCTATCCCTAAACACTTTGTGGAGATGAATCATACGGAACACCAAATAAAGTGCTGGATCATAGATCACATTCCGTTGCCCAGACGCAGAGGTAATAGGAATTTATTACTAAAATGGAAAGAATTATTTTGGATACACACGTTGAATACATTGAGACTAGGGATGAGCGAACTCGAACTGTATAGTTCGGGTTCGTACCGAATTTTGGGGTGTCCGTGACACGGACCCGAACCCGGACATTTTCGTAAAAGTCCGGGTTCGGGTTCGGTGTTCGTCGCTTTCTTGGCGCTTTTGTGACGCTTTCTTGGCGCTTTTTGAAAGGCTGCAAAGCAGCCAATCAACAAGCGTCATACTACTTGCCCCAAGAGGCCATCACAGCCATGCCTACTATTGGCATGGCTGTGATTGGCCAGAGCACCATGTGACCCAGCCTCTATTTAAGCTGGAGTCACATAGCGCCGCCCGTCACTCTGCTCTGATTAGCGTAGGGAGAGGTTGCGGCTGCGACAGTAGGGCGAGATTAGGCAGATTAACTCCTCCAAAGGACTTGATTAACTGATCGATCTGCAGCTGTGGATCATTGAGCTGCTGATCCTCAATTGCTCACTGTTTTTAGGCTGCACAGACCGTTTGTCAGTCTCATTTTTCTGGGGTGATCGGCGGCCATTTTGTGTCTTGTGGTGCGCCAGCACAAGCTGCGACCAAGTGCATTTAACCCTCAATGGTGTGGTTGTTTTTTGGCTAAAGCCTACATCAGGGTGAAGCTGTCACACCAAGTGCATTTAACCAGCAATAGTCTGTTCATTTTTTGGCCATATACAAAATCAGGGGCAAGCTGCGCCTGTCACCAAGTGCATTTAACCCTCAATGGTGTGGTTGTTTTTTGGCTAAAGCCTACATCAGGGTGAAGCTGTGACACCAAGTGCATTTAACCAGCAATAGTCTGTTCATTTTTTGGCCATATACAAAATCAGGGGCAAGCTGCGCCTGTCACCAAGTGCATTTAACCCTCAATGGTGTGGTTGTTTTTTGGCTAAAGCCTACATCAGGGTGAAGCTGTCACACCAAGTGCATTTAACCAGCAATAGTCTGTTCATTTTTTGGC
Source organism: Bufo gargarizans (assembly GCF_014858855.1). Taxonomy (NCBI): domain Eukaryota; kingdom Metazoa; phylum Chordata; class Amphibia; order Anura; family Bufonidae; genus Bufo; species Bufo gargarizans. The sequence continues at coordinate 145,355,621 of NC_058084.1, forward strand.
CATATACAAAATCAGGGGCAAGCTGCGCCTGTCACCAAGTGCATTTAACCCTCAATGGTGTGGTTGTTTTTTGGCTAAAGCCTACATCAGGGTGAAGCTGTCACACCAAGTGCATTTAACCAGCAATAGTCTGTTTATTTTTTGGCCATATCCCAGTCTAATTCTGTCACTAAATCCATACCGGTCACCCAGCGCCTAAATACTAGGCCTCAAATTTATATCCAGCTAAATCTGTCCCTAGTGCTGTAGCTGGGCGAGTTATTTAGTGTCCGTTCAAGCACATTTCTTGTTCTGGGTTGAAATACAATTCCCAATTTAGCAATTTCATAATTTAGTGGTTCCTGCTATATCAGAGCTATTTGAAATCTATCCCAAAAAGGGTATATAATATTGAAGGTGCACATTGGGTCATTCAGAATAACTTCACACACACCCGCTACTGTGTATTTCCAAGTCTAATTCTGTCACTAAACCCATACCTGTCACCCAGCGCCTAAATACTAGGCCTCAAATTTAAATCCCTCTAAATCTCTCGTTACCGCTGTACTGTTGTTGCTGGGCAAGATATTTAGTGTCCGTCAAAGCACATTTTTTGTTCTGGGTTGAAGTACAATTCCCAATTTAGCAATTTCATAATTTAGTGGTTCCTGCTATATCAGAGCTATTTGGAATCTATCCCTAAAAGGGTATATAATATTGAAGGTGCACATTGGGTCATTCAGAATAACTTCACACACACCCGCTACTGTGTATTTCCAAGTCTAATTCTGTCACTAAACCCATACCTGTCACCCAGCGCCTAAATACTAGGCCTCAAATTTAAATCCCTCTAAATCTCTCGTTACCGCTGTACTGTTGTTGCTGGGCAAGATATTTAGTGTCCGTCAAAGCACATTTTTTGTTCTGGGTTGAAGTACAATTCCCAATTTAGCAATTTCATAATTTAGTGGTTTCTGCTATATCAGAGCTATTTGAAATCTATCCCTAAAAGGGTATATAATATTGAAGGTGCACATAGGGTCATTCAGAATAACTTCACACACACGCTTCTGTGCATTTCCAAGTCTAATTCTGTCACTAAATCCATACCGGTGACCCAGCGCCTAAATACTAGGCCTCAAATTTAAATCCCTCTAAATCTCTCGTTACCCACCGCTGTACTGTTGTTGCTGGGCAAGATATTTAGTGTCCGTCAAAGCACATTTTTTGTTCTGGGTTGAAGTACAATTCCCAATTTAGCAATTTCATAATTTAGTGGTTTCTGCTATATCAGAGCTATTTGAAATCTATCCCTAAAAGGGTATATAATATTGAAGGTGCACATAGGGTCATTCAGAATAACTTCACACACACGCTTCTGTGCATTTCCAAGTCTAATTCTGTCACTAAATCCATACCGGTGACCCAGCGCCTAAATACTAGGCCTCAAATTTATATCCCGCTAAATCTCTCGTTACCGCTGTACTGTTGTTGCTGGGCAAGATATTTAGTGTCCGTCAAAGCACATTTTTTGTTCTGGGTTGAAGTACAATTCCCAATTTAGCAATTTCATAATTTAGTGGTTCCTGCTATATCAGAGCTATTTGAAATCTATCCCAAAAAGGGTATATAATATTGAAGGTGCACATTGGGTCATTCAGAATAACTTCACACACACCCGCTACTGTGTATTTCCAAGTCTAATTCTGTCACTAAACCCATACCTGTCACCCAGCGCCTAAATACTAGGCCTCAAATTTAAATCCCTCTAAATCTCTCGTTACCGCTGTACTGTTGTTGCTGGGCAAGATATTTAGTGTCCGTCAAAGCACATTTTTTGTTCTGGGTTGAAGTACAATTCCCAATTTAGCAATTTCATAATTTAGTGGTTTCTGCTATATCAGAGCTATTTGAAATCTATCCCTAAAAGGGTATATAATATTGAAGGTGCACATTGGGTCATTCAGAATAACTTCACACACACGCTTCTGTGCATTTCCAAGTCTAATTCTGTCACTAAATCCATACCGGTGACCCAGCGCCTAAATACTAGGCCTCAAATTTAAATCCCTCTAAATCTCTCGTTACCCACCGCTGTACTGTTGTTGCTGGGCAAGATATTTAGTGTCCGTCAAAGCACATTTTTTGTTCTGGGTTGAAGTACAATTCCCAATTTAGCAATTTCATAATTTAGTGGTTTCTGCTATATCAGAGCTATTTGAAATCTATCCCTAAAAGGGTATATAATATTGAAGGTGCACATAGGGTCATTCAGAATAACTTCACACACACGCTTCTGTGCATTTCCAAGTCTAATTCTGTCACTAAATCCATACCGGTGACCCAGCGCCTAAATACTAGGCCTCAAATTTAAATCCCTCTAAATCTCTCGTTACCGCTGTCCTGTTGTAGCTGGGAAAGTTATTTAGTGCCCGTCAAAGCACATTTTTTGTTCTGGGTTGAAGTACAATTCCCAATTTAGCAATTTCATAATTTAGTGGTTTCTGCTATATCAGAGCTATTTGAAATCTATCCCTAAAAGGGTATATAATATTGAAGGTGCACATAGGGTCATTCAGAATAACTTCACACACACGCTTCTGTGCATTTCCAAGTCTAATTCTGTCACTAAATCCATACCGGTGACCCAGCGCCTAAATACTAGGCCTCAAATTTAAATCCCTCTAAATCTCTCGTTACCGCTGTCCTGTTGTAGCTGGGAAAGTTATTTAGTGCCCGTCAAAGCACATTTTTTGTTCTGGGTTGAAGTACAATTCCCAATTTAGCAATTTCATAATTTAGTGGTTCCTGCTATATCAGAGCTATTTGAAATCTATCCCAAAAAGGGTATATAATATTCAAGGTGCACATTGGGTCATTCAGAATAACTTCACACACACGCTTCTGTGCATTTCCAAGTCTAATTCTGTCACTAAATCCATACCGGTCACCCAGCGCCTAAATACTAGGCCTCAAATTTATATCCCGCTGAATTTGAATACAATACATTGGGCCAAATAATATATTTGTTGTTGTGGTGAACCATAACAATGAGAAAAACATCTAGTAAGGGACGCGGACGTGGACATGGTCGTGGTGGTGTTAGTGGACCCTCTGGTGCTGGGAGAGGACGTGGCCGTTCTGCCACATCCACACGTCCTAGTGTACCAACTACCTCAGGTCCCAGTAGCCGCCAGAATTTACAGCGATATATGGTGGGGCCCAATGCCGTTCTAAGGATGGTAAGGCCTGAGCAGGTACAGGCATTAGTCAATTGGGTGGCCGACAGTGGATCCAGCACGTTCACATTATCTCCCACCCAGTCTTCTGCAGAAAGCGCACAGATGGCGCCTGAAAACCAACCCCATCAGTCTGTCACATCACCCCCATGCATACCAGGGAAACTGTCTCAGCCTCAAGTTATGCAGCAGTCTCTTATGCTGTTTGAAGACTCCGCTGGCAGGGTTTCCCAAGGGCATCCACCTAGCCCTTCCCCAGCGGTGAAAGACATAGAATGCACTGACGCACAACCACTTATGTTTCCTGATGATGAGGACATGGGAATACCACCTCAGCATGTCTCTGATGATGACGAAACACAGGTGCCAACTGCTGCGTCTTTCTGCAGTGTGCAGACTGAACAGGAGGTCAGGGATCAAGACTGGGTGGAAGACGATGCAGGGGACGATGAGGTCCTAGACCCCACATGGAATGAAGGTCGTGCCACTGACTTTCACAGTTCGGAGGAAGAGGCAGTGGTGAGACCGAGCCAACAGCGTAGCAAAAGAGGGAGCAGTGGGCAAAAGCAGAACACCCGCCGCCAAGAGACTCCGCCTGCTACTGACCGCCGCCATCTGGGACCGAGCACCCCAAAGGCAGCTTCAAGGAGTTCCCTGGCATGGCACTTCTTCAAACAATGTGCTGACGACAAGACCCGAGTGGTTTGCACGCTGTGCCATCAGAGCCTGAAGCGAGGCATTAACGTTCTGAACCTGAGCACAACCTGCATGACCAGGCACCTGCATGCAAAGCATGAACTGCAGTGGAGTAAACACCTTAAAACCAAGGAAGTCACTCAGGCTCCCCCTGCTACCTCTTCTGCTGCTGCCGCCTCGGCCTATTCTGCTGCTGCCGCCTCGGCCTCTTCCTCCGCCTCTGGAGGAACGTTGGCACCTGCCGCCCAGCAAACAGGGGATGTACCACCAACACCACCACCACCACCTCCGTCACCAAGCGTCTCAACCATGTCACACGCCAGCGTTCAGCTCTCCATCTCACAAACATTTGATAGAAAGCGTAAATTCCCACCTAGCCACCCTCGATCCCTGGCCCTGAATGCCAGCATTTCTAAACTACTGGCCTATGAAATGCTGTCATTTAGGCTGGTGGACACAGACAGCTTCAAACAGCTCATGTCGCTTGCTGTCCCACAGTATGTTGTTCCCAGCCGGCACTACTTCTCCAAGAGAGCCGTGCCTTCCCTGCACAACCAAGTATCCGATAAAATCAAGTGTGCACTGCGCAACGCCATCTGTAGCAAGGTCCACCTAACCACAGATACGTGGACCAGTAAGCACGGCCAGGGACGCTATATCTCCCTAACTGCACACTGGGTAAATGTAGTGGCAGCTGGGCCCCAGGCGGAGAGCTGTTTGGCGCACGTCCTGCCGCCGCCAAGGATCGCAGGGCAACATTCTTTGCCTCCTGTTGCCACCTCCTCCTTCTCGGCTTCCTCCTCCTCTTCTTCCACCTGCTCATCCAGTCAGCCACACACCTTCACCACCAACTTCAGCACAGCCCGGGGTAAACGTCAGCAGGCCATTCTGAAACTCATATGTTTGGGGGACAGGCCCCACACCGCACAGGAGTTGTGGCGGGGTATTGAACAACAGACCGACGAGTGGTTGCTGCCGGTGAGCCTCAAGCCCGGCCTGGTGGTGTGTGATAATGGGCGAAATCTCGTTGCAGCTCTGGGACTAGCCAATTTGACGCACATCCCTTGCTTGGCGCATGTGCTGAATTTGGTGGTGCAGAAGTTCATTCACAACTACCCCGACATGTCAGAGCTGCTGCATAAAGTGCGGGCCGTCTGTTCGCGCTTCCGGCGTTCACATCCTGCCGCTGCTCGCCTGTCTGCGCTACAGCGTAACTTCGGCCTTCCCGCTCACCGCCTCATATGCGACGTGCCCACCAGGTGGAACTCCACCTTGCACATGCTGGACAGACTGTGCGAGCAGCAGCAGGCCATAGTGGAGTTTCAGCTGCAGCACGCACGGGTCAGTCGCACTACAGAACAGCACCACTTCACCACCAATGACTGGGCCTCCATGCGAGACCTGTGTGCCCTGTTGCGCTGTTTCGAGTACTCCACCAACATGGCCAGTGGCGATGACACCGTTATCAGCGTTACAATACCACTTCTATGTCTCCTTGAGAAAACACTTAGGGCGATGATGGAACAGGAGGTGGCCCAGGAGGAGGAGGAGGAGGAGGATGAGGAAGAGGGGTCATTTTTAGCACTTTCAGGCCAGTCTCTTCGAAGTGACTCAGAGGGAGGTTTTTTGCAACAGCAGAGGCCAGGTACAAATGTGGCCAGCCAGGGCCCACTACTGGAGGACGAGGAGGACGAGGATGAGGAGGAGGTGGAGGAGGATGAGGATGAAGCATGGTCACAGCGGGGTGGCACCCAACGCAGCTCGGGTCCATCACTGGTGCGTGGCTGGGGGGAAAGGCAGGACGATGACGATACGCCTCCCACAGAGGACAGCTTGTCCTTACCCCTGGGCAGCCTGGCACACATGAGCGACTACATGCTGCAGTGCCTGCGCAACGACAGCAGAGTTGCCCACATTTTAACCTGTGCGGACTACTGGGTTGCCACCCTGCTGGATCCACGCTACAAAGACAATGTGCCCACCTTACTTCCTGCACTGGAGCGTGATAGGAAGATGCGCGAGTACAAGCGCACGTTGGTAGACGCGCTACTGAGAGCATTCCCAAATGTCACAGGGGAACAAGTGGAAGCCCAAGGCCAAGGCAGAGGAGGAGCAAGAGGTCGCCAAGGCAGCTGTGTCACGGCCAGCTCCTCTGAGGGCAGGGTTAGCATGGCAGAGATGTGGAAAACTTTTGTCAACACGCCACAGCTAACTGCACCACCACCTGATACGCAACGTGTTAGCAGGAGGCAACATTTCACTAACATGGTGGAACAGTACGTGTGCACACCCCTCCACGTACTGACTGATGGTTCGGCCCCATTCAACTTCTGGGTCTCTAAATTGTCCACGTGGCCAGAGCTAGCCTTTTATGCCTTGGAGGTGCTGGCCTGCCCGGCAGCCAGCGTTTTGTCTGAACGTGTATTCAGCACGGCAGGGGGCGTCATTACAGACAAACGCAGCCGCCTGTCTACAGCCAATGTGGACAAGCTGACGTTCATAAAAATGAACCAGGCATGGATCCCACAGGACCTGTCCGTCCCTTGTCCAGATTAGACATTAACTACCTCCCCATAACCATATATTATTGGACTCCAGGGCACTTCCTCATTCAATCCTATTTTTATTTTCATTTTACCATTATATTGCGATGCTACCCAAAGTTGAATGAACCTCTCCTCTGCCTGTGTGCTAGGCCTAAATATATGCCAATGGACTGTTGCAGTGGTGGCTGACATGAAGCCTGATTCTCTGCTATGACATGCAGACTAATTCTCTGCTGACATGAAGCCAGATTGTCTGTTACGGGACCTCTCTCCTCTGCCTGGGTGCTGGGCCTAAATTTATGACAATGGACTGTTGCAGTGGTGGCTGACGTGAAGCCTGATTCTCTGCTATGACATGCAGACTGATTCTCTGCTGACATGAAGCCAGATTCTCTGTTACGGGACCTCTCTCCTCTGCCTGTGTGTGTGCTGGGCCTAAATATATGCCAATGGACTGTTGCAGTGGTGGCTGACGTGAAGCCTCATTCTCTGCTATGACATGCAGACTAATTCTCTGCTGACATGAAGACAGATTCTCTGTTACGGGACCTCTCTCCTCTGCCTGGGTGCCGGGGCCTAAATATCTGAGAATGGACTGTTCCAGTGGTGGGTGACGGGAAGCCAGATTCTCTGCTATGGAACCTCTCTCCAATTGATTTTGGTTAATTTTTATTTATTTAATTTTTATTTTAATTCATTTCCCTATCCACATTTGTTTGCAGGGGATTTACCTACATGTTGCTGCCTTTTGCAGCCCTCTAGCTCTTTCCTGGGCTGTTTTACAGCCTTTTTAGTGCCGAAAAGTTCGGGTCCCCATTGACTTCAATGGGGTTCGGGTTCGGGACGAAGTTCGGATCGGGTTCGGATCCCGAACCCGAACATTTCCGGGATGTTCGGCCGAACTTCTCGAACCCGAACATCCAGGTGTTCGCTCAACTCTAATTGAGACCCAATGGCCTCAATGTGGATTTCAATCTAGGGGTTTGTACATGAAGGAGTGGTTTGCCCTATGATGCTATGTATTATCTGTAATTCGGCTTTCATTTGGTTGTAGGTATTAACAAAACACAAATGTTATTATAAGATCTAACTTTCTTTCTCTAAACAAATATTGTTCATCTTACATTACAGATGATTGGTTGATACACGAAGAGGAGTTATGGAATGACTATGCTGTCCTGCCACATTGGGATACACCGTGTTCCACGTTTTTGACTGTGCCAACAATTTGGTTATACCAGGATTGTATTGCGTACTGGGGTCGGGCTATGTACCGATATATCCCATTGATTCCTCATATTGTATATATTTATATGGAGAACCCTATATGTGACATCTTTAGGAGGCGTTATTGGGGCGGCACTGGTTGCGCGATTGGTACGGGGGTGTCGATCGGGCACTTATTGCACGCCCACTGTAGGGATACCATGACCCCTTGACAGGGTTGCGTGGATCCCTTGTTCTGCCTTCAGATAAGCCACATGATATATATAGTAACCAATGATGGGCAATTGTCCAGTATCAAATATGGTGTGTCTGCGGTCGCAGTAGTATGAGCATGCGCATGAAAAGTAATGGAGACTCTGGACTCCGCAGCGCAAGTAATGACATGAGACGCGGCAATTAAACGTAGTATGACGCGAACTTTCCGGGACGGATCTTGACGCCTGCGCACTCCATCGGGTTAGACGCCAATTGTGGCCATTACAGACATGTGGATACACGCTGACCCTGTGGTATGTCACCATTGATCTTTCTTACTCCTCCTTGTTTTTAATTAATGGGATAAAAGATATCTGTAGCAGCTGATATATATTGGTGCCACTTATATTTATATTTTTTATTTAATAAGTTTATATCATTTTGTTATGTATTTTGAATATAACTATATATCACAGGGTTAGTCCCTACATATTGTCACTTTTGAAACTTTTATGTATGTACTCATTTATTGATCTAAGCACTAAATGTGATTATTGATCATTGTTATTTTTATAATTATGTACACCTATTTATAATGTGCACTTTCACTAGTGTTTTGTTGCTTCAGAAAGGCTCTGGATTTTGAGCCGAAACGCCGCCTCACTGTGCCACTGTGGCCCAATAAATAATCTTTTTGACAATATTGGAGTTGCTGTCCTTTTCCGACTATATATATATATATATATATATATATATATATATATATACTGTACATATATATATATATATACAGTATATATATAACAGTTTCTATATAGAACTGTTATCCAGTTTATTCTTTATGCCCATTTTTAAATTCTTTATGTAGGTGTGTAGGGATAATTAAATGGAATATTTTATAGACACTGAAATGGGGTCCCTTGTCATTAGGGGTGTTATAATTTACTAGTAAACCACACTGATGAAAATGTTCAATCTTATCATCCAGACAGATTCCTAAACTTATATTTGCTAATAGAATATCAAACAAAACCTGTCACGGCAGAGACAGCTTTGTACAATATTTGCTGTATGCACATATAGAACTGCAAACAACACGTCAGACCACCGATAAAGGGTTGTAACATTTTCATTGTCCTACATTTTAGCTGCACTAAAATATCAACAGAAGATTTAGCAGTAAGCTGTGGCAAATGCCGTCTTCATTTGTGAATTAACATTTAAAATGTGCTGATTCTTGGATGTGTCCCAATGACTTAGCAGATCCAAGCACACGGTAAAGTGTTTTATGTGCCTTGTTGTTTTACATCATGCTATTTCCACTTATAGTTCTGCTTTCTGCTGATTCGGCCCCTCTAGAAATTTGTTTTTGCTTAATCATGGCATTTAAAAAATTGCAAGAATGGTGAATAGCTTGTATGACAACGAGGCAGAATGTTATTTTCAGACTTGACAATTTAGAAGAGACAAAGTCAGCTTTCAGCAAGCGATGCTGTGACTTTTGTCATTATACTGCCTTCTAAACATGAAATGGAAAATATAAAACCAAATTAAAAACTGCAATCGCAAGCATTTTAAGAGTTTGATTTTCATTTATTCATTACAATCTGACAAATTGAAGGCACCTAACAGTATGACATTAACTATTTTGTGCACTCTAATGTAACAGTATGTCAAGGGCCTTAGGCCTTCTTCATGAATGACATGCTAGCAGTCGTAATAAAGGTCCTTCTGGGTATTAACAGTTAGGGGAGGGGGTGTCTATGCACAGTCTGACACTGGTGGCACTGACTGGATAGACTGTGTAGGGGCACAGCAGCGACTGATACCACCCATATGGACCCTTCTTGCAGATTGCTGGCTATTCATTATTAAACTTTTAATGGGGAATGCAAAGAGTTACTTAAAACAGACAGGAGAGGTGACAGGTCTTCTCTAAGTAACCTTGCTGTATTAGATAAGTGATCACATGGGGACCTGCTAGAGTTAAACCTCCCAGCAGTTGACCTGTTCAGTGCCACAATCAACCCTAATTGCAGCAGTGTAAAAGAGAGGACACGTGATCCCTGGCTCCAGCAACATGATCAATAGAGCTCGTGTCACAATCGATACAGCTTCCTACCAGACAAAGGTCTCTAGGGCGGTAACATTTTGCTAGTATACAAAAAAATGGGGCAGAACACCACATTGGGTGACCATTCAGGTAAGTTACTTAAAGGTTTTCTCCGAGAATTATTCAAAATTGTCACAATCAATCTGTCCTAGAATGTAAGCAAGACTACTATCCACCATTTGCAGAGCTGCCTATAGGGGTGAGAAGGACTCACTACACAGTACTTTGCTCTACGATAGATGGTGCTTATGTGATCCCGCCTATGATATGTCATCATGACTGAGTAGCCTGACAGGAACGCTCACCAATGTGTAGTTTATGAAAGTGCCGGAGCCTTGTGTGTAATGAGGCCCGGCACCCTCTTCCCCACCAGGCAGATCTGCAAATGGTGGCAGTTAGTCCTGATCACATTGTAGGACAGGTTGCTGGCAATCATTTCAAATCATTCCCTGAGAACTCCTTTAATAATGGCATAAAGACAGGTGCTCACTTTATAGAGTTATGAAAAGTGAACACATTAGTAAACATAGGTCCAATTTCAGCAGAGGCTACATAAAACAGTGGGGTAATTTATCAAGCCATGCACTCAGGATTATAGCATCAAAAACTACCGAGACAGCCCTAAAACTAGTGGGGAAGTGGCCACTGCTCAGTTATTCACATTTGTTATACTAGGTAAGTCATCATGCTTTAACAGTAGCTATGTTATTCAACAGTTTCAGAGACAGAGGGTGTGACATCATAAAATACTGTAGGGTTTTGAGATTTTTGGGGGCTCGAGTAAGAGAGCATCTGAATTCTGTTAGGACAGGTAAGGATGCCCGAGATTCATTGACTATATAAGGAATGCCCATGGAAGCAATATAGATTGTATATCTTTTGTGGGTTTGGAGACAGTAATTGGTCCTCTTCAGGGGGGATAGACATCCTCTCCTCCTGCAGAGAGAAGCGAGGTGGATTCTACAGACCCAAGCACTAGGAGAGCTCGGTTTAAATGATAGAAACGATTTGAGTGTTTTCCTCTGAGGACGTCCTGACTATGCATACATGTGTTACTTATTGTTGCCGCTAACATTGAATTCTGTTTGTCTTTATTTGTTACTTTGTAATGATCTTTTATGTAGGCACATTGTGTTGTCTGTTTCCATGACAACATGCGGTGCCTGTGTTTAAAAGGGTGGAGCAAATACACGCGCTGACGTACAGCCCGACGAAGCGCAACTAGCGCGAAACCGCCGTCGCTGTTTGGTTGTTCGTGTAAGGTTGTCTGTCTGCCCCGTGCCAAGAATGCAAGTCCACTGAATAAAGCATCAAGTTTAAACTACACACTGGTGAGTGCCGCTGATTATTTTCTTCTTCGATATTGTGCATACATACCTCTACTTATCTTCAGCTGTGCACCGCCGAGAGTTTGCTTGGTCGGGAGACCAGTAGGATTGCCGTCCTCCTTGATTGCTACGTGTTGTGGGTCTGCAGCTGTTGCTGCCTCGCTACCTATATTGCAGACTAAATTCTATAGTGCTATATATTCGTTTTTGACCCATGCCTGAATTGATCACATAATATTTGCATATTACGCGATCATTACCTTGCCGATTTTCCAAGGAAAAAAAATTTGAATATAACGAATATTCATTTTTTTTTTATTTAAATATTTTATTTGTAATACAAAAATACATATCCATATAACATTTATGCTATTATAAAATCCTAAAGTCCGTAAGTTTCTGGTTTATAAGCATGGTTAATAATAATTTCGTACAAGTACCCATACTCATCGACAGCCCGATCGGGCAAACACATACAGCATCTAACTTAGCATGTTAATATCTATAAAGGGCAGAGATCGGGGGCCCGCGGCCCGGGCGGCCACCAGGGAGCGAGCGCGCACCCCACGCGTCCCCTCCCGAATATGGGTAAAGAAACGGCAGGATTAACAGTCTTAGATCCATTCGCCTGGTGCTCACATTAACCACGCATAGCGGGCTTACAGCGATCTTTGATCAGGGACATTTCTTGAGGCAACCTGGGGGGTCCATCAGTCTTCTACCGCAGTGGAGAAAGAAAAAAAAAACACATGCATATTTTGCTGCCTCATCCCCAGATAGTTAAGATTGAAAATTAGTGCCCAACTTAACCGTGCCTCGCATACAATCACACCAGTATCTCAGGTGCAAGGGGACTCAGGTTGAGTATCGCTCGGCAATCACCGGCATTTAAACAGAATGTAAACAAAAACATCACCAGCGACCGGACCTGTCCCCTAATAGCACCCATGCAACATGTATCGTATCATTGCCTGCAGTCAAACCACATATCAGACAGAGAGAACCGCATTTCGGGTCACACCCGGCCTCCGGGCCGCCGAGGGTCCCGAGCCCCGGGTCCCCGCCCATGGAGTGCACAGTGCCCTGATTTGACAAAAACTTTGGCCATTGTTCAATGCCGGAGAGTCCCGCCATCCTCCAGCTTCCTAGAGATACTCCAATACTCAGATGAAACTTCACATCCTTCACCAATTACAATGCATACAGAAAAGCCGGACTAATAAGATCATCCCCAACCCGCCCCCCCTAACCCCCCCCCCCACCCACCTTGCAGTAAAAAAAAAAAAAAAAAGAAGAGAGATATATATGATAAAAAAGGGCAGTTCCAGATTAATTAATTAACCATGTCCCAATCTTCCCACAGTTTACCCCACTTTGAATAGGATCCTCTTTGTTTATACAAAATCCTCTCGTAGCTTTTCACTTTCTCGACCAGGGCCAACCAGTTACTACAATCTGGAGCGGAAGAACAAAACCATAATCTAGAGACCAGAAGCCTGGCCAAAAACATAACCTTAATCAATAATTGGCGTTTTATGGGCTGGTAGTTAACCTCCGATAGGTCTCCCAGGAACATCAATATTAAGTTTACGAGCCAAGGTAATTTGGACCGATCTCCAATAGCTACCCACCATTGGGCAGCCCCAAAACAGATGTAGATGATCTGCCTCGGAGTCGCCACAGTGTGGGCAGTCAGAGGAGGCTCTGAGTCCTCTCCTATATAACCACATAGGTGTGACATATATTTTGTGCAAAATATTGAATTGTACAACAGTGTGATTAAAATTCTGTGAAACAAGTTTTAAACTTTCCCCTATGTTCTCCCATTCTGGGGGACCCACCTCTAAGAGTGTCGAGGACCAGGATTTCTGTCCTGGAGAAAGAAGACCCATAAAAATTTTTTTCATTAAGTGTCTATAACAATGTGATATTTTAATTTTCGTGACAGCTTTCTTAGTAATTAAATCATGTAAGAATTCAGGAGTATCTATAAGAAGAAGGTGACTATTCAAAGTGCTAGAGAGTGCTGACCTCAATTGGAAATATGCATACCAAGCCACCTCACCCAAATTTGCCCTTTGCCCTAACTCCATCGGGGGCAAAATTTGTCCGCCACTAACCACCTGATGTAGGTACTGAACATTCTTAGTCCTCCAATACTGGCAGCAATTCAAATCCCTCAGATTCAAAAGCTTTGGATTATGCCATAGTGGGGTACAAATAAGTGATGTCTTAACTCCACACCAACTCCTAATGGCCCGCCAGGTCTTTATAGCCATTCTGCAAAAAAGTGTATACCCAGTCTGTATGTTTAGTAAATAATCGGACTCCAATACAGTAAAGAAGTCCGTAAAACCTGAGTCTTTCACCACCCTGTTGCAGAAATGGCTATTTTCCCAGTCATTAAAAAAGCTAAGTTGAGAGGCCATAAAGTAACCCCTAAAATAGGGGAGGTTAAGACCTCCCTGGTTGTAGGGCATGGAGAAATAGAGTGCCTTCAATATCACCCGCTTCCGCCCCCATAGTAGGTCATTAAGCATCCGCTCTATCAATCTAAAATACTTGTCTGTAATCCATACGGGCGAGTTACGCAGGACATAGAGGACCTGGGGCAGTACTACCATTTTTATTAAAGAGATTCTGTCCACTCTTGCATGTACAATTTTTTGCCATATCTTGATTTTAGCCCTCAGCTTTGTCAGCAGGGGAATCAGATTAAGTTGTAAATATTCCTGAGGTTTGGCAGAAACTGAAATCCCCAGGTACTTTATTGAGTCAGAAACTGTTAACTGGTTATCCCAGTCACCTCGCAGCTCGTCTATAGGAAGGAGAACAGTCTTCTCCCAATTGATCTCCAGACCAGACGGCACAGAAAAGGAACCAACCAAATCCATTATACGAGGGAGAGTGGTTTCTGTTTGATGAACAAAAACCAAGATATCATCTGCATAAAGGGATACCCGGTCATGCTTCCCCATTATGCCGAAGCCGGCCACCTGCAGATCCTGCCTTATGCTAGCTGCTAAAGGTTCAATGTAAATATTGAACAAGAGAGGGGAAAGAGGGCAGTCTTGACGGGTACCTCTTCCTAAGGTAAAGCTCTCTGTGATCGTATTGTTAATCCTAATCCTAGCAACTGGGGAGCTATATAATAACTGAACCATCGCCATAAATCTTGGACCAAAGCCCATTTTTCTCATCACCTCCCAAAGAAAGGTCCACTCCACCCTGTCGAAGGCTTTAGTAGCATCCAACGACAGGATGGAGCGGGTACCACATCCCGGGGACTGGATATTCATAAATAGCCTATGCAAGTTATGATGCGTACCCCTTTTTGGCATGAAGCCATTTTGGTCTGGGTGAATAATAGTGGATATGACCCGTGAAAGCCTCCTAGCCAAAACTTTGGATAGTAACTTAGCGTCTGTATTCAATAACAAGATTGGTCTATAAGAACTCATTTCTATCGGGTCTTTGTCCTTTTTAGGAATTAGAACAATAAGAGCCTCCATCATGGAGCATGGTAGGCTCCCTCCCCGTATTGCTTGGGAAAAAACCTCTAACAGCTGAGGAAGAATCACATCGCTATACTTACGGTAAACCTCATATGGAAGGCCATCCATCCCTGGCGACGAGTTCCCCGAGACAGATCCCAAAGCCTCCTGGAGCTCCGAAAGAGATAACTCCTCTTCCAGATATTCTATTTGGGCTTCATTTAAGGTAGAAAGAGGAATCCTGTCCAGGAACCGCATCGCCAGGTCGGGTGACAAGCCAGAAGAGGGACTATATATCTGAGTAAAGTATTGTAAAAAGGTGTCCCTGATTCCTTCTGGGTCTGTTATAATTTCCCCCACTGTATTGCGGATCGAGACAATAGATTGGTTTTTCTTGTCTTGTTGTGTGATTATCCTAGCTAAAAGCCTACCAGGACGTCCAGACTCCGAAAAATATTTTAAGCCCTTAAAGAATACTCTATGATTTGCTTTCTCTATTATATAGTTCTCCAAGGAACAGCTGGCCTTCTGCATCTCTTCCCTGTTATACTCAGTAGGTTGACTGGTGAATCGCTCAGTTGTACCTGCAGCAGCCTTGGCCAGTTCCTCCTCTTTTTTTTTAAATGTTCTCTTTGCTGCAGCAATCTCGCTTATAAAGACCCCCCTCAAATATGCTTTCAGGGCATCCCATACTACATTGATGTTAGCAGAGGGAAGATTCACCTCCCAAAAGGAGGACATCCGGGATTTAATGGACTGAAGGTTATCCATGATAGTAAGCCAGTATGGATTCAGCCTAAATCCTAACCCCCTATTATCCTTATTCTTCCCAGTGCAAACCTCAACCAGTACGGGTGAATGGTCCGAAACTGTTCTTACCCCATATTGTATCTTCCGGATATTGCTCAAATTGCTCTTATTGGTAAATGCTAAATCGATCCTAGACATTGCTCTACCACCCCTACTAACACAAGAGTATACTCTCTTTCCTCCGCCAAGATATTCCATTATATCCACCAGTCCAACCTCCGAACAGAACTGTGCCAGCGGGGAATTACATACATTCCTCACCCGTTCTGCATCTAGTGTGAATCTATCTTTATTGGGGTCCATGACCGCTTTAAAGTCCCCCATCAGAACTAGCCGGCATTCTGATCTCCCTTCAGAGAAACGTGTTAGCTGGATCAGTGGGTACATTGAGAAAGGCGGAGGTATATAAAAGAAAGCGAGAATATAGCTGCACCCATGCAGCTTACCATGCAAAAAAATAAACCTACCCTGGTCATCTATATAAGATTCTATAAGGGTGAAGTCCACAGAATTATGAATCAGAACTGAGACACCCCTAGAGGAGCCGCTAAAGGTAGAGTGATAAGATTGGGAATACCATCCCGTTGTCAGGCGGAACACAGTTTCTTTGGTGAGATGAGTGTCTACCATGCAAATAATTGCTGGAAGGTATCTCTTTAATACATCCATAATAGCTTGTCTTTTGACCCTTTTCCCCAGCCCTCTGATGTTCCAAGTTACAATTCTAGTGGACATCCTTCACTGCAAAAAAAAAAAAAAAAAAAACAACAACCCCATACCTGCAAGGTGGGTTCCCCCCTCCCCCCTCCCCTCTCCGTTGGTCCGCCCGATCTAGTCAGCGAACCTCTAACCTCCGGCCATTCTCCCTTACCCTAGCCCCACCTCCCCTCCATAATAGTGTTGCACAATTTCATATGCCCATTTGCTCCATCCAATCTAGCACTTGTTGTGGTTTTTCAAAAAATTGGGAAGTCCCATTATAAATCACTCTTAGTTTTGCTGGATATTGTAGAGAATATTTAATGTCCTTAGACGCCAAGCGTTTCTTTATCTCTATAAAGTTTCTTCTTTTTTCCTGAGTCTGCCGGGCAAAGTCTGGGAAAAAAAAGCAGTTTGGTGCCCTGATATTCAATAGGTGTGCACTCTCTTGCTCTTCTCAATATCATATCTCTATCGGCAGACAATAATAATTTCATTAAAATGGCTCGCGGCGGCCTCCCTGGGATAGGTTTCCCTCCTGGTATTCGGTGGGCTCTTTCTATTTGAAATGTAGAGGAAAAATAATCACTACCAAGATTGTTCAAAACCACATCTTTAAGTTGTTCCTCTAGCTGTCGGCCTTCAACTCCTTCTGGAAAACCAATTATACGAACATTATTTCGCCTTGCCCTGTTTTCCAGATCCTCCAGCTTATTTTGTAGTGATTGATTTTCTGAGGCTAGCAGCACGGTTTTAGATTTTAGAATATCTATATCAGTTTGCAAGGAGTCAACTATTTTTTCCACATTATGAACTCGGTCCCGGATATTCACTAGATCCTCTCTTATTAAGGAAATATCGCTCTGCACTGAACCCAACTGAGTAGACATCCCTTGCACTAAGTTGCCGTTATTTTCCACGGCACACAAGATTTTATTCAAAACTGAGGGGTCGTATTCCGTTCGCATTTGTGCAGCTTGCATTTGTGCAGAGGGACTTTCCCCGCCTGCCCCCTGACCTGCCTCTACTGATTCATCATCAGATAATTCATCAGTTTGGGGAATTTTCGCGGGTTTCTTCTGATTAGCAGACAATTTTGTTTTAACTGTATTCTTATCGTTTGGGAGGGGTGATCTCAAAAACCTATCAATTTTATTCTCGGGAGTCTTAGACACCATCTTTGCTGCAGCGGAATCCACCGACCGTCGTTTTGGGGCCATTTTCTTCCCCTTTTTTTTTCCCTTTTTTCCCCTTCCCTTTCTATCTTCTTTCTTTCCTTCCTTTCCCCTCTCCTCTTGTCCTCTTTCTTCCTCTTTTTTTTCTCCCTTCCCTTTCTTTATCAGCCCTCTATCCCCTCCTTTCCAAACTGTACGAAAGAAAAGGGGCAGGACCAGAAAAATGTCAGCTCCAATTTAGCAGGGGGCTCAATATAACAAAATTAAAGTCACAGATAACAGGTAACAATATTCTCACGTGTCCAGTGCGCTCACAGTCCTAGTATACGCCACAAGCCAGGCAGAAAGTCCAGGGCCGGCCGAGCAAAAGGAGGCAAGGAATCTCCCGCTGGTCACACGAATAGCAAGTTGCTGGTCACTCTGGTAGCAAATAGGCCAAAAAATCCAGAAATCCAGATACCTGTCTCCAACCACAGAGCAAAAACCCGGGCCAGCAAGGAGAAAGCAGCAGGAAAGATGAAGGGGTGAAGTCCCACAAGTCACCAGTAGAGGGCAGGCACACCAAGGAGCAGCTAACTCGAGGCAGGCGCCGGCAACACCGCACACCAGGACAGAGAGGCAGAGACCGCCGGAGAAGAAAACCAGGAAATCCTCAGGACCGGCCAGAACCACAGACCGGGAAGGCACACTTCGACGGCAGCAGCAGCAGCAGACAGAGCGGCCGACAGCCGAGCCAGCAGAGAGGAAGGTGAGCCGCACCGAGTCACGGCATCACCGCATTCAGGGCATCAGCTGTTCGGCGCAGGAGCGTGGAGGGAGGAGGCTAGCGAAAAGGGAGAGCGAGACGTGTAGCTCACGTCATCACGCCATCAAGCCCGATAACGAATATTCTAATTCACGAATATTCTACGAATATTCTACGAATATTCTACGAATATTCTACGAAATATTTGCAAAATATTGCCAATTTCGAATATGACCCCTGCCGCTCATCACTATGTGACCACTTTAATCTTCAGCATCTGGATTTTCCTAGCTATGAGCCACATAGAGTGCATGCAACACTCTCCAGGCCAGGGGTGAAGACATCAGTGGTCACCATATCTGTTATTATTACCCAGGTTAGCATCTACAGTTGTTATAATCATCATCTACTGAGCAAATAACCCTCAATAGTAGTTTAATTCTTTTATTGAGTCGGCAGAATTTTATTCCTGCATTTTGCTTGCAAGAGATGCTCGTATTTACTTGTTTAATTTGTCTATTTATTGTGTGTATGCAAATAGCATATATCTGTTACCTCCTCCTCTCTTATTTTGCCTTTCTGCTGTTTCTGACTTAAGTTGTACACAGGGGAGGTGTTTGATAGCATTCTCTCTGTATGTGTATGCAAAGATAGGTATTGGTCATTAATAGCGGTGTACAGGTGTGAACTTAAGTATAGGAAGAGCAGAGGTTCAAATGTATTTACTGAATGTCTTCAAACAAAATTATTTTTCAATCTGCTCAGAGGATAGGCCATTAATATCTACAGCAGGGATCAGCAACCTTCCAGACTCCAGCTGCTGTAAAACTACAACTCCCAGAATGCAAACATGCTCGGCTATTCTTACAACTCCTATAAAAGTGAATGGAGCATACTGGGAGTTGTCGTTTCAGAACACCTGGAGTACCGGAGGTTTCTGATCCCTGATCTACAGGCTGACCCTTTAAGGATCACCCTAGAAAGCAGAACCAGAGTGCATTCTGACAAATGCCAGATGGGCAGGTGTCCTCAGTAGACTGCTCTACAATTGTCCCGCTACAGTCCACTTTTCTCTAAACCTTTACACACAGCACATTCTGCACTACATAGCCTACTAGTGTAGAAAAGTCAACCAGTGAGTAGCATGAAAAATGGTAGTGGGTTTTAATGGGTGAGGCTTATATAAAAAGGCGATTAGGTAAATTGAGAACCCAATGTTAAAGCCAACCTGTCACATCCACACACAACTGAAACTAGCTCCATAGTCTTACAGATGCTTCTTCACTGATTCTGCCTTTTATTTTTATTCTAGCCCACCCCTATTCACCTGCAATCTATGCCTATAGTTTTGAGTTGATGCCTGATACTAGTAAATTGGTGGGGAATCTCCAGTGCCCAGTTTCAATGGGACGTTTTTCAGAGGGCGCCTCCTTCTCCCTGGCTGTGAGCTTTCAATTTACAGTGGACCTCAAACAGCCAGCTATTTTTTTCTCAATGGCTGTTAAATGGTCCTCTGAGATTGCACAGCTCACAGCCAGGGAGAAGGAGACGCCCACTGAAAAACCCTGGTGTCTCCTCCTCCCTGTACCAATGCTATTAGCATATACAGGGAGTGCAGAATTATTAGGCAAATGAGTATTTTGACCACATCATCCTCTTTATGCATGTTGTCTTACTCCAAGCTGTATAGGCTCGAAAGCCTACTACCAATTAAGCATATTAGGTGATGTGCATCTCTGTAATGAGAAGGGGTGTGGTCTAATGACATCAACACCCTATATCAGGTGTGCATAATTATTAGGCAACTTCCTTTCCTTTGGCAAAATGGGTCAAAAGAAGGACTTGACAGGCTCAGAAAAGTCAAAAATAGTGAGATATCTTGCAGAGGGATGCAGCACTCTTAAAATTGCAAAGCTTCTGAAGCGTGATCATCGAACAATCAAGCGTTTCATTCAAAATAGTCAACAGGGTCGCAAGAAGCGTGTGGAAAAACCAAGGCGCAAAATAACTTCCCATGAACTGAAAAAAGTCAAGCGTGCAGCTGCCAAGATGCCACTTGCCACCAGTTTGGCCATATTTCAGAGCTGCAACATCACTGGAGTGCCCAAAAGCACAAGATGTGCAATACTCAGAGACATGGCCAAGGTAAGAAAGGCTGAAAGACGACCACCACTGAACAAGACACACAAGCTGAAACGTCAAGACTGGGCCAAGAAATATCTCAAGACTGATTTTTCTAAGGTTTTATGGACTGATGAAATGAGAGTGAGTCTTGATGGGCCAGATGGATGGGCCCGTGGCTGGATTGGTAAAGGGCAGAGAGCTCCAGTCTGACTCAGACGCCAGCAAGGTGGAGGTGGAGTACTGGTTTGGGCTGGTATCATCAAAGATGAGCTTGTGGGGCCTTTTCGGGTTGAGGATGGAGTCAAGCTCAACTCCCAGTCCTACTGCCAGTTTCTGGAAGACACCTTCTTCAAGCAGTGGTACAGGAAGAAGTCTGCATCCTTCAAGAAAAACATGATTTTCATGCAGGACAATGCTCCATCACACGCGTCCAAGTACTCCACAGCGTGGCTGGCAAGAAAGGGTATAAAAGAAGAAAATCTAATGACATGGCCTCCTTGTTCACCTGATCTGAACCCCATTGAGAACCTGTGGTCCATCATCAAATGTGAGATTTACAAGAAGGGAAAACAGTACACCTCTCTGAACAGTGTCTGGGAGGCTGTGGTTGCTGCTGCACGCAATGTTGATGGTGAACAGATCAAAACACTGACAGAATCCATGGATGGCAGGCTTTTGAGTGTCCTTGCAAAGAAAGGTGGCTATATTGGTCACTGATTTGTTTTTGTTTTGTTTTTGAATGTCAGAAATGTATATTTGTGAATGTTGAGATGTTATATTGGCTTCACTGGTAAAAATAAATAATTGAAATGGGTATATATTTGTTTTTTGTTAAGTTGCCTAATAATTATGCACAGTAATAGTCACCTGCACACACAGATATCCCCCTAAAATAGCTAAAACTAAAAACAAACTAAAAACTACTTCCAAAAATATTCAGCTTTGATATTAATGAGTTTTTTTGGGTTCATTGAGAACATGGTTGTTGTTCAATAATAAAATTAATCCTCAAAAATACAACTTGCCTAATAATTCTGCACTCCCTGTAGTCTGTAAAAGAGAACGCGGGAAACAGCACCGCGTGCCAGGTATTAATAATGTATTCTCCAAACCGGTGAAAGGTTCTCTTTAATATCAGAGTGGCATACCTTCAATGGAAGCAGACCAGATAACTGCTAGGGGGTCGGGGAAGGGGTCGGCACTGAACTCCTTCTCTTTCCAATGTGAAAATGCTACATTTTCAGGTAGATCTCAGTTCAAACAGAATACCACAGCTGCTAATTTAGTCAATAATAACTTTATAAATTCCTATTCACTGAGCTCCCTCTAGTGGTGGCTGCAGGCAACCTGCTTTGTAATAGAAGGGAAGCAAATGTATCACCGTATTTGTTCCAGTTGGTGTGAATATATTGAGAAATATGGTGTTCAGACGGAGTGCGCTATTTATCAAGTACCTGTTCCACTTTTTCTGTCGGAAAAAGTGGATGAGACCAAGGGTGACTTTTTAATTACAATTATTAGCCCATGCCAGGATCTGGTGTTACTGAGTGTGTAGTAGCATTGAGGTGATTCTTATTGAGCCAAATCTTTGATGTGTTGCCATGGTGTTCAGCCACTGCAGCCTGAGATAAGTCCTGCATAGTCCTGTCATAGAGAGCTCTCTCACTGTAGCCAGAAATGCATGGCAGTGGTATGTAAACCTATCAGAGGAGGATTAGTGCTTGGTGGTATGGTGATAGCACACCATAGCTTTATGTGCAGTAAATACAAAGCAGACAGACGTTCCGACAGTAGATCTGTAAAAGTGTAATCTCTCGGCAACTATAAAGAATGTTTTGGACTCCCAGGAGATGCGGGTGAGTTGACCTGTCTGTTACTATCTGTAATTATGGTAGGTTGTCTATTTTAGCATGTGCTGTTAGCGCTATCCTCCAGTGTTTTGACTGCTCTGTAACCTGTGCCCTGTCAGTACAGCTACACAGCTTCCTCCAGGGCAGTTGGCCCAGCAGCCTGCAAAGAGAGCAGGTCAGGAACTTAACTCTGGGCCCTCAGTCCTGCCAGATTTGGGTTTTACTCAAGTTATAGGGAGTGAGAATGGTGAAGGCTTGCTGACCAGCACGGTCTCTGCATACACACTTAATTGTCATCAATTAGTCTTCTATGTATCAATGGAGTAATGCAGTAGAGAATATCCTTCATGGATCTGAGCTTTAGGGCCCTTTTACACATGATGATCGAGAATCAGGCTTGGAAGTGATTACCCACACATCCTGACCAGGAAAGAAAGTTATACGACCATGAGGGCCTCGGAAAAGCATGACAATGGCAAGGAAATATGATTCATTAAAGCAAACCCCATCATAGAGATATTTGGACTCAGTGACGACTCTAGGAACAATATATGTGGGGGGCACAAAGATACCACAATCAAAAATGGGGGGGGGGGGGACTAATAATTTTCACCACTTAATCATAGTACTGAAAAAAACTAAATAAGTATATATAAATAGGATTACAAAATACGAGAGTATTGCGGTATGCAGGGATACATTTATAATAAAACAATTTACTTACAAAAGAAGCTATTCAGCTGTGCCGTCCTCTGCTTGCTTCCGCGGATTCTTTCCCCTCCTTTCTGTCTCTCCTCATTGCGCAGGTGCACTGTTATGGGGGATCTGTGGATGACACATTGTTATGGGGGCATCTGTGGATGACACAGTGTTATGGGGCATCCGTGGATGACACTGTTATTATGCCTCTCATTAGCCCCCATTATGCCTCTCATCACCTCCATATCAGCCCCCATACCTCTCATTAGCCCCCATTATGCCTCTCATCACCCCTATATCAGCCCCCATGCATCTCATTTGCCCCATATCAGTTCTTATGCCTCATTAGCCCCATTATAAGCCCTTATGCCTCATTAACCCCCACTATCCCTTTTATTAGCCCCCATTATGCCTCTTATTAGCCCCCATTATGCCTTAATTAGCCCCCATATCAGCCCTTATGCCTCATTAGCCCCCATATGCCTCATTAGCCCCCGTTATGCTTCTCATAAGCCCCCATATGCCTCATTAGCCCCCGTTATGCTTCTCATTAGCCCCCATATGCCTTATTATCCCCCATTATGCCTCTCATCACCCCCATATCAGCACCCATGCCTCTCATTAGCCCCCATTATGCCTATCATCATGCCCATATCAGCCGCCATGCCTCTAATTAGCCCTCATATCAGCCCTTATGCCTCATTAGCCCCATTATAAGCCCTTATGCCTCATTAGCCCCCATTATGCCTCTTATTAGCCCCCATTATCAGCCCTTATGCCTCATTAGCCCCCATTATCAGCCTTTATGCCTCATTAACCCCCATTATCAGCCCTTATGCCTCATTAGCCCCCATTATGCCTCTCATTAGCCCCCATATGCCTCATTAGCTCCCATATGCCTCATTAACCCCTATTATGCCTCTAATTAGCCAACATTATGCCTCACATTAGCCCCCATTATGCCCCCAGCAGCCTCATTTTTTATAAAATAAAAAAACACTTACCTCTCCTGCTCCTGGACGCCACCCGCAATTTTCTTCCTTCCCAGTCGGCTGAACTGGCATGCACAGCGTGAGGTCAAGGAGCGCCCCCTCACGCTGTGCGCAGCCCTGCACAGCCAACAGCTGAGGACCAGGAAGCGGTAAGTACTGTAGCCTGTTTTGCCTCACAGGCTGATTTTAATTAGCATGAATATATAGTTTGCTCTGCATGCGTGTTAGTACTTGTAGTCCCTGGATTCAATGGAGGACATTTTGGCACCACAGAGATATAAACCAAAAGGGGCCCAGCATGCATGTGGAACCTACTTCATGGTCGCTGTCGTGGCACATAACAGGTGAACTTAGTGTTAGGTTCCCGTCTTATAGAGATCGCCTTGACGTGCAGCAGGCCCAAATTTTTTTGTACAAAATATATTTGCCAAGCATCTCTAATTTATTAGCATAGCATTTGCAATGTAATATGTCTTTGTACTTTATTTGGTTTGTAGAGTGCTGTTGCACTATGTGTTGTTCTATATGCCTCTCATCACCTTCATATCAGCACCATGCCTCTCATTAGCCCCCATTATGCCTCTCATTAGCCCCCATATCAGCCCTTATGCCTCATTAGCCCCCATTATGCCTCTTATTAGCCCCATTATGCCTCTCATTAGCCCCCATTATCAGTCCTTATGCCTCTTTAGCCCCCATCATAAGCCCTTATGCCTCATTAACCCCCTTTATCAGCCCTTATGCCTCATAAGCCCCATATGCCTCATTAGCCCCCCATATGCCTCATTAGCCCCCATATGCCTCATTAGCTCCTATATGCCTCATTAGCCCCATATGCCTCACTAACCCCATTATTCCTCTAATTAGCCCCCATTATGCCTCTAATTAGCCCCCATTATGCCCCCAGCAGCCTCATTTTTATAAAATAAAAAAACATTTACCTCTCCTGCTCCTGGATGCCGCCAGCAAAATACTTCCTCCTCCGTCGGCTGTGCTCTGAACTAGTGCTCACAGCATCAGGTAACAGAGCGCCCTCACGCTGTGCGCAGCCCTGCAAAGCTGACAGCCGAGGACCGTGAAGCGGTAAGTACAGAGCGTTCACAGTTTTCAGGTCCTTCGGTGCTAATGAGAGCTTCCATAAAGGAAGCGCTCATTAGTATTCGCTGGCCACTGGGCCTCAAGAGGCAGCGCAGCTGCCTTGGGGAATCAGCGGGGGGTCACCTGGGGGGGCAAGGAATAACTTAGGGGGGGCAATTGCCCCCCCCCTTACCCCCCTGTAGCAACCCCACTGTTTGGACTGACCCATACTTGGTGTTATGATCAGGGAGAATAGTCCTTATATACAGTATATGTTAGAATTCACAACCAAACACCCAGAGGAACTATCCTGAATTGGCTATTGATGAAAATCATGGCTCGATTACAGTTATGTTTGATACGCCCAGGTTGGTAAACATATGCCCAGGTGATTGCAGGTAATATATTTCTAGGAGACTCTTTTAACCACCTCCGGACCGCCTAACGCAGATGTGCGTTCCGGAGGTGGCAGCCCTGCGCACAGTCACGCATATATGCTTCATCTCGCGAGACGCGAGATTTCCTGTGAACGCGCGCACACAGGCGCGCGCGCTCACAGGAACGGAAGGTAAGCGAGTGGATCTCCAGCCTGCCAGCGGCGATCGTTCGCTGGCAGGCTGGAGATCTGATTTTTTTAACCCCTAACAGGTATATTAGACGCTGTTTTGATAACAGCGTCTAATATACCTGCTACCTGTTCCTCTGGTGGTCCCTTTTGTTAGGATCGACCACCAGAGGACTCAGGTAGCTCAGTACAGTCGCACCAAACACCACACTACACTACACCCCCCCCCCCCCCGTCACTTATTAACCCCTTATAAACCCCTGATCACCCCCCTGTCATTGATCACCCCCCTGTCATTGATCACCCCCCTGTAAGGCTCCATTCAGAGGTCCGTATGATTTTTACGGATCCACGGATACATGGATCGGATCCGCAAAACGCATACCGACGTCTGAATGGAGCCTTACAGGGGGGGTGATCAATGACAAGGGGGTGATCACGCATATAGACTTCCTGATCACTTCCCTGTCATTGATCACCCCCCTGTCATTGATCACCCCCTGTAAGGCTCCATTCAGACGTCCGTATGATTTTTACGGATCCACTGATACATGGATCGGATCCGCAAAACACATACGGACGTCTGAATGGAGCCTTACAGGGGGGTGATCAGTGACAGGGGGGTGATCACCCCATATAGACTTCCTGATCACCCCCCTGTCATTGATCACCCCCCTGTCAGGCTCCGTTCAGACGTCCGTATGATTTTTACAGATCCACGGATACATGGATCGGATCCGCAAAACGCATACGGACGTCTGAATGGAGCCTTACAGGGGGGTGATCAATGACAAGTGGGTGATCACGCATATAGACTTCCTGATCACTTCCCTGTCATTGATCACCCCTCTGTCATTGATCACCCCCCTGTAAGGCTCCATTCAGACATCCGCATGATTTTTACGGATCGACTGATACATGGATCGGATCCGCAAAACACACGCGGACCTCTGAATGGAGCCTTACAGGGGGGTGATCAATGACAAGGGGGTGATCACGCATATAGACTTCCTGATCACTTCCCTGTCATTGATCACCCCTCTGTCATTGATCACCCCCCTGTAAGGCTCCATTCAGACATCCGCATGATTTTTACGGATCCACTGATACATGGATCGGATCCGCAAAACACATGCGGACCTCTGAATGGAGCCTTACAGGGGGGTGATCAATGACAGGCGGGTGATCACCCATATAGATTCCCTGATCACCCCCTGCATTGATCACCCCTCTGTCATTGATCACCCCCCTGTAAGGTTCCATTCAGACGTCCGCATGATTTTTACAGATCCACTGATACATGGATCGGATCCGCAAAACACATGCGGACGTCTGAATGGAGCCTTACAGGGGGGTGATCAGGGAGTCTATATGGGTGATCACCCCTCTGTCATTGATCACCCCCCCCCGTAAGGCTCCATTCAGACGTCCGCATCTGTTTTGCGGATCCGATCCATGTATCCGTGGATCCGTAAAAAATCATGCGGACGTCTGAATGGAGCCTTACAGGGGGGTGATCAGGGAGTCTATATGGGTGATCACCCCTCTGTCATTGATCACCCCCCCCGTAAGGCTCCATTCAGACGTCCGCATGTGTTTTGCGGATCCGATCCATGTATCCGTGGATCCGTAAAAAATCATACGGACGTCTGAATGGAGCCTTACAGGGGGGTGATCAGGGAGTCTATATGGGTGATCACCCCTCTGTCATTGATCACCCCCCCCCCCCTGTAAGGCTCCATTCAGACGTCCGCATGTGTTTTGCGGATCCGATCCATGTATCCGTGGATCCGTAAAAAATCATACGGACGTCTGAATGGAGCCTTACAGGGGGGTGATCAGTGACAGGGGGGTGATCAGGGAGTCTATATGGGTGATCACCCCCCTGTCATTGATCACCCCCCTGTCATTGATCACTCCCCCTGTAAGGCTCCATTCAGACCTTTTTTTGGCCCAAGTTAGCGGAAATTTTTTGTTTGTTTTTGTTTTTGTTTTTTCTTACAAAGTCTCATATTCCACTAACTTGTGTCAAAAAATAAAATCTCACATGAACTCACCATACCCCTCACGGAATCCAAATGCGTAAACATTTTTAGACATTTATATTCCAGACTTCTTCTCACGCTTTAGGGCCCCTAAAAAGCCAGGGCAGTATAAATACCCCACATGTGACCCCATTTCGGAAAGAAGACACCCCAAGGTATTCCGTGAGGGGCATATTGAGTCCATGAAAGATTGAAATTTTTGTCCTAAGTTAGCGGAAAGTGAGACTTTGTGAGAAAAAAACAAAAAAAATCAATTTCCGCTAACTTATGCAAAAAAATAAAAATTTCTAGGAACTCGCCAGGCCCCTCATTAAATACCTTGGGGTGTCTTCTTTCCAAAGTGGGGTCACATGTGGGGTATTTAAACTGCCCTGGCTTTTTAGGGGCCCGAAAGTGTGAGAAGAAGTCTGGGATCCAAATGTCTAAAAATGCCCTCCTAAAAGGAATTTGGGCACCTTTGCGCATCTAGGCTGCAAAAAAGTGTCACACATCTGGTATCGCCGTACTCAGGAGAAGTTGGGCAATGTGTTTTGGGGTGTCATTTTACATATACCCATGCTGGGTGAGAAAAATATCTTGGTCAAATGCCAACTTTGTATAAAAAAAGGGAAAAGTTATCTTTTGCCAAGATATTTCTCTCATCCAGCATGGGTATATGTAAAATTACACCCCAAAACACATTCCCCAACTTCTCCTGAGTACGGCGATACCAGATGTGTGACACTTTTTTGCAGCCAAGGTGGGCAAAGGGGCACATATTCCAAAGAGCACCTTTCGGATTTCACAGGCTATTTTTTTACAGATTTTGATTGCAAAGTACTTCTTACACATTTGGGCCCCTAAATTGCCAGGGCAGTATAACTACGCCACAAGTGACCCTATTTTGGAAAGAAGACACCCCGAGGTATTCCGTGAGGGGCATGGCGAGTTCCTAGAATTTTTTATTTTTTGTCGCAAGTTAGTGGAATATGAGACTTTGTAAGGAAAAAAGAGAAAAAAAAAAAATCATCATTTTCCGCTAACTTGTGACAAAAAAAAAAAATTCTAGGAACTCGCAGTGCCCCTCACGGAATACCTTGGGGTGTCTTCTTTCCAAAATGGGGTCACTTGTGGCGTAGTTATACTGCCCTGGCAATTTAGGGGCCCAAATGTGTAAGAAGTACTTTGCAATCAAAATGTGTAAAAAATGGCCTGCAAAATCCGAAAGGTGCACTTTGGAATATGTGCCCCTTTGCCCACCTTGGCAGCAAAAAAGTGTGACACATCTGGTATCGCCGTACTCAGGAGAAGTTGGGGAATGTGTTTTGGGGTGTCATTTTACATATACCCATGCTGGGTGAGAAAAATATCTTGGTCAAATGCCAACTTTGTATAAAAAAATGGGCAAAGTTGTCTTTTGCCAAGATATTTCTCTCACCCAGCATGGGTATATGTAAAATGACACCCCAAAACACATTCCCCAACTTCTCCTGAGTACGGCGATACCAGATGTGTGACACTTTTTTGCTGCCAAGGTGGGCAAAGGGGCACATATTCCAAAGTGCACCTTTCGGATTTCACTGGTCATTTTTTACACATTTTGATTGCAAAGTTCTTCTCACACATTAGGGCCCCTAAATTGCCAGGGCAGTATAACTACCCCACAAGTGACCCCATTTTGGAAAGAAGACACCCCAAGGTATTCTGTGAGGGGCACAGCGAGTTCCTAGAATTTTTTTATTTTTTGTCGCAAGTTAGTGGAATATGGAACTTTGTAAGAAAAAAAAAAAAAAAGAAAAAATCATCATCATTTTCCGCTAACTTGTGACAAAAAATAAAAAGTTCTATGAACTCACTATGCCCATCAGCGAATACCTTAGGGTGTCTACTTTCCGAAATGGGGTCATTTGTGGGGGTTTTCTACTGTTTGGGCATTGTAGATCCTCAGGAATCATGACAGGTGCTCAGAAAATCAGAGCCGTTTCAAAAAGCGGAAATTCACATTTTTGTACCATAGTGTGTAAACGCTATAACTTTTACCCAAACCATTTTTTTTTTTTTGCCCAAACATTTTTTTTTAATCAAAGACATGTAGAACAATAAATTTGGCGAAAAATTTATATATGGATGTCGTTTTTTTTGCAAAATTTTACAGCTGAAAGTGAAAAATGTCATTTTTTTGCAAAAAAATCGTTACATTTTGATTAATAACAAAAAAAGTAAAAATGTCAGCAGCAATAAAATACCACCAAATGAAAGCTCTATTAGTGAGAAGAAAAGGAGGTAAAATTTATTTGGGTGGTAATTGCATGACCGAGCGATAAACGGTGAAAGGAGTGTAGTGCCGAAGTGTAAAAAGTGCTCTGGTCATGAAGGGGGTTTCAGCTAGCGGGGCTGAAGTGGTTAAGGACATCTGACAATTTCTGGATTTCTCAATATAAATATAACTGGGTAAGGGGAGGAGTATGCATCATTATCATAAGAACCAGCCTTCTCTGGTGACATCACCAGCCAGTAGATGGGAGGGAACAAAGAATGGGTTTAAATTGCCAGGAAAAGAGGGGGTTAGTTGTTGGGATCCATATCTCGATTGCAGTGACTGGCCATATTTTCAGCTGCCCCCACAGGCAGGATATCACTGCTGTACATCAGTAAGCTTTTTTTTTGTTTCTTTTATTTATTTTATTTTCACAAACTGTTGAGTGCATTGTAACTGTATGTATCTTTTTTCTGCTTTTTATCTGACAATTACTTTTTGAATCTCACTGCATTATTGTGCATTAAATTGGAAATATTGACAAGTTTCTTCCTTGTAGTCTTGCAGAACTTAGTCATCCGAAGTGAAAAACATTACCTGCATTGTTTCTGGGTATTTTATGTCCCATTAAGCTAACCTGTTTTATTATGACTAATTGGTACTGAGAAAATCTGTTGCCTAGATAAGTATAGGTGGTGGTAGCAATTGTATTATGAAATATTGGGGCAATATTCATAGAAGTAATTTAGCATAATTCCGTCATCTAAAATAGGTGGGCTTGAATTCACCCCTGTGACGTGACCTGAAAGTAGGGATCGTCACACATGTCCTCAGGGATAGACTGGGAATTTAATGTGGCCCTGGAAAAATAAAATAAAACTGGACCCCCCTGACAGGGTCAGCAATACCATAGTGCAACAGAACCAAATTCCACAGTGCAGCACAAAATTTTGCCTCCGTGAACCAAACACCAGTGCAGCACAAAATGCTGCCTCAGTGAACTACATATAATTAGGGACAGTTGGATGCTAATGTCTGTTAAACGCTGCAGAATACAGTAGCGCTATATAAGTGCATTAAATAAATAAATACTACAGTGCAGCACAAAATACCTCCCAGAAGCTGTGGTGGCCATCAATAGCTACTACATTCTCTTGTCGTCCACCTCCAGTTGTCTGTAACTAAGATATGGAGCAGTGGGCTTATAAGGTGAGGTGAAGGCACCAATCCATCCCTATCTTCAGTATGCTGCTTCAATTTACTCCTATAGTGTTCCATTTATATGCCCCTCAGGTGGCTATGGAAAGAAAAACAAAATAAAATATCCTGTTTCAAGTTGCTGCCTTCGATGCATGCCACAGGTCTTTTCCAGCCTTTGGCCTGAGATGCCTGTGTCTCTGCATTAATTGTGCACTACCTCATATAGTGGCCTGTGGCCTCGGAATGTGAATGGCAGGGCAGAGAGCCATAGGTTCCCATGCCCCACAGCTATGTTCAACTGTATCACTGTCCTGAGGACAGTGATAGAACTGAATTCAGGAGCTTTCCTGGGAAGAGGCAATAAGAGGAGAGGAGAGAAGAAGGTCATGTGAGGATCGGAGAGTGTGTGTGGGGGTGTATCGGGAAAGTAGCTCAGAGATGTAGGGAGGGGACAGGTTATGGACGGCCTTGTATGTATTTGTTAGTACTTTGAAGTGAATTCGTTAGGCAATGGGGAGCCAGTGATGGGATTGGCAAAGGGGAGAGGCAGAGGAGTAATAGGGTGAGAGGTGGATTAGTCGGGCAGCAGAGTTGAGGATAGATTGGAGGGGTGCGAGAGTGCTAGATGGAAGGCCACAGAGGAGAATGTTGCAGTAGTCTAGGCGGGAGATAATTAGGGCATGTACAAGTATTTTTGCAGATTCAAAGTTAAGGAAAGCACGGATGCGGGAGATGTTTTTGAGTTGGAGGCGGCAGGTGGTGGAAAGGGCTTGGATATGCGGTCGGAGGGAAAGGGCAGAATCCAAGGTCACTCCAAGGCAGCGGGCTTTGTTGACTGGGGAGAGTGTGCAGCCATTGATCATGATAGATAGGTCTGTTGGGGGGGGTTGAACAAGATGGGGGAAAGATTATGAATTCTGTCTTATCCATGTTAAGTTTAAGAAAGCGAGATGCGAAGAAGGATGATATAGAAGATAGACATTGTGGGATTCTTGATAGTAAGGTGGTGATGTCTTGACCAGAGAGGTAGATTTGTGTGTCGTCAGCGTAGGAATGATACTGAAAGCCATGGGACTCAATGAGCTGTCCCAGGCCAAAAGTGTAGATAGAGAAGAGCAGGGGTCCTAGGACAGAGCCTTGCGGGACACCAGCAGAGAGTGAATGAGACGAGGAGGTGGTGCGGGAGTGGGAGACACTAAACATCCAGTCTGTGAGATATGATGTAATCCAGGAGAGGGCCAGGTCAGTGATGCCAAGAGATGTGAGAGTTTGCAACAGAAGGGAGTGGTCAACAGTGTCGAAGGCAGAGGACAGGTCAAGGAGAAGGAGGACAGAGTATTATTTCTTAGTTTTGGCTGTCAGTAGGTCATTGGTGACTTTGGTAAGGGCAGTCTAGGTCGAGTGGTGGGGTCGGAAGCCAGATTGTAGGTGGTCAAAGAGGGAGCAGGAGGAGAGGTGGGAGGACAGTTCTGAATGGACATGTTGTTCAAGTAGCTTTGAGGCATACAGAAGAAGTGATATGGGGCGATAACTGGACAAGAAAGATGGGTCAAGTGAAGGCTTTTTGAGGATGGGTGTAATGGTAGCATGTTTAAAAGCTGAGGGGAAGACACCAGAGTTTAGTGATAGGTTGAAGAGATGAGTTAGGGCTGGGATAAACACTGTGGTGAGGTTAGGGATGAGGTGGGATGGGATTGGGTCAAGTGCACAGGTGGTCAGATGAGATTTGGAGAGTAGAGTGGAGAGTTTTTCTTCTGTAATGGTGGAGAAGCGGGTTTTGGGAGAAGAGGACCGAGCAGTTGTGTAGAGGGTCTGAGGGGACTGTGTAGTAAAGCTTTCTCTGATGTGGACTATCTTTTGTTTGAAATATTTGGCAAAGTCCTCAGCTGAGAAGAGAGGAGAGGGTGGGGGCACTGGGGGACGGAGAAGGGTTAAAAGTGCTAAAAAGTTGTTTAGGGCTGTGTGACTGGGAAGATATGAGAGATGAGAAGTAAGCCTGTTTTGCATCAGCGAGTGAGGATTTGAATATGAGAAGGGATTGCTTGTATGCGGTGAAATGATCTTTAGAATGGGATTTCTTCCATCGCCGCTCAGCAGCCCTGGAAGCTTGTCTGAGTTTTTTGGTCAGGTTGGTGTGCCAGGGTTGTCTGTTGATTTTCCAGATTTTGTTGTGTGTGAGGGGGGCAACAGTGTCCAGAGCTGTACTTAATGTGGTGTTTAGTGTTGAGCGCGAATATTCGAATTGCGAATTTTTTTCTCGAATATCGCAATTTCGAGATTTCGCGAATATTTAGAATATCGTTCTATATATTCGCGAATTCGAATATTCTTTTTTTTTTTTTTATTATTATATTTTTTTCTTTCCCACTTCTCTAAAGTTGTTCTTACCTGTCCTTTGGATTCCTGGCTTCCTGGCTGCTCCAGTCAGTGGCGTTTTCAACTTACTGCTATATTCCATATTAGCTAAATTACAATCTAATCTATATGTGTATTTTACGAAATTTCGCAAATTGCGATGCGAATAATATAACACGAAATAATCGCATGAAGATTTCAACTTAGCACTGCTATATTCCATATTCTAGCCTAGTATGGAATATAGCAGTGCTAACTTAGCACAGCTATATTCCATATTAGGCTAGAATATGGAATATAGCAGTGCTAAGTTGAAATCTTCATGCGATTATTTCGTATTATATTACTCGCATCGCAATTTCTGCTTTTGCAAATGTTCTTAATATTGCTCTAACTTCGTCTTTTAGAATATTCTAAAAGACGAAGTTAGAGCAATATTACGAAATTTCGTAAAATACACATAGATTGTATTTAAGCTAATATACTGCTATAGTAATATTTTTTAATAGTGTACATATTTTACAAAACTTAAGTTCAGAAGAGGCAAAAAAAATTTAGAGGCAAAAAAAGGGATTATAGCACTATATTAGCTAAATTACAATCTATATGTGTATTTTACGAAATTTCGTAATATTGCTCTAACTTCGTCTTTTAGAATATTCGTAATATTCTAAGAGACGAAGTTAGAGCAAATCACGAAATTTCGTAAAATACACATATTAGCCTAGCCATAGTCAATTAGCATAGGAACGTTGCCTTATACTATCAAGATAAATAATCGCAATACGCGAAAAAAATAAATATTTGTATATTATTCGCGATAATTAGAATAATTACGAATATTCGATTTCGACGAATATAACACGAATATTCATTTGAATATTCGCGAAATATCGCGAAATCGAATATGGCACCTCCCGCTCATCACTAGTGGTGTTATATAGGGTGGTACAAGAGAGAGAGAAGAAAGCAACGAAGTTGCGGCACTCACCAGGATACAAAAGATCTTCTTTATTGAAACTTCCTTAGAAGTGGATACATCGGGGGTCCAGGGGCGGACACAGTGTTGCAGCAGCGACGGCCGTTTCGCGCGTAAGATTGCGCTTCCTCAGGCCGCTCAATACGTCATGACGCAAAGGCGTCCTTTTATGGGGGCGGGCAGAGGACGGCCGGCGCCGTTACCCACAGCTGCGCGCTCCTGAATACAGATGACATATTAAAAACATGCGTGCAGCAATGATGAAATGCAAATATAATCAACTAAAGGTACAAAAAATTGAAACGTACAATAGTTCATACTGTGCATGATCGTGGATAAACGGCATAGACATTATTAGAGGGTAATGTGTATAGTATTCTATAAATGGCAATTTGATACAAAATATAGGGACTACAGCTGGTTCTTGAGTACACAGGGGCACGTTCCGTTAGATCAAAAAACAGTTAGTCTGCCTGAATCGTGATGAGACATAGTTAAATAAATAAATCGACCGCGACTCACGGACACATGCCATCATTCGTGCAGCGCTTAAAATTGCACTCATCAATCACAGGAAGACAGACATGTCATTCCTGTCATTCATGCCAGCCGGGCCCATGGCGCCTGTCTGCATGATCCACCTTGCCTCCCTCTGCAGGAGTAGGCGATGCCGGTCACCCCCGCGAGCGATGGGACCGACATGCTCCACCCCGGCAAAGGAGAGGCACCGAGGATGTGCACCGTGGGCGTCACGGACATGGTCCATGAGACGCGGACTCCCTCTGCCTGAGCGTATGGAGCCCACATGCTCACGAATACGCTCAAACAGAGGACGTATTGTCTTACCTATATAAAAGCGCCCACAAGGACAGAAGACCACATACACCACATATGATGTTCGGCAGTTGATAAACTCCCGTACTGTGTGTGTCACCCCCCCCAGGAGTAGATACTTGCTACAAGTATTAAGTGAACAAAAAGAGCAATGACCGCATCTAAAGTTGCCCTTGGGCTTCCCTAACCAGGTCCCGCCCTTCGGTGTCGAATAGACACTCCTTACAAGTTTATTCTTAAGTGTGGGGCATCTCCTAAATGCGATAGGGTGGTAGCAGCTTCTGGGTCTTGGAGGCAACAGATGGTAGAGAGTGGGAGAAGAGAGTCAGAAAGCAAGCAAAAGTCGAGATGTTTGAGGTTCCTGCGGGGGTGTGCTAGTGTGTGGACTGGGGGAGCTGCAGAAGAGACCAATGAAGAGAAGGTGAGTAGGTTGTGGTCGGATAGAGGGAGAGGCGAATTAGAAAGGTTAGATAGGGAGCAGAGGCGGGTAAAGATCAGATCCAGAGTGTGACCATCTCTGTGGGTGGGAGCTGAGGACCACATGCAACATCTACTGCCTACTGACCATCACCCAATTCTCTCATCTCCAGGTATGTCTTGTCTGAAGCTTACTGCTACACCCAGCTTTTCCACAGTGTGATCTTATCCATCCCTCTCATCTCTCCTTCTAAATCCTGGTATGTCTTGTCTGAAGCTTACTGCTACACCCAGCTTTTCCACAAATGAAAATGAAAATATGGGGGGGTAAACAGCTGATAAAAGGAGAATTAGGCCCGTTTCACATGAGCGAGTTTTTCGTGCGTGTTCAATGCGTGACGTGAACGCATAGCACCCGCACTGAATCCTGACCCATTTATTTCAATGGGTCTGTGTACATGAGTGTTTTTTTCATGCATCAGTTCTGTGTTGCATTTAAAATGCAGCATGTTCTATATTCTGCGTTTTTCACGCAGCGCTGGCTTCATAGAAGTGAATGGGGCTTTAGTGAAAAACGCATTGCATCCGAAAACAAGTGCGGATGCAATGCATTTTTGACTGATGGTTGCTAGGAGATGTTGTTTGTAAACCTTCAGTTTTTTATTACGAGTGTGAAAAACACATCAAAACGCATTGCACTCGCATGGAAAAAACAGAACAACTGAACGCAATTGCAGACAAAACTGACTGAACTTGCTTTCAAAATGGTACGAGTTTCACTGAACGCACTCTGAACGCATCTGGACCTAATCCGTCACGCTCGTGTGAAATGGGCCTTAGACATTTCTCACTGATAAAACAAAACTTCTTGTGATTGCTTGGACTATTGATTTATGCAAAGTTGCGTGAAAGGTTAGTGACCATTTAACTGTATGCCTCTAACAGATACTACACAGTGCATCCATCACAATAGGGTTCCATTGTATTGTAAAAAAAAATCTAATCAGTTTAAAGTATCCTTTTTTTTTTTTTGCTGGACTTTGCAGGATGCACCTTTTTTCCCCCTCAATATATAGGTTAAATTTGGGGCATAAATGTGATGTGAACACTTATCTAACCAATATGTGGTCTACAAAAATGTCATCAATGTATCCTAGAGTTGGTGGAATTTTCCTTTGAGGGTTGGCCAGCATTATTGGAATCCAAGAAAACCCTTTTGCACATTTCAATGTTCCCATTCACATCAATGGTTTGCTTGTGTAATGCAGAGCAGGATGGGACCTCTACAGCTATACACTCTCTTGTGTCCCCTTTCTACAGATGAAAATCCTTGGCAGGAAATTCCCCTCTATTTACACATTTGAAACTGATTTCCACACCGGGCGAGCCCTTTAAGTAAAAATAAATATATAAAATAAATGTAATTGTGAAGCAAGAGCGAAAGGATAGATACACTGTACAAGTATATATTTACATACATAGTTTGTCAAAGCCATCCCACACTGTGTGATTATTGTCATTTTACTAGCCAAACAGCCATAATATAAGAAGCTTGGCCCCTGTTCTGTTTACCTGGCAGACACCAATAATGTATCCCATGCGGCTTGAAGTAACCCACTTCCAGATATACTACCAGCTAAGGTCCACAATTTTAGATTGATAGCCCAGCTTTCTATGAGTCCATAAAAAGAGAGATAAAATGATCCTATTATATGCCGCATGGTTAGTACATTGCAATGAAAGCATTCATCTTCTGGTGGGGACGTAAAAAATGCACCCCTTTCCATCTTTTATGTGTGATTAAAACACAGAAACAACAATGTACTTTTTGACCCTGCTATAACATTCTCACAATATTCTGAATAACTTGTGAAGAGCTCTGGTTATATACACCTTAGCAACTAAGTTGACAGACGTGAAATTGGGTTTCTAATTCCCTGTATGCCGATTCTCTCTCATTTGTTTTACTTGCAGAATCCAATTTCAGAAATGTGACAATAGATTTCATAAAGTGAGCCAGCTGAACTCAATAGAGACCTCTTAAATGTGCGGCTTAGATTTCCCATACTGCCATTTGTTTTGGATGGATTCACTATATGTTTAGCATTTACCTAGATTTCAATGTGCCCCATTCAGATGATGAACAGTTTTTATTGTTCTTCATTTGACAAGCCATGTTATCACAGCACTGCATGCACCACGGCTTTCACCATGGAGGTTAATGCCTTTGTTTCAAGTTCATTTATAGCACATATCAAAATAGTTCCTGCTGACCAATTGGTTTAAAACTGGCACCTTGTTTCTGTTTATGGGGAGTGTAATTACAATGGAAAGTGTCCAGACAATGAAGTGCACTTGCTTTTTGACACGAGAAACGTGGAAGTACAATCTGGGACTCACAATGGTATTTCATTTGCCGGAACACATAAAATTAATGGGCTGTACAAGTGTGCGTCCACCTAATAAACAATCAGGATACGTATGGGTAACAAAGTTTTATTAATTTAATGTTTGCTATGGGGAGCAAAGGATTCTCTTCTAATAATAAAAATGCTTTATTAAACGGCCCATCTCATCTTCACAGAGTAGAACAGAAAACTTTTCAATCCATAAAAATTGCACATTGCAATTAAATGAGAAATAAAAAACATAAAATCACACCCACATTTTTATTCAACCCAAGAGCTGGTAGAAATGCCAATATACTGTATAATAGTAAAATAATTATAATAGAAGCATCATTAATCATGCAAATGACTCAAAAGAAAGATTAACCATAAACACCTTCGCCCTATAAGACGCAATTTTTTCCCCCAAAGTAGGGGGGAAATGGCAGTGCTTCTTATTGGGGGAATACTTATGAGCGCTTTCATTATAAAAGTGGTCATTAGTACAGTAGTACTGGACAGCAGTGAATACAGGGCTCTTTGTGCTGTCTCTGTACTCACCACTCCCTTCATTTGCCGGCTGCTGTATTCTGTGTTGTGACCTACGAACAGCGTTAAGACGTAGGCACGCTCTGCGATGTCAGGTCACTTCACAGTGTAGTAGGAAGAGCACTGAATCTCAGGAGCGGTGGCAGCATCCGAAACTGGAGAGGTGAGTTGATTAATATTTGTGTCTGCTATAAGGTCTGAAATAAATGTAGTTAGGCACCTAACTGTATAGATGAAGCAGAGCACGGAGAAACCAGGAGCAAGTGCAAAACCTTCTGTTCACATGATACCAATAAAGATGCACTTATCACCGGCTCTATAACATTTCATCAACAATAAGGCAGATGCCCGTAATCACTGCTATCCACACTCACAGAGGATCGTAACTGTAACAATGGCAGTTGGCGGCCGCCAGCGTGCAGCACATCCTGCTATGTACCTCAGTCGAACTGCACACAAGGCTCCTCCTCTCCGCTGCAGGCTCCGGAACCCGCTTTCCTGCACTGTCGCAGGCAGACGACAGCTTCAGTTGCACCTTGTAGGAGCCGCACGCTCCTCATGTTTATTTAGGGGGTTCGTGCACGCCCCTGATTCCGCCTTCTCTCTAATCCCGGGCAGGCACCACCTTTATAAGGATGCTTCCCCCTTCCTGTGATGCTTGAGCAATATTGTAGTTTTCTACTGCGAAGGTTTCAGCTCCTAGTTCCTGTGTTGCTATCCTGCTTCCGACCTTAGACTGTATCCTGACCTCGTCTCTGCCTGATCCTCCTGTACCTCGCTGCCCTGAAGTGTATGATTCGGATTGTCGACCACGCCTCTGTCTGCTGTTCAGCTTGTTACACCTGCTGCACCTGAGCTACTCAGCTCTGCTGTTCTAATAGCTCTAGCTCTACTTAATCACTAACTCAGATCTGCTGCATATGACTCTGCTGCTTCGCTTCTTCCATCCAGCGACAGCTCGCTCCACCTGCCTGTATCCCCAGTGCTTGCTCGGCCAGCTGCCACATAACCCGGACCACTTTTGCGGTAGTGACCTGGTGTCTCCCCTGCAGCTAAGACCAGCTTCCACATCTTGGAGCAGCATGAAGGGTGAAGACCAGGGGAAACTTAGATTCCGCTCCCAAGTTTGACCCAAAGCCAAACCAGTAAGTGGCACAGCGGGTCCACACCGGTTGGAGCGTTACAGTAACTCCCAGCTGAACCCAGATGGAGTAAACAGTTCACCTAAGAGATGCACACTATGCGGCAGCTCGCTGTAAATAGAGAGATCACTAGATGGAATATAGAATAAAAGCTTCTGTTTTGCATTCCATCTGGCCATTTCATTATATTCCGTTATAAACGGAACCTGTAACGGAATGGCATAACGCTAGTGCAAACCCACAGGACCTATTCTGTGTACTTGTGACGTGGCATCATTGTACACGTATAAGGCCATATTTCTGGCCTAAAAATTAGAGAAGGAAGAATGGCTAGGGAATTTAACAAGCAAATGGAAGTAATGTATCAAAATATCAATTTATTATAAAATAAAAAATATGGGGAAAAGACAGGATGGTATACAGTATACAGAAAAGCAAAGGGCCATTCAACACCGTTGCATACACATATCTACCCATGTATCAATCAAACACAGGGTAGTTTGACAGGTAAGAAAAGGGGGGCTATAGCTCCGGGACACCCAATTCTGCATAACACTAAATAGTCACCACAATTGGCCTGTATACTATTAATGCAGAAAAATAATAACTGGGTGTCCGTGAGCTTTCCCACAACGTCCAGAAGTCATGGGCAACAGGACTGACATATATGATAAACAAAATATCTCAAGTCAAGTCGATGTCCGGATCTCAAAGTATGGACCCTAAGTGCGAGACCTCGACGCGCGTTTCACCTCAGCGGCTTCGTCAGGAGGCCTCCCATGCCTAAAGTATGCAAGACTGCAGCCAATGACAAAAAGGAGAAGGTGAGGACTGATAGTAGGCAGGTGTTGGTGGGCGATTCCATCATAAGAGGTGTGAAGTTTGAGGAGAATGGTGTTGTGAGATGTCGCCCTGGTGCTACCGCTAGCAGGGATAGACGACGGATCCTTAATATTGTTAGGCAAGCAAAGCAGGAAAGGGAGGTCAAATGTACTGGCTTGCAATGAGGTTTCAAAGGTGAAAGAAGCTTTTCACACACTTGGAAAGGATATATGGGAGGTTGCATAAACTGTTTCAGTCTCTGCAGTTTTGCCTGTGCATAACCTTCAGCATGACAGGAAGATGCACATTAAGGAATTCAATGTATGGCTTGGTGAATGGTGTCTGAACCAAGGGTTTGGCTTTGTGTCTCATGCTATCTCTTATTGGAATGGAAAAGAACTGTAAAAGAAAGATGGTTTGCATCTTTCTCTCAAGGGAACGAATGTCCTCGGTGAACAGTTACAAGTATTTGCTAAGGAGCATTTAAACTAGGAAAGGGGGCAAAAGAGTGATAATCCAGCAGTTCACCTGTCCCCCCAGAACAATGCCAGAAGATGCCAGTAGCACAAAGGTTAAGAAATAACAAGCTCAGATTCTTGTCTACAAATGCTCGCAGTTTAGGGAATAAGATCAATGAACTTGAGGCTATAATGGCATCTGAGAATATTGATCTAGTGGCTGTTACTGAGACGTGGTTCAATGGGACTAATGACTGGGATATAACAATACCAGGGTTCTCTCTATACAGGAAAGACAGAGAAGGCAATAAGGCGGAGGGGTGGCCCTGTATGTGAAAGATAGCATAAAATCTAATTTGATACAAGTTAGCGAGAACAATTTAGAGTCAGTTTGCGTTACCTTGCAGCTTGATAATCATAAGGTAACTCATGTAGGTGTGATATATAGACCACCTAGCCAAGTCAAAGAATTAGATGATCTACTAGTTGAGGAAATAGCTAAAATGACCTTGAAGTGGAAAGTTCTCATTATGGGAGACTTCAATCTCCCTGATGTAAACTGGAAAACCAAAATAGCTAGTTCTGCCAGGAGTACAGATATATTCTAAATTCCATACTGGGATTATCTCTACAGAAAGTAGTCGAGGAGCCAACCCGGAAGGAGGCCGTTTTAGATTTAGTATTCACAAATGGGAATTTGGTATCTGATATTACTGTAGGGGAAAGCTTGGGATCTAGTAATCACCAGTCAGTGTGGTGTACTATAAGTACAGTGACTGAGTCACATCACACAAAAACAAAAGTTTTAGATTTTAGAAAAACTTACTTTTCTAAAATTAGATTAGTGGTATACGAGTCCCTATCAGATTGGAACAGTTTCATTGGAGTCCAGGAGAAATGGGACTACTTAAAAGTGGCACTATTGAAAGCAACAGAAAATTGCATTAGGCTTGTCAGTAAAAGAAAAAAAAGGAAGAGACCACTGTGGTACTCAGCAAAAGTGGCAAAAATCATTAAAAACAAAAAGATAGCATTTAGGAATTATTTTAAAAAAACTAAACGAGGATGACAGGCAAATTTATAAGATTAGGCAGAGAGAGGCCAAACAAGTTATAACGAGGAGGAAGGAAAAGGACCTCTGTTAGGAAGGAAGACTAATGAATATTTTGATGCATGTGTCTTTGCAGAGGAAGAGGTTCTAAGTCAGCTGTCTAAAATTAATACAAATAAGTCACAAGGGCCTGATGGGATACACCCAAAGCTATTAAAAGAGCTCAGCGGTGAACTAGCAAAACCATTAACAGATTTATTTAACCAATCATTGGCAACAGGAGTCGTCCCAGAAGATTGGAAATTAGCAAATGTTGTGCCCATTCACAAGAAAGGTAGTAGGGAGGAATCGGGCAACTATAGGCCAGTAAGCCTGACATCAATAGTGGGGAAATTAATGGAAACCATACTTAAGGAGAGCTTTGTGTAACATCTCAATTCCCATGGATTGAAAGATGAAAAACAGCATGGGTTTACTTCAGGGAGATCATGTCAAACTAATCTTATTGATTTTTTTTATTGGGTGACTAAAATAATAGATGGCGGAGGTGCAGTAGACATCGCTTATCTAGACTTTAGTAAGGCTTTTGATACTGTCCCACATAGAAGGCTTATCAATAAATTAGAGTCTTTGGGCTTGGACTCCCATATTGTTAAATGGATTAGGCAGTGGCTGAGGGACAAACAACAGGGGGTTGTAGTCAATGAAGTATATTCAGACCATGGTATTGTTACCAGTGGGGTACCTCAGGGATCTGTTCTGGGACCTATATTGTTTAATATCTTTATCAGCGAAATTGCAGAAGGCCTCGATGGTAAGGTGTGTCTTTTTGCTGATGACACAAAGATTTGTAACAGGGTTGATGTTCCTGGAGGGATACACCAAATGGAAAAGGATTTAGGAAAACTAGAGTAATGGTCAAAAATCTGGCAACTAAAATGTAATGTTGATAAGTGCAAGATAATGCACCTGGGGCGTAAAAACCCAAGAGCAGAATATAAAAACATTGATACAGTCCTAACCTCAGTATCTAAGGAAAGGGATTTAGAGGTCATTATTTCAGAAGACTTAAAGGTAGGCAGACAATGTCATAGAGCAGCATGAAATGCTAGCAGAATGCTTGGGTTTATAGGGAGAGGCATTACCAGTAGAAAGAGGGAGGTGCTCATGCCGCTCTACAGAGCACTAGTGAAGCCTCATTTGAAGTATTATGCTCAGTACTGGAGACCATATCTCCAGAAGGATATTAATACTTTGGAGAGAGTTCAGAGAAGAGCTACTAAAGTGGTACATGGATTGCAGGATAAAACTTACCAGGAAAGATTAAAGGACCTTAACATGTATAGCTTGGAAGAAAGACGAGACAGAGGGGATATGATAGAAACTTTTAAATACATAAAGGAAATCAACAAGGTAAAAGAGGAGAGAATATTTAAAAGAAGAAAAACTGCTTCAAGAGGACATAGTTTTAAATTAGAGGGGCAAAGGTTTAAAAGTAAGATCAGGAAGTATTACTTTACTGAGAGAATAGTGGGTGCATGGAATAGCCTTCCTGCAGAAGTGGTAGCTGCAAATACAGTGAAGGAGTTTAAGCATGCATGGGATAGGCATAAGGCCATCCTTCATAGAACATAGGGCCAGGGGTTATTCATAGTATTCAGTATATTGGGCAGACTAGATGGGCCAAATGGTTCTTATCTGCCGACACATTCTATGTTTCTATGTTTCTATACATCAGCCTCCTGTCACACAGGAGAACAGGGGCTGTCGCATACATGTTCCAGCTCCCCCGATCCCCACTGGGGGGCAGCCAGAGCACACCCGGAAGTGCACGCTTCTGGGTTTTAAGACATCCAGATGCCATGGTTCAAAGCTTAAAACAACAGGTGGCTATAATCACGTATGATGTGTTTTAGGAATTACTGCTAATTTTATTTCACAAATGGTTATATACTACTTCCAATCCGTGCACATAAAATGGATTGAGACATGCGCTGTGTATGCCCGGAAGAAGCTTGAACCCTGGGCCGGACATTTTTAGCAGTGTTGGTTACATGCTTCTCATTTTTGTAGTTTGTGACTATGGAATAAAACCTATGGTTTTACTAATGCCTACAAGTCTACACTATATACCTCTATATTCCATCTAGTAATCTCTCCCTTTGGAACGACTTGCCGCATGGTGTGGATCCCTCAAATCTGT
Source organism: Bufo gargarizans (assembly GCF_014858855.1). NCBI lineage: Eukaryota > Metazoa > Chordata > Amphibia > Anura > Bufonidae > Bufo > Bufo gargarizans. The sequence continues at coordinate 145,399,852 of NC_058084.1, forward strand.
TTACTCCATGTGTTTCGACACGAGTGTGGATAGCAGTGATTGTGGTGAGAGACATCTGCGCCCAACCGGGAGCTATGATCCTCTTCTAGTGTAAACAGCAGTGATTGTGGTGAGAGACATCTGTGCCAAAAGCATGTGGAGTTGGAGTATGGAATAATTATGAGGAGATACAGGATAGGAGACCTCTCTATCCTATATTCCCTTTGAGGTCCTGGTGAGTCTATGAGGCCTCTGCCTTACTGTTGGATGAAACGTTATAGAGGCAGTGATACGTGCGTCTTTATTGTTCTGAGGTCTGATCAACATTGGGGATCGGATCTGAGGTCGGATCAGGGGTCTGAGCTGCATTCTAATTAACATTAGAGGTCTGATCTGAAGTCTGATGGGGGTCTTAGCTGGGGTCTAATTAACATTTGCAGTCTGATCTGAGGTCTGATGGGGGGTCTGAGCTTGGGTGTAATTAACATTGGGGGTTTGATCTGAGGTTTGTTTGGGAGTCTGAGCTGAGATCTGATTAACAATAGGGGTATGAGCTAAGGTCTGATTAAGACTGGGGGTCTGAATGGGGGTCTGAGCTGAGGTCTGATTAACATTGGGGGTTTGATTGAGTGTCTGATCTGAGGTCTGATTAACATTGAGTGGTCTGATTGGGGGTCTAATCTGAGGTTTGTTTAACATTGGGTGGTCTGATTGGGGGTCTGATCTGAGGAGTCTCATGCACAGGCACATCTTATAGGGTGAAAAATAGTTACTCTACCCGAAGGTTCGGCTGGCCTGTTTGCTCTTCTCTAGAACCCTGTATATATCCTGTGCATCATGCAATGATCAGCGTTATGAGACTTAATTTAAGAACAATGGGGGAAATTGTGATGTAAGGATTTACAAGCCAGTGAAAACTGTGAAAATGTATTAAATGTATTACGTTATAAATATAATACAACTTACTAGGCATGTTCAACACAGTTCTCAACGTTTGGGTCGGCAGCCCCGGTCCCAGCACCGCTGGGGGGCCCAACACAGACCCGAGCGCCCACATACTGCGGCGGGGCACGGGAGTGCATAGTTCCCTGCCCTGCCACCGATCACCGCCATAGGCTTCAGGCATAGTAGGCCTGAGGCCTATGCGGTAGTGAAATCCTGGTGCAGGCGGGCGTCATGACATCATTATGCTGTGCTCACCTGCCTCATCCCTCCTTCCTCTGCGAGCAAGCGCCTGGCCCTAGGCATAGGTGAGCATTTAGCTTTTAATTTTTTAATTTTTTATTTCATGTGCCTACTTTACGGGACATGTGGGGTGAGGACACACAGTGTATCGATGTCTCTTAGCTAAGAGACATCGATACATTGCGGGAAATTACTATATTGGGGCTTCTGTATGGGGGAAAATTAATATGTGGAGGAAAAATTTTATGGGAGAATTACTAGGTGGGGGCTGTGTGGGGCCAAATTATTATGGGAGGGACTACAATGTGGCGGCAAATTACTATGTAAGGCAGTGTGGGGGAAATTACTGTGTGGGGACAGTGTGGTGGAAATTAATATGTGGGGGAAATTACTGTGTGGGGGCAAACTACTATATGGGAGCAGTTTGGGGGAAAGTACTGTGTGGGGGCAAATTACTATGCGGAGATTACTATGTGGGGGCAGTGTGAAGGAAATTACTATATGGAGGCATTGCAATTGGGAGGCACTGTAGGGGCAATTCTATTATTATTGGGGACGCTGTACAGGGATTATTGCCCGGAGAGCAATATAGGGTATTATTACGGGGTGCACTCTAGGGGACATTATAGCTGCTTTGGACACTACAGGGACATTTAGGGTAATGTATCAAACTGGTATAAAGTAGAACAGGCTTAGTTGCCTATAGCAGCCAATCAGGTTCCACCATTCATTTTTGACAGTTCATTTGGAAATCCAGTTCTACTTTACACTAGTTTGATAAATGACCCCCATTATGTCTATTAGGATCACTATTTTTTCAGCAGTATAGTACCTGCGGCATTGGGGAGCACAAAGGGCACAGTATTCGGAGTGGCAGCAGGAAGTTGATAACGCCCCCTGCCGTGCTAAACACACATTCAGACAATACACTGGCTGCAGGGCAGGCCAGCAACTCCAAGGCGTAAAGGGCAAGCTCAGGCCATGGGTCCAATTTAGAGACCCAGAAGTTGAAGGGGGCAGATCCATCAGTCAGTACGTGTAGGCGTGTGCACACATACTGCTCACCATGTTGCTGAAATGCTGTCTCCTGCTAAGACGTTCCATATCAGCTTGTGGTGCTGGTTGTGGCATGCTGACAAAGCTTTTCCACATTTCGGTCATGCTAACCCTGCCTTCTGAGGTCCTGGCAGTGCCCCAGCTGCGTTGGCAACCTTGTGCTTCCACTGTGCGCCCACTGTCAGGTGGAAATGCCAACAGCAGCGCTTTACTAGTAACACTCACTATCGATGATTGGTGGTGTAAATGCACTGCCGGTTACCCAATGAACGAGCAAAAGATAATCATTTACCAGTGGCAGATTGTGCTGTGTAAACACGATCTGCTGTCGGAAACAACGAGACAGTATGGGGAAGAGAAATGGTATTAGTGATCGCTCCTCCCCACACTCTGGGGGAGCTGGAGGAGATTGCAGCATGTAAATGCAGCGGTCTCCTCCACTTGCGCTTAGCAGATTGTCAGGAACAAACGCTTCCTTCCCGACAATCTGCTAGATCGTCGTCCTGTGTAAAGGGACCATAAGAAGTAGTGGTGTGGTACCTATAACTAGGCTTAGTGGCCAGAGCAAAAACGGCAGGATTTTATGGCTTTTGTCTAAATATAGATATTGGCATGGGAAAAAAATGTAAAATAGCATAATCAAAAACTCTTTAAAAATATGTTAAGCATAAAAAAAAGATTTAAACAGTATGTCATTTTCTGATGACACATTCCTTTTAAGGTTTGTCTAGGGCTAGGCAGAGGCATGCTAGTGTATGTGAATGAGCGATTAATACGTCCACTCCCCATAGGACAGAGCTAATGACACATATTTTGTGTGTTTGAGTATATTGTGGATGTAAGAATTCCTGTATGTTAGCAAATGTACATGTATGTTTGTATTGAGTGTGCATTAGTGAGCATGCCTGTATAAAGTGTCTCTGTCTGTAAGTTCAGGTGTGTTTATTGTATACATGGCCTTATTTTTATAATTTTGTAATATGATGAGGAAATGGGTTGGATTGAATGTCAGTTTATGCCTAGCATAAAATGAAATGTAAGTATGGACCTGGTCCCTATAGTTTTCACCCATTTGCCTACAATAAGGGAATCTATTGCTATCAGTACTGTCACATATGGCAGTGGGCAACATAAACTCAGGCACTTTTCGCAGTCCTTTTCATGATTTTCAAAGCAGAATCTGTACTTTGTTTTCCCCCATGGCATCAGTGTCTATAAACACTGAATATTTATACCTGATCAAAGAAGTATTAAGAACAGCAGTTGAACTACAAAATGCTCCATATATTCAATATATCAGTTTTAACCAATCTTGAGGCTATTTAAGAAAATGGAGCTATTTATAATACTATGTACTGTGATTACTTGCAAAACAGGCAACGGTTAAATATTTTTTTTTATATTAAGAAATATTAGAGATGAGCAAATTTTTCATAAATTCGATTCGCCAGTTCGCCAAATTGTTCTGGAAAAATTCCGTTTGATGCGAATATATTTGCGGCGAATTATGTTAAAAAACAGCTATTTCCTGGCTGCTGAGAGCCTTTATAGTGGTGTAGAACACTGTGCCTTGCAGTAACAAGCAAAGGGAGTCTGCTTTGGTAGTGAAATAATATTGTGAGTCTGTATGACATGCAGATGACAGGCGTCACTCTTAGAATCACTGCACACTTCACTTATTAGCGCAGTCACAGGGCCAAAACTGACCAAATAACTCAGCCTTACAGGTCGATGTTAGTGCCTAAAATAAGCGCACTTCTTTTACACCGTCGCCAGCTCATTCCACATAGATGTTATCAGTGGTGTTGATCACGAATATTCGAATTGTGAATTTTTAGCGCAAATGTAGGCACTTCGAGAATTCGAGAATATTTAGAAAATAGTGTTATATATTCGTAATTTCGAATATTTAAGATTTTTTTTTAATCAGTACACATGATCCCTCCCTGCTTCTAGCTTGTGGACCAATGAGAAGGCTGCAGAGGAACATCACTGTACGGGTTATAAATATAAACGTGTGGCTGACAGGAAACGTCCGGACCTAAGTGTGGGTGATTCTGTGTGGCTGTCCACAAGAAACATTAAGTTGAAGGTACCTTCCTGGAAGTTGGGTCCAAGGTTTATCAGTTTATAAGATCATAGCCATTATTAATCCTGTAGCTTTTTGTCTAGAGCTTCCTCAGGCCCTGCAAATTCATAATGTATTCCATAGGTTTTTGTTGAAAAAATATGTGGAACCTTTACAGACATCTTCCTTGCCACCCGCTTTGGTCATGGTGGATGGTAATTTGGAATTAGTTGACTCTTGAGTTCTTCGTGGATCCCTTCAATATCTTGTCCACTGGAGAGGTTATGGACCGAGGAGAGGATGTGGGTGCCGACATCCGATGTTAATGACAATCGTTTAGTAAATGCCTTTCATAGATCTCACCGGGGTGAGGTCGGTCCTGGGTGCCCGGAGGTTACCGTACAGGTACTGTCACGGACGTTCCCGTGGCAGGTACCCGGAGATCAGAGAAACTGGCAAGACGTGGGTTAAATTGACAAGTTCCTTGTGGATATTATTGTGTCTGTGTTTTGGTGAATGTCACACCCCTTGCTTCAGGTGTTGCTTGTTGGTAATTTACCTTCCCCATAAGTAGCTGCTTCTCACTCTTGGAGGTGCGGTTTATAGATTTTCTTCCTGTCTTACTAGCTGGTCGGTTGTAATCTGTGGTGCTTCTGGAGTTGCCAGTTTTCTACTTTAAGCTAGTCTAGTCTTTTCTTATTGTATTGTGTTTGTTATGTTCCCTGTTTGTATCTTGGCCTGAGACAGAGACTTCCATTCGTCCATCTTGGGAGGAATGGGTTGTCTCTGGTCCTAACCTTATTCCAGGGTCTTATAGGGAAATAAGGGCCTAGGTATACTGCATATGAATATTCCTACCTTCAAGGTCTATTCATATGTAGTTAGGACCCGCATTAGGATTGTTTAGGAGGTGACCTGTTTCTTCCCTAGTTTCCAGTTACTGTTCCCCTTACCTCCTGTGTTCAGTGTGGAGTTCTCCCCCCACACTGACCGTGACACTGCCTCCGTAAACCCTTGCACAACTATGTCCCGGGCAGGTAGGCTGCTGCGAAGCAGGTGGTCAACCCCGGGCATGTTTGGCTCCCGACCTGCAACTGCTGCCACCCTGCTGACTCCCAGCCATGATACCTCCTTGCTGGCTTAGGCGCTGCCTCACAGGCAAGCTGCCACCCTCTTCTTCTGATTATGATGAAGCCCCTTATGCAGCCAGCTCCTAAGTAGTGCGATCGGCTTCATCATCATCGAGTACTGTCTGCACGTCACTGATGTCCTCCTCAACGATCTCTGGGTCAGGAGCCTGACTGCTCACAACACCATCTCCCACGCCACTCTCCTCTTCACTACTTGCCCACCTACCGGAGGAAGCGGCGGATGTCTCCTCCAGATCTTGGCTGGGCAGTAGCTGCTGACTGTCCTCTAGTAGCTTTTCCTCGCTGAAAAGTAGAGCTGAGCCTACAGCATATAATACTCCTCGCGGTGAGGGAACCCACCGACTGTTTGCTGGGGGTGTCTGATGTCACTTGGGATGAAGTGGATGACCGAGTTAACCAATCAAGAACCGCTGGGTTGCTGGTCAAGACACGACCGCTAGATGACACCGGGAGCTCAGGCCTCTCGCTGCGACTCCTGCTGCCATGCCCCCTTACTCTGCTGCGACCTCTGCCTGAGCCAGAAACATATAGGCTTCTGCCAATCCTTTGTGCATGGCCTGGCACTTCTCTGTCTAACATACTTTAAGCTGAACTAAATAAATGTAAATTATTATATTTATCTTTTTGTACTGAAATTCACCACGCTTTCACCACAAATAACAGCAGAAGTGAACTGAGAATATATTTTTCTTGTACAGAAATAGGCCATTATACGCTGTCACCAGAAAAAAACTAAAACAGTGAACTGCGTATGCAGTGTCCCAGGGGGTCAGTAGTGTAGCTTTAGGTATGCTGGGCTTTGTAGTGCAGGGTAACCTGGGACTCACTGTCGTCTTCAAACGGGTCAGCACTGGAACAGGCAGGTGATGAATGTCGTGACGCCAGTGCCAATTGAACGGTGGCACACCGTGTAGTGACAGGCGGAATAATTGAGGAATCTTTATATTTGAATAACAGGGTAACTTTACTGAAGATACTTGAAGATAGATGAACAGTCAGTAAGTACAGTTCCAGAATATTCCACACGTTACAAAACAGTCATAGCAGTGGTTCAGGCTATTAAGCGCAGCCGTAAAAAGCTATTTTCAAGACAGGCCTCCTAGGATCAGGGCTTTCCTCTTACTCTAGATGTAGCAATACACTTCAGGAAACTATTCTCTCTGCAGGGGTACACTTACTTCCTCTCCTGCTTTAGTTCCTGGCTGTAAGCAATACTCTCAAGGTCCAGACACCCAAATCACGGTGATAACCCTTGAGCAAAGGTTTTGTAGAGGTTCCCCTTTTCTCCTGTGGACAGGCTGTTACTTAGAGTACCTCAGGTATACTTGACCTGGAAAACTGGGTGGGAATGATCCTCCACACCAGTGGTGCAATTTCTGCACTAGTTACTGAGTCCTGAATCTCTCAGAACCCACTCTGAACTAGGAACTTCCAACTACTACTCTTCCTGGGTTAGGCCCTAGCCTATTTATACTAACTTCGGGGCTCCCTCTGCTGGCTGGAATATGAATTGCCGGCTACAGGCCTAAATTTCTTAAAGGGAGCTACACATTATAATATAGCAGTGTCGGGTAACCTACCCGTATACTGCACACCCCCAGACTTTAACGTGAGTAAGGCCTCGTACTCACACACATGCCTTTCTGAACCGGCATCCAATGGTACATAAATTAAGCATTACATTATAAATATGGTAAATAATTATTTCACACAGAAGATATAACATTTGTAACTTAATGAACAGACGACGCAAGGGAAAGGGGCGTCTTCTTGCTTCTTAGACACGGCCGCCGACCTGGCACAGCGGACTTAAGGTGAACCAGGTTAGTCCATTTTTCTTGGTTAAAGTATAATAAGGGAACTACACAGGGGTTTCCTGCGGGTGTATAACAGGCAAGGGCTCACGTGGAGGAGTCCTTTCTTGCGCACAAACGTCAAGCAAGCTATTTCCAGTAGCAACTGCCTGGGAAGAGACACCACCAGCATAATCAAAGTCCCCTAAACGGACTGGCGGACGTCCCCTGTTCATCCGGGTGGACCTTCTTAACACAGGGGTCTCCTCCTCCCTTAGCATCGAGGTAGAAGAGAGACGAGCAACAGGAGGGTCTCCACCCGTGGGACCCTGGTCAGGAACAACAGGATCCCCTATAAGGAGGACTGGATCCGGGGCATTTTGAACCGGCTCTTCTGGAGGTAAAGGCACCATAGGTGTCGGAGCGGGCACCAACAAATTCAACCATGGTGTCAGGAGCCAATGCATGGGTTCGGTGTCATACATTAGATTACTGACAGCCTGCATAGGATCCTCAGGCTGTATTGATGACTCTGACACAGGTGATTCAGATTCAGAACTCTCAGCACTGGGTTCTTTCATCAGGCAGAGCTTTAACCGGTTCCTGTGCACAATTTGGGATCCCCTACCTTCTCGGGTAATCTCATAAGTGTGGGTCCCAGCATTTGGGATCGCAATGACAACATAGGGAATCTGCTCCCATTTACTGTCCAGTTCACTTGTACGACGGTTGTTCTTCAACCACACCACATCTCCTATTGTCAAGGGTTCTGCATGGGCTGCTTGATCATAGTCTCTCTGCTGTCGGTCTCTAGCATAATCCATACGTTCCTGAACAATGGCTTTGGCCGTATTCAATCGCCTTTGGTGCTCAGCAACCCAGTCGGTGTTAGGTAATGGGTTGATGCAATCAGGTACGTGTATGTCCAAGGAGTGATCAGCAGGCAATGTCCCTTGGCGCCAAAACATCAAGTAAAAAGGGGTATACCCAGTGGAACAATGGATGGTATGGTTGTACGTGTACATGAGCTGTGGCAACAGACTGGGCCAATCCCTTCTGGTTTCAGGAGGCACGGCCCTCAGCATCTCTATCAGGGTCTGGTTCATTTTTTCACACAGTCCATTACCTTGAGGATGGTAGGCCGTTGTCCGGATCTTCTTGCAGTTGTGTAAGCGGCACAGTTCATGGAACAGATGGGACTCAAAAGCAGGGCCTTGATCAGTGAGGATCTTTTCTGGACATCCGTAGGGCAAGAGGAAGTGTTTCCAGAACAGTTCGGCTGTAGTCTTGGCGTCCTGGTCTCTCACAGGCACTGCTATGACAAACTTGGTGAAGTGGTCAATAATAGTCATGGCATAAGCATACCCTGAGCGACTAGGCTCCAACTTCACATGATCGATGGCGACAAGTTCAAGAGGACGGGTACTTACAATGGGTCGTAGTGGTGCCCTCTGGTCGTGGTGCTCACTTCGTTTTAAGGCACAGGCTATACACTCCCGACACCATCTCTCAATGTCCTCTCTCATGCCCACCCAATAAAACCGCTGGCGGATATTAGCCTCAGTCTTTTGGACCCCAAAATGACCGGATTGATTATGATACATCTCCAACACCATACCTGCATCTCGTCGGGGTATGAGAATCTGATGCACTCTCTCGTTGGATACTGGGTCTAGGCTTCTCCGTAGTAATAGGCCCTTTTGTATGAAGAGCTGATGGCGCTGTCTCCACATTTTGGTGAGCTCTGGATCTGCAGTCTTACGTCTAATTCTCTCAGGGGCTCTGCCACTAGTAATAAAATCCAATAACTCACCCAGCACTCTACTTTCAGACTGTAATTTCACCCATCTTTCCTCTTTGGGCTCGGGCTTACTGGAGGGTGAAGGGGCGGTGGCTCTGTCATTGGTAGCTCGAGCCTGATCCTGTTGAGCAAATTTGTTATAGAAGGCCGGCATTTCTACATCTGCCCAAGCATCCCGCCCGTCATCAGGAGCTGTCTCTGTGGGAAGCCTGGATAAAGCATCAGCATTATCATTAGTACGTCCAGCATGGTATTTTACAGAGAAATCATAGTTGGCGAGGCGGGAGGCCCATCTCTGCTCCAAGGCCCCCAATTTAGCTGTATTTAGATGCGCCAGAGGGTTATTGTCGGTGAATGCAATAAACGGGGTGGCGGCTAGATAGTCTTTGAATTTCTCCGTCACTGCCCACACTAATGCCAGGAACTCTAGTTTGAAGGAACTATAATTCTGATCATTTTTCTCAGCCCCTTTCAGGGAGCGGCTTGCATAAGCTATCACTCTTTCTTTTCCCTCTTGGATCTGAGCCAACACAGCTCCCAGGCCTCGTTTGCTAGCATCGGTATAAAGATGGAAGGGTTTGCTGTAGTCTGGGTAACCTAACACAGGAGGCTCGGTCAATTTCTTTTTTAACAATTGGAACGCTATTTCCCTTTCCTCATTCCACTCAATGGGCACAGGAGTCCTAGGGCTTTTCTTGGGTTGCCCCCTTAGGAGTTCCTGAATAGGATCAGCTATTTGAGCAAAATGGGGGATAAAACGTCTATAGTAGCCTGCAAAGCTAAGGAAACTCCTCACCTCTTTGACGGTAGTGGGGACCGGCCAATTACGGACAGCCGCTAGCTTATCAGGGTCAGGCTGCACGCCCTCTGCGCTTACCACATGCCCCAGGTATTTTACTGCAGGTTTTAGCAAGTGACACTTGGATGGCTTTACTTTCAAGCCATATTTGATAAGGATTTCAAATACTTCTGCTAAATGTTTCAGATGGTCCTCATATGTTTTTGAATATACAATGACATCATCTAGATACAGCAGCACTGTTTCAAAGTTTTTGTGGCCCAAACACCGCTCCATTAGTCTCTGGAAAGTCCCTGGGGCATTACATAGCCCGAACGGCATACAATTGAATTCAAACAGGCCCATGGGAGTGGTGAAAGCCGTCTTTTCCCTATCCTCGGGGGCCATGGGTACTTGCCAGTAGCCACTGGTCAAGTCCAATGTGGAGAAATAAGCGGAGGAGCCCAGAGCAGTTAGTGACTCCTCAATGCGGGGCAGTGGGTATGCATCTTTGTGGGTTATTTGGTTAATTTTTCTATAATCCACACAGAAACGGATACCACCATCCTTTTTCTTTACAAGGACCAGGGGTGCAGCCCACGGACTACGGCTGTCCCGGATTACATTGGAGTCTTTCATCTCTTGGATCATTTCTTTTACAGTCTGATATGAAGTCGGCGGCAAGGGTCTGTATCTCTCCTTGATAGGAGGATGAGAGCCAGTAGGTATGGTGTGTTGTATGGCACTAACCTCTCCATAATCAGTAGCATGTTTACTGAAGGCCTGGTGGTGCTCTTTGACAAGCTGTAGGATCCCTTCTCGTTGATGTTGGGGGGTAGCCTCGTCCCCGACATGGAGCTCTTCCCACCAGGGTACTTGTGGCTGGGTCACCGGCGGACGTCCGCTGACTGCAGCTGGCGGCTTTTCTGTCACTGGCAGACGAATGATGTCCTGGAAGGACACCTGGGAAAGCTGGGCAACAGGGCAGTGCTTAGTAAGCGCAACAGGATGATCACTCAGGTTAATCAGACGGACAGGCACTTTACCTTGGGAGACGTTCACCAGGCACTTGGCAGCTCTCACATAAGGGTAGTTCTCCATCTGGATTGGTTCCACCAGGGCTGGATAATCTTGGCCTTGGACTCCCAGGACAGCACGACACCATAAAAGAGTTTGAGAATTAGGAGGCAGAGTCACAGGCTTATTATCACGGATCCTGGCAGTACAAATTTCTCCTTTCCCATTAGCAAACCTCTGCTGAGCACTTAACACGGTAATAGTCTTCTGAATCACCCTCTTGGATGCAGAGGAAGCAGTGGGCAAAGTCTGATGCAGTGCGTCAAGTATTTCAGAATAACAGTTCTTGAAGACATTGGTGCCTAGAATGACAGGATGTCCTCCTCTGTCGCCGGCTTGTACTACTATCACCCCCTGTTGAGGCAATTTGCTTCTCCCACCTGCAGGGTGGGTTCCCAGTACCCATGAACCTTTACTGGCTTGCCATTGCTGGCGATAATCTCCACCCAGGATTCAGGCGGTTGGGCTAACTGGTTGGTGTCCCAGAATTTTTCAAATGTGGGCAGCTGAATGGTAGTGACCTGGGACCCAGTATCTAGTAGGGCTTCAAAGGGGACCCCGTTGATCTCTATATTGATTTTAGGATGGGATCCTACATACCGGGGCATCCAACTTGGATCCTTTGGACCTAATGTTCTACCTCCCGAGGGGTGGTCCTCAGCCTCGAGGGTAGCCCGTTTAACTGCCAGCACGTGGATTCTGTGTGTCCCACCTTTTTACAGTATTTACACACGGGCCGTTTGCGGTCTTTGGAACGATCTCTATTACGCCTCCCAGGATTCCTGGGGTGAGTCTCTTGGTATGGAGGTGAGAATGGTTTAGGAGGTGACAGGAACTCTTCCTCTGACATTAGGGGTTTTTCCCATTCTTCTATCTTTCTGCACACTCCCTCTAAACTTTTAGTGAGATGGTTTACCTGTTCCGTCAGCATGGCTATAGTATCAGTAGCTGAAGCTTGAACAGCTTGGCCGGCCCCAGCCTGGTTAGGGACAAGCGGTTTTGGCCTGCAGACTGGCGACTCAGGTGGGATGCTCACCTCCGTAGATACTGTTGACCCCAGAATTTTTATAGCTAGCTTTTTAAAATCCAGAAAGGTACTGCTGGGGTGTTGGGCTGACAGCATTTTTAATTGAGTCCTTATTTGCTCACTAGACACCCCTGTGATAAATTGTTCCCTCAGGGTCTGGTCCTGATTATCAGCCTCCCTGGGATCTATCTGGATTACAGCCCCCAAAGCCTCCTGAAGTGATAGGGCATAGTCACGGAGGGACTCACCGGACTTCTGCTTCTTGCCAAAGAAGTGCATCTTTATCTCTGAGAAAATCCCTGTTTCAAAAATGGTCCTGAGGCGGGTGAATATTTGCTCAAGAGTACTCCGCTAAGCATCAGGCCAGGATAATACCTCTCTGCGGGCAATTGTGCTAGCAGGATTTCCATCTGCTGTTCGGCATTTATGGGGTACAGTTTGAATAATGCCAGCAACTTTTCTTTAAAGTCTCTTAAGGTATGGGCCTCCCCTCTATAGCGGGGAAACCATGGGGCCCCAAAATAGTAAGGCATAGTAAAGGGCATCATGCTGGGGGCTATAGGAGGATTAGAAGCCGCAAGTTCTCCTGGTGCCGGCTGCTCGGGAACTCCCGGCTCTGACATATTAGTTTAATAAGATGCGGCCGCTGGCGACTAAAAGGGCCGGAACAATCCCCTTCCCTCCGGTTACAAGTCCTTACCGGTATCGCCGGGGTTGTGCAGGCCAAGTCTCGTGAGACTCCGGACGTCCTGTGTACGCGGTGACGTTGCTGACGCAGGAAAAGCAGGGCCGCGGCGGTGCGATGATGAAGAGGGGCGGGATTCTCTGTGTCTTTGAAGGGATCCGCCCACGAAGGTCCTCAGCAGCGCGGGAAACTTTACTCTATGCGGCCGGCGGCCATCTTAGTCGCCATCCCCTGACAGCAAGCAGGGGCGTTGAAAAGTCAATAAATTGCAATCCACAAACACGATTTTCTCTCTGGGGGTAGCGCAACACAGCGCAGCGCCCCCGATTCTTCCCAGGCACAATTATAATCCACAGACTTGGGAATAAAGGGTACAGTCCTTGCAATACGGTGATGGAATAGTTAAAGCACACAGTTCACACTTCTCTGCACTCCAGAAGCATGCGATCCTGTTCGTGACGCCAAAAAGAGCGATGCAGTGTCCCAGGGGGTCAGTAGTGTAGCTTTAGGTATGGTGGGCTTTGTAGTGCAGGGTAACCCACTAACCTGGGACTCACTGTCGTCTTCAAACGGGTCAGCACTGGAACAGGCAGGTGATGAATGTCGTGACGCCAGTGCCAATTGAACGGTGGCACACTGTGTAGTGACAGGCGGAATAATTGAGGAATCTTTATATTTGAATAACAGGGTAACTTTACTGAAGATACTTGAAGATAGATGAACAGTCAGTAAGTACAGTTCCAGAATATTCCACACGTTACAAAACAGTCATAGCAGTGGTTCAGGCTATTAAGCGCAGCCGCAAAAAGCTATCTTCAAGACAGGCCTCCTAGGATCAGGGCTTTCCTCTTACTCTAGATGTAGCAATACACTTCAGGCAACTATTCTCTCTGCAGGGGTACACTTACTTCCTCTCCTGCTTTAGTTCCTGGCTGTAAGCAATACTCTCAAGGTCCAGACACCCAAATCACAGTGATAACTCTTGAGCAAAGGTTTTGTAGAGGTTCCCCTTTTCTCCTGTGGACAGGCTGTTACTTAGAGTACCTCAGGTATACTTGACCTGGAAAACTGGGTGGGAATGATCCTCCACACCAGTGGTGCAATTTCTGCACTAGTTACTGAGTCCTGAATCTCTCAGAACCCACTCTGAACTAGGAACTTCCAACTACTACTCTTCCTGGGTTCGGCCCTAGCCTATTTATACTAACTTCGGGGCTCCCTCTGCTGGCTGGAATATGAATTGCCGGCTACAGGCCTAACTTTCTTAAAGGGAGCTACACATTATAATATAGCAGTGTCGGGTAACCTACCCGTATACTGCACGTATATATATTTTTTGTAGTACTGAATTATGCCCCTATACGCTTCCAACTCAGAGGAATTCCATAGGAAGGCCAAGAGGCTTTACACTAGGGGATCTTGAGGAATGCCTTTCAAGAAGCTCAAGCAAGGGATAGAAGTGATCTCCTAATTCCTAAATTACAAATACAAAATCAGACCCCTGTCTCCACGTTTGACTGTGCTAATGTGGAGATGATAAGGATCCTCAATAAACATTGGCCTATCTTACTGATGGACTATGACCTCACTGATACCATCACGAAGTACCTGAGCATCACTGTCATGGAACCATGAACCAGACGTACAACAAGAGATGAGTGGAAATAAGAAGGCTTTATTGAAAATAAAGCTGTAAGGCAAAAGTCCAAACGGATGGCTAAACCGAAGCAGGGTCTTGCGAAACCAGAGATCAGGAACCAGAAGGGTAGTCAGATGAAGCCAGGATCAGGAACCAACAGGGTAGTCAGACGAAGCCAGGATCAGGAATCAGCAGGGTAGTCAGACGAAGCCAGGATCAGGAACCAGAACCAGCAGCAGTCTTAGAAGCATGTAAGCACAGGAGGACCAAGCAGGGAACTGAAGCCACAGACCTCCTATATATATGAGCTAGGCATCCAGCTCCTCCCAGTGGGAAGGAGGAGCCGCAGGGTGGGAGGCTACAAGAAACCCAGAAACCAAGATGGCCACCAGCACATGTCAAACGAAGGAGAACAGCAAGGAGGTAAGACCATGACAGTACCTCCCCCTCAAGGGCCCCTCCTCCGGCGGAGTAAGGAACGGTTTCTGAGGGAAGCGTGCGTGGAAGGCTCGGAGCAAGGCAGGAGCATGGACATCTGCGGAGGGAACCCAGGAACGCTCCTCTGGACCATAACCACGCCAATGGACCAAAAACTGCACCCGGCCGCGGACCAGGCGTGAGTCCAGGATATTGCTCACCTCATACTCCTCACGATTGCCCACTTGGACCGGACGAGGCCGAGGAATCGAGGAAGTGAAACGATTACACACCAGTGGCTTCAACAGGGAGACATGAAACACGTTGGAGATCCGCATGCCAGGAGGAAGCGCAAGGGCATAGGCTACCGGGTTTACCCTGCGAAGCACTCGGAAGGGACCAACAAAGCGAGGCGCCAGCTTGGGAGTGGGCACTCGAAGGTTGAGGTTGCGGGTGGACAACCATACGCGGTCTCCGACCTGGTAGGAAGGAGCGGGCGCTCGTCTGCGATCAGCCTGGAGTCTCTGGCGCTGCGCAGAGACCTCAAGGGACCTCTGGATCTGTACCCAAGAAGCACGTAGGACGGAAAGGTGATCCTCCACAGCCGGAATATCCTGGGGAGAGAATACCTCCGGTAACACGGCAGGTTGGAACCCATAATTGGCCATGAAGGGAGACGTCCCAGAGGAAGAGTTCACCGCCGTGTTCCTGGCAAACTCAGCCCAAGGCAGGAGGTCAACCCAATTGTCTTGGTGATCGGAGACATAGCAACGAAGGAATTGCTCCAAGGCCTGATTGGATCGTTCTGCGGCCCCATTGGACTGAGGGTGGTAGGCCGATGAGAAAGAGAGATGAATCCCCAACTGGGAGCAAAAGGCGCGCCAGAACCTGGACACAAACTGACTCCCCCGATCCGACACAATCTCCTTGGGCAAACCGTGCAACCGGAAGACCTCCCTGGCAAAAATCGAGGCCAACTCTTGTGCAGAGGGTAACTTCTTGAGAGGTACACAGTGGCACATTTTGGAAAACCGATCCACTATCATGAGAATGACCGTATGGCCTCGGGATGCAGGGAGGTCCACAATGAAATCCATCCCCAGGTGTGACCATGGACGCTCCCCGGTGGCTATGGGTTGCAAAAGGCCCAACGGAAGGTGCCGAGGGGACTTACTCTGGGCACAAACGGAGCATGCCGCTACATATGCGGCGATGTCGGAACGTAGAGAAGGCCACCAGAACAGACGTGAAACAGCCCAGGACAGCTGATTCTTTCCAGGATGCCCCGCGGCCTTGGAGTTATGGTAGGTTCGCAACAACCGAGTGCGCAACTCCTCAGGCACAAAACACCTGCCGTTGGGTCTCCCAGAGGGAGCACCAGATTGAGCCGCCAAAATCTGCTCACCCAGGGGAGAGGTCAGGCTGGTGCGAATGGCGGCCAGGATCTGATTCAGAGGTATGACCGAAGTCGGAATCGACTCCTCCCCGGACAGCTCGGAGTACTGCCGTGATAAGGCATCCGCTCTGATGTTCTTGGAACCGGGTAGGTAGGAGACCACGTAATTAAAATGTGACAAGAACAGAGCCCATCTGGCCTGACGTGGTGTCAATCTCTTGGCCTCAGAGAGGTAGGTCAGATTCTTGTGGTCCGTCAGGATGAGAACCGGAACCACCGAGCCCTCGAGCAAGTGCCTCCATTCTTTAAGGGCCTGCACGATGGCCAATAACTCCCTGTCACCAATCAAATAGTTGCACTCCGCGGAAGACAGTTTCCGGGAGTAAAACCCACAAGGAAGCAGAGGACCCTCTGGTGTTCTACGCTGAGACAGGAGGGCGCCTACTCCCGTCTCAGACGCGTCCACCTCGAGGACAAACGGCAACCCAGGGTTGGGATGCGACAGAATCGGAGCCGACACAAAGGCGGACTTTAGAGCCTCAAAAGCTCGGATGGCCTCGGGCGGCCAGACCTGGGGATTACTGCCCTTCCTGGTCAGATCCGTGAGAGGCTTGGCTAGCATGGAAAAGTCCCTGATGAACTTCCGATAATAATTGGCGAAGCCCAAAAAGCGCTGCAGGGCACGAAGACCACTGGGCTGGGGCCACTGTAAGACAGCCGAAACCTTCTCAGGATCCATGGAGAACCCCTCAGCGGAAATGATGTAACCTAAGAAGGTTACCTGGGATCGGTGAAATTCACATTTCTCAAGCTTACCGAACAGCTTGTTCTCTCGTAACCGTTGCAACACTCGTCTGACATCCAGAATGTGGGCCTCCATGGATTCAGAATATACCAAGATGTCATCCAAATAGACCACCACACACTGCTGCAACAGGTCACGGAAAACATTGTTGATGAATTCCTGGAAGACTGCGGGCGCATTGCACAACCCAAAGGGCATAACCAAGGATTCATAATGACCGGTCCTGGTGTTAAACGTGGTCTTCCACTCATCGCCCGCCTTGATCCTTACCAGGTTATATGCCGCCCTCAGGTCGAGTTTGGTAAAGACCGTGGCCCCTTTGAGGCGATCGAACAGCTCGGAAATCAAGGGTATCGGGTAAGCGTTCTTGATCGTGATTGAGACCCCTGTAATCGATGCAAGGCCTCAACTCACCGCCCTTCTTTTTCACAAAGAAAAATACAGCCCCTGCCGGGGACGAGGATTTGCGAATGTGTCCGCGTGAAAGCGCCTCCCTCACGTACTCCTCCATGGCCTCATTCTCCGCTACCGACAGTGGATAGACTTTGCCACGAGGAGGAACGGCACCAGATTGTAACTCTATGGCACAATCGTATGGGCGGTGCGGAGGTAGGGCAACCGCACGCACCTTATCGAATACATCCCGGTACTCCTCGTATTCAGGAGGCAACAGAGAGTCCGAGGAAGTACACAGCAACTTGACAGGCCCATGGATGCAACTAGCCCCACACTGCGGTGACCACGAGAGGATCTCGGCCGATTTCCAATCGAAAGTCGGATTATGCTTCTGGAGCCAGGGGTACCCCAAGACCACCGAGTAGTGTGGAGACGAAATAACCTGGAGACAGACCGACTCACTGTGAACGGCACTAATGGCCATCCCCACTGGAAGGGTCTCATGAGTCACGTGTGGCGGCAGAAGGGGTCTGCCGTCTATCGCCTCAAGAGCCAGTGGGGAACCTCGAGGCTGCAGAGGAATGGAATTGGCGGCAGCGAACACACTATCAATGAACAAACCACCAGCACCAGAGTCCACCAACGCCTGGGTCGTCTCCGAGCCCCCGACCCAGGAGAGGACAACAGTAATCAGTGGTTTGTCAACACGGGAAACCGGGGACGAGGAGACTCCACCCAAGATCTGCCCCCGACAGGATCTCAGGTGCGAGCGTTTCCCGGACGGTTCGGGCATGCCAACCGAAAATGCCCACCGAGACCACAGTACATGCATCGGCCCTCGCGTCTCCGGAGTACCCTCTCCCCCTCGGACAGGCGAGCAAACCCCAGCTGCATGGGTTCACCCCCAGACAAGTCATCCCCAGGAGGCGTGGGAGGAGAGGGAGGCATGGGTGGGACAGCAAACGTAGGCGCCAATCTGTTAGAAGGCCTCCGCAGGCTCTCCTGAAAGGAAGGTCTCTCCCTGAGTCTGGTGTCAATCAAAATCAGGAAAGAAATAAGAGACTCGAGCTCCACAGGTAGGTCCTTAGCTGCAACCTCATCCTTCAAGGCATCCGAGAGACCATGAGAGAAAGCAGCGACCAGAGCCTCATTATTCCAGCCCACCTCTGCTGCCAGGGTACGAAACTCAATGGCGTATTCAGCTACGGATCGTGAACCCTGTCTGATGGACATAAGGAGCTTCGCAGCAGAGGCAGCACGAGCCGGCACATCGAATACCTTCCGAAGAGAAGCAACAAAACCGGAAAACTCGGCAACCACCGGATTGTTGTTCTCCCATAAAGGACTGGCCCAGGCCAAGGCCTTGTCCGAGAGCAGCGAGATCAAGAAGCCCACCTTTGATCTCTCAGTAGGAAAGGCATGTGGCAGCAACTCGAAGTAAATGCCCACCTGGTTAAGGAAACCTCGGCACTGAGTTGGCTCTCCCCCAAAGCGCTGTGGAAGGGGGGCAGAACCGGTCATACCCCGAAATACCGCAGGCGCAGCAACAGGTGTCGGGGTAGACTCTGGCGCAACAACCGGAGCGGCAGTAGGAGCGGGCCCAGGAGCGACAACCGATCCATCGGCAACGGAAGCTAAATGAGCCGTGCGTTCAAGCAGGGTTTGCAACGCCACAGCGAACCGACCCAACAGGTGATCCTGCTGATCAAGTCTGGCAACCAGCGTAGGTAGCGAGGATGGCCCTGTACCGTCAGAATTCATGGCTTGGTCCTAATGTCATGGAACCATGAACCAGACGTACAACAAGAGATGAGTGGAAATAAGAAGGCTTTATTGAAAATAAAGCTGTAAGGCAAAAGTCCAAACGGATGGCTAAACCGAAGCAGGGTCTTGCGAAACCAGAGATCAGGAACCAGAAGGGTAGTCAGATGAAGCCAGGATCAGGAACCAACAGGGTAGTCAGACGAAGCCAGGATCAGGAATCAGCAGGGTAGTCAGACGAAGCCAGGATCAGGAACCAGAAGCAGCAGCAGTCTTAGAAGCATGTAAGCACAGGAGGACCAAGCAAGGAACTGAAGCCACAGACCTCCTATATATATGAGCTAGGCATCCAGCTCCTCCCAGTGGGAAGGAGGAGCCGCAGGGTGGGAGGCTACAAGAAACCCAGAAATGGCCGCCAGCACATGTCAAACGAAGGAGAACAGCAAGGAGGTAAGACCATGACAATCACCTACTGTAAGGGTAGGAGCCTCCGTGACTGTCTAGTTTGTAGCCACAATGTGGCTCTACTTGACAAGGACACCTGGCTTTTAAGGAAACCTATTGGAATGTTCAGATGTGGAGGATGTAAGGCATGTACCTTTATCTCAACCAACTAACCACATTTTTTCAATCAGGGATTTTGTCAACTGTAAGACCAGGGGGGTGGTTTATATCTGCCAATGCCCCTGTCCAATGGACTATGTTGGCAAAACCATCCATGAGTTGAGGAGGAGAATTTGTGAACACGTCAATGACGTCTTAAACAAAAAAAGACACCCCAATTGCTAGCCATGTGATGGATAAACATTCAGGGGACCCTAATGTATTGCCTTTCTCAGTGTTGGAAACGATTCCCTCACCACTGTGGAAGGGGGACTGGAATAGGAAGATTCTTCAAAAGGAATCAGAATGGATTTACAGTTTCCGATCCCAGTCCCCCAGGGGGCTCAATGAAAGCTTGACCGTTAGTTGCTTTTTGTAAATACTTAATTTCCTTTTCTTAAATTTAGGAGTTTACTGTGAGTTATGTACCTTACTCCCTGAAGCGGCCATGGATGCACGAAGCATCCGATTAATTATGTGGGTGACGTCTATCCTGCCACCTGACTATAACTAATTGTGTTTATTTCTATATGATCCCCTATGTATTATCTGGGATTCTTCCCTTTTCTTTTTTTTATGTGTGGGGGCTGAATTTGTCTTTATGTGTGTGGCTGTTTATCCATACGTCCCTTATCAGTGGGTGTAAATGTCTTCAGTCCTTTTAAATGAGCAGTTTTTGCGCATTGATCCTTATTATGGTCTTTTTTTCATCTATATTTTTCTACATCTGCCCCATGTATCGAGCGAAACAACATGCTCTCCCCCTATTTATTACCTTCGGGAAGGCGAAGCTGGGTTCCCTTGCGATTGTATCCTCCATTTATCTCTTCCAGGAGAAACCCAGTCATCTCTATACTGGATCACATGTCCACTTCTGGTATCTAGGGATCAACCACCCCCACCTCTTGGCTTCATTTCTTTTTCTCCACTTTTTGTTAGAGGTGGAGGGGGGGGGGAATTATTGCTTTTGGTTAGCCCTTTAACCACCCTTTATGTGTACCCCTGATGAACCCAAATTATGGGGGAAACTCGTCCGGGTGACAGAGTACTAATTGGTTTGTTAGGGTGCTTTTAGGGCAATCTAGGGCAGGTACGAGGACGGAGGATCACCACCATTAGGTGAAGCCTCCGGGCTGAGAACAAATCAGGATCATTATAGGGAAAGGGTTTGTTCTTCTATGGTGGTATCCTCACATATACCTACTACTGGGCCCATGATTTTTTTAATAAGGGTGTTTTTGTTCTTTATTTAGCTATATCTGACTATTAAGGGTCTATTTAAGGATACTAATAAATATTTTGTTTTAAGAGTTCTACTTTTAATTTTCAATTACACTATACGCTTTCACTAGAAATACTGAAACAGTGAAGTGCTTATATATTTTTCTTGTAGTACTAAAATACGCCCCTATACGCTTTCAACAGAAATAGCGGCAACAGTGCAGTGCGTATATTTTTTTCTTTTTTTACTGAAATAGGTCCCTATACACTATCATCAGAAATAACTGCAGAAGTGAACTGAGAATATATTTTTCTTGTTGTACAGAAATAGGCCACTATACGCTTTTAACAGAAAAAACTAAAACAGTGTGTATATATTTGTAACGGCATACAAGGGAATGCTCCAAACTCCCGAACGAAACCTCACGAATAGCTGCTAGTAGACGAATAGGAAATGCGCCCAAGCGGCTTACACTCCTAGCAATCAGTCTCTAGCAGCATACAGTGAATCCCCCCAAGAACGAGACGAGGCTCTGTGTTGAGGGTAAAGCAGTAGACAGCCAGAGCTGTGTGTTTATTGTTCTTATACACATTCTTACACATTAGTACCACCCACAGGGTTTTGTAAAATAACCAGTAACCCCGTACAATACACTCAGACACTCCCGCACAAAATCCTCCCCTCTGCCTGTGATACAATTATCTTACACAATGGGTTAATGTAATTTTCACAGGCAGGAGAATACATAGTGTTACACAATGTCTTCTGTCCTGGAGACAACCGAGGAGTAATTCAATTATCTCTCAGGACAAAGGGAAATCGCCAATACACACGTGGGGACAATAGATCAGAAATCACTATTCAAATATACAATGTCACAACCATTACAGTAAACCTAGAAATTTAACATATCCCCCGATAGCTTCGGTCTGAGTTCATTCAATTATTAGGTGAATGGCACTCAGACTACACGAATACAGTTCAATTGCCATGGAGTTTAAGTTTAGCATGGGCTGATGAGAGGGCCCATAATCCTAGGGCAAGAGGCTGGCAACCAGGCTTCTCCAGCACCCAGCTTCGAGGTTGGTTTTGCCACATTATTTTTCTTGTAGTACTGAAATACGACCCTTTACGCTTTTAACAGAAATAATTGCAGAAGTGAACTGAGAATATATTTTTCTTGTTGTACTGAAATGCGCCTCTATACGCTTTCAACAGAAATAACTGCAGAAGTGAAATGCGTATATATTTTTCTTGTAGTACAGATATAAGATACTAAAGATACTAAGATACAAGCCACTAAATGCTTTTCAACATAGCACTTGCACCCCAATAACAAATTGCTGGAATGACAGAGCTGTATAATGGCTATTTGGATCCCCAAATAATCTTTCCCTGCACTTGTAAATCACTTTCCTATCACTGTCCTTAGTGCCTTCTGATGTCTCTCCCTGCACAAAGATGCTGTGAAATGATTCCTCCTTATACTTTCCCTGCACTTATAAATCGTTTTTCAGTTTTTTTTTCCCCCCAATCAGGCTTTTCCTATTGCTGTCCCTATCGCCTTCTCACATCTGTGTCTGAACTCAGAATGCTGGAAAATGGCAGAATCTAAGATGGCTGCCGTATTTATAGGGCTGTGACATCACAGGGCTGGCTGGTCGCTGATTGGCTGCATGCATGCATGTAAATCTGGGTGATACAGCCTTCCCAGAGTTCCTTGCCCCATGTCCTTAGTCCCCACATGTGTAGCTGCCATTTTAGGAAAAATTACGATTCGTTACCACCAAGCGCAAGGAAATTCGCATTCCTTGCGAATCGAATTTTTCCTGAAATTCAGATTAAATTCTACTTCTTCAGCTTCGATTCGCTCATCTCTAAGAAATATATTCTTTTTTGCTTGGTCTAAAACAATGGCTCATTTAAAATATGGAAATGATATCAAGTCATTATACTGTAGCTGTAAACCTTCTGTGGCTGCAGCATGGAAGCCCAATGGGAGAACAGTTTTAATTTGGTTCATGCAGTGTGCACATGCCAATCAAATATTATTTATGGGATTAGTAGGGCATAATTGCTTGTCATATCCCCTTGAACATCCATCTGTTACCTCAAAATTACTTTTATATAATGCACGATTATGTCAGAATTACCACAGGAATGCAGAGACATATTTTATCATGTTCCATACTTCTCCTTTATATGGGCTTAGAGGGAATATGTCACTTTAAAAATGCAGTGCAATCTGCAGGCAGCATCTTTTAGAAAAAAATAAGTTTAGCAGATTGATATAGTTTTAAGTATAACTTGTCATTTATCCATTTAGACATCCACTTATCCTATACTTAGCAGTTCAGTGGACAGTCAAGTGACTGACAGTTATCTCTATTTCCACACTGATACAGGGAAGGATGTCAATCACTGACTGGCCCACCCAGTGAACTCCTAAGCAAAGCAAAGAAAGAACAGAGAGCTATTACATAATATCTATCATGCAATACCATCAGGGACAAGTCTGATTGGCTCCAAATATTTTCTGCAGCAGGACAACGACCCCAAGCATACAGCCAATGTCATCAAAAATTATCTTTGGCGTAAAGAAAAAACAAGGAGTCCTGGAAGTGATGATATGGCCTCCGCAGAGCCCTGATCTCAACATCATCAAGTTTTTCTGGGATGATATAAAGGGTGACTTGAGCAAGCCTACATACGAAGAAAATATGTGGTTCTTCTTCAAGATTTTTGGAAAAACCTCCCTGCTGAGTTCCTTCAAAACCTGTGTGCAGGTGTCCTTAGTCCAAGCGTTACACAGGTCTCCTGTCCAGCAGAAAGCTGGATCTCAGCTCTCATATGATGGCCAGGCTCCCTCTCTGTCAGCAGAAGCGCTGATCAATAGCAACTGCAGCATCTAAGTGGTTTTAAGGGAGGGGCTCCCTTTCTCAGACATCGGCACTGCAATCTGAATATGGCAGCTGGGAGTCTAATAAAGGTCCCTATAACTGCCCTCAGTACATGCCCCCCCCCCCCATATATTTGGTATCACAGTGTCCGTGTAGACCAGCAGTAAATAATTAATATGTAATTTATCACACATGGTGAACTCTATAAAAAAAAGACAGAATAGCCGTTTTTTCTTATTTTTCCACCCCAAAAAAAAACCTGAATAAAAAGCGATCATAAAGTGTTATGTAAGCCAAAATGATACCAATGAAAACTACAACTCATCCACAAAAATCTAGTCTTCACACAGCTCCATAGAAAGAAAAAAAAAAGTTATGGATCTTGCCTTAGGATGCAGTCAAAAACATTTTCTTTCTTGTTAAAAAAGGATTTTTATAGTGCAAAAGTAGTGAAACTTAAATAAAAACTATATGCATTTTGTTTTACTGTAATCATACTGACCCAGAGAATAGTTATCATGCTAATTAGGGTAAAAAATAAATGCCACAAAATGTATAACGTAAAAACTCAATGGCAGTATTGCTGCTTTTCTCATCCCCACAGAAAGAGTTAATACAAGTTAATCAGTAAGTTATATGTACCCTAAAATGGTGCCATTAAAAACTACAATTTGTCCCACAAAAAAAGCACTCATAGGACTACATCAAAGGAAAAAAATATATAATTACAGCTCCTGGAGTGCGACCTTGAAAAAATGAAAAAAATTCCTTTGTCACTAAGGGGTTAACATTTTTTGTTTCCAACTTAATGCAATCCATCCTTCATCCTTTTCATGTCTTCATAATGAACATTCTACATTGTATAAAAAGAAAAAAAAATACCAGCCTTCCATGTGTCAAAGGTATGCAGAATGGGTAGTATGCATAATAGAGTAAAGGGAAAAAGCTAAAACACTATTAACAAGGGGGAAGGCAACATGAGGCTATCAAATAAATGGAGTCCAACTTCCATACTAGACCTCCTGAACCAAGGGTAACAGTATATTTCAAAACCAGCAATTAAAACAGCAATTCTACATTTTTTAAAAGCAGCACCTGGCTCTGAATACTTCTATAGTCGTAATGAAAAATTTGGTATAGCCACTGTGTTATTCAATAAATTGTATTTGTATTAGCGTCACCTGATGTTTGTTCAGTTATTTATTTCTCTGTCCACCTGACTGATGTTTTATCCTTAACTGTCACCAGCCCTATTGTCTGTTGGAAGCTGTGTCAGTTACAAGAGAGTACTGTAGCAGAAAAGACATGTCCTCTAAGAAAGAACATACCTCCTAAAATGTCAGTGTATCCTGGTAATAAATCAGTTTAGCCTCCCTTTTGGCAGGTGGAACACATTCCCCCATTTTGCTTTGAGGTTATAAAAGCAAGGCTATCCTGTAATCATTAGAATGCTTCATGAAAATCATACAACTGTTAGTACATTACAAAGCATGCTTACAGCTTGCCATTCTGACAACCGTGCCCTAGGAGCCAGTTCTTTAGGTTCCTCCCTCACTGAGATAATTGGTCATCATATCATCATCAGCAGAAGCATCAGCCTCCTACTCCTCCTCTGTGAGTGTTTACTCCTCATCCTCATCCTTCTACTCCATGGTACTTTCTGCTTTTGGGTCCCCCAACAGCTACTGGGTGGCCATTAAGATGTATAATCTGTTCTTCTTCCGCTGTCTTCCCGTGTTGCATCAGCGTGTGCATCTATTCTGAGATAAATAATGAGATTACAATGTTTGTGCCGCTGTTGTTCCTTCCTACATACAAATTTTGTTGCCTCTTCAAATGGATTCAGCACACAACAGGTGTCACTGATAAGCTGCCACTGCCTGACCTCAAAACAACACATGTTTCCTACTAAGTTGGTCTGGTGCATGACAAAATCATTCATTACTTCACAACACTGAGGTAAAGAGCTGCACCATCTTCCTCTCTTACTTGTCAGGGATTATGATCCTGAATACAGTTTTATATGATCTTCAGCTGAATCTCTGTAGCAATTGAGTTCATGAAGAGACATGAAGTACAGAGAGGATAGACAGGACAGACTATGGTAATGTGGGGCTGTTGAGAAGGATGAAGCAGTTCTTTACCTCAGTGTTGTGAAGTAACTTGTCGTCTTGTGTGATTAGGAAAGGTTTTGTGTGTAATAATAGAACGGCAGCCATTTCATATTTCCCAATTATTGCTCCCTAGACAAAATAAGCCATTATAACTAATAAAAGATATTTAGAAATATATTTATGATAAAGTAATATTTGTGGCCGGGGCTATGTGTGAAAGAACCTACTGCCCTGAAATGTCCCCTAAATAACTGGCGGCTTGAGTTGTGGCATAACCGCTTCCGTCGAGAGTACACCTGAAAGAGGGTATACTCTATGGGAGAATGTAGAGAATAGGGCGGGCTGGGAGGGGAATATCGCTGCCGTCCGGTGCCACCTGAGGAGCTGTGAGACAGATATAGGCCAGGACGCCCCTCCCACAAATACAGGCCAATAAATCGGCCTTGCTACTTGTGGCCGGGGCTATGTGTGAAAGAACCTACTGCCCTGAAATGTCCCCTAAATAACTGGCGGCTTGAGTTGTGGCATAACCGCTTCCGTCGAGAGTACACCTGAAAGAGGTCAAAATCCAGCATGAAAATACACACACGTTTATTGACACATTTACAACGCCAAATTCTGAAAGGCACAGTGAATCTCACTGACAGGGTTCGGCACATACCGGCTGTAACATGAGGACCGCCATCGGCCCAACTTGCGGATAATGTGAGCTGGTACTTGATTCCTGGAGGCGGCAGAGGCTGCCCCTATCCTGAACGAAAGTCCTGACACCGAGAGGGGGTCTAAACCCAAATTGGTCGCTAGCATGCGTACGTGTGCTATGAATTGGGACGTGGACAATGCAGCTGTCCCGAAGGGTAACAGTGGGGTGTCAGCCCCGCGACTGGCTAGTGCTTCTGACAACTCCCGTAGAACGTGGACCGGACACCATTTGTGATAGGTGGGGAAGAACCTGATGAGGGTAGGGGGACCTGATTGGGAAGTCTTAGTAACAGGTAAGGACAGGACAAAGCCCTCTGGGCTGGGAACCAACTGTCGGCGGGATAGGAAGGGGCCGCTGAGTGACAGTGACGTGAACTCACCCGGCCTCATAAAGCCGTAAAAGGCCAAGTAGATGGCGGCTTTAAGCACCAAGCTTTGGAGAACCCCGAAAGGCCTGAGGTCCAACAGATCGGACATGCCCCTGAACATGGGGCCGGACACGGGTTGACACCTGGGGTACAATTCTGTAGACCTTTCAACGTGGCCTTGACCACGTGACTGGAAAACAACGACGTTCTTTCTGGCTGCGAGCGAGACAAATGATGTTGGACCCCGGCCAGATAAGTTTTGACGGTGCCGGGAGAAAGGTGCATGTGCTCGTGACAGTACCCGATGAACGCCAAAATGAAGTCTATGTGGCCCAGGTCGTCTGGGGGGTGTTCCCGTTGGAACTTGAGGTACAAACACCAGCCAGTGTTGTATGCTCTGGTGGTGTTAGCTGAGAGCGACCTGGCAAACAGCCCATGGGCCGTGTTCAGGTATCGGTTTAGCTGAGAAAGAGTGTGGCCGGACGAGGAGACGGGGTTCTCGACGCGTCGGCTTCGGGGCAAACCTGAGAAAATAAAAAGTAATTCATCTCAGCTAAAGCGTTAACTGTTACCACTTGCGTGTCACCTATGAGGGTACCACAGAATAAGAAGTTGTGTGAGAGCGACAACTGCACCAGACGTCTCATCAATGACATGACCAGCTGAGATCTGGATTTGCCACTGTCGAGGATGGCCAAGGAGGCAGGACTAGCAGAAGCGAAGACCACGGTGCGGCCTGTCCACAGGTTACCCCAAGCGTGAGCCGCCGCCACTATGGGATACAAGTCCCTAGCCTCCGTTGTCTGAGAGGTTCCTGCGGTCTCGCATACCTCCCCCGGCCACGCCCCGTTCAGCCAATGGGAGCCAAAAATGGCAGCGAACCCGGTGCTGATCCCGCTGCTGGAGAATATGACGGGGGAGTCATGCGAGACCGCCGGGACAAACATGGACACGCCATTCCAGTGACGCAAGAAGTGGTCCCACATGCTCAAGTCTGCTTGCGCTCGACTGTCCAGAAATACTGGGCTGTCCTGACAGGGAGCTGCTGAGAGGAGTGGTAGTAACCTAGCTACAAACGACCTGCCCTGGGGAATAACGCGCATGGCAAAGTTTAACATGCCTAACAATGACTGTAGCTCAACCTTGGTGGTGACCCTCCTGGTGACAAAACTGCGAATGACTGCCTGGACCCTAGCCAACTTGTCTTCTGGCAATTTGGCTGACATGCTCTGCGTGTCCAGCACGATGCCCAGGAAAGTGATGGTGGTTGCCGGACCATCCACCTTTTTGGAGGAAACGGGGACCCCTAGTTGGGCGAAACATGCTAACAAGCTCTGAAGATCATTGGCCGAGCCCTGTGGAGATTTGATCAACAAAAAGTCATCCAGGTAATGTATGACGTGTTCACAACAAAACCTGTTCTCTAGTATCCAGTGCAAGGCTTTCGCCAGTTGATCGAAAATCCACGGGCTGCTGCGGGATCCGAAAGTCAACTTAGTTGCAAAATAGTAAAGAGAATTCCACTTGATCCCGTGCCACCGCCAAAGTTCTGGCCTGATTGGCATCAACTTGAAGGCGTCTGATATGTCCGCTTTGGACAAGATCGCCCCAGGGCATGTGGCAAGGATGAGTGCAATGGCTTGATTGATGGAGGCGTACACCATGCTGACCTCCTCCGCTGGAATGAGAGAATTCACGCTGGGGGTGGATAACCCGTGTGGCGCTGACAAGTCGAATATCAACCTCTTTTTGCGGCTGAACTTCCCCGTAACCTCCCCTATGGGGCTGACCCTCCAGCGTTCAAATGGGGACGACAAGAAGGGGCCGATGACGTACCCCTTGTCTAGCTCTGCCTGGAGAAGTCTATCTATGGACCCGGGGTTGAGGGATGCTGACTGCAAGTTCCTACACTCATGGGTGTGTTCTGGTAATGCCACCAGACCTGTGTGGAAACCATGGGTGAAACCTGACACCAGGAAGTCGCAGAAGGAGGAGTCCTCGTGCCCCTGTAAGTATGACTCCAAGAGTTCTACATTTACCACGCTCATGCAATGTTTATCGGTTTTTAATGAGCAGGCGACTTTCGGATGGGCTCGGAAACAGTTTGCGCAAATGTGCAACAACCGACACTGACTATAATTGCAAGTGGCAAAATTGTAGTTGTTGCAGATCTGCGATCTGCCCAGATACTTGATCGGCCGGCCGAGTTTATCGACCGCCGAATTCTGCTGGATGCCAGCCGACGGACCAGGAATAGGAGGAGAAGGATTGGACCTCGGGGCATTTGCGGCATTATGACACCATTCTCCAGTATGATAGATAGACTGGCATGAAGAGCAAGCCGGTGCTTTCAGCCCCGCGAAATGCCTGCAGAATATCTCTGTGTCAATGTTGGCCCAGTTAGTAGTAAACTGGAATTGACTGAGCGCAGCTGCGGCTTTGGCAGAAAAGGAGCAATGGTATTCATAGAAGCCGAAGCCTCCGTACTTGTAGCCAAACTCCGTGACCCTGAAGAGATACAGGTCCAACTCTTCCCTCCTATCTGGTCGTACCGAACAGACGACATCTCGGTAAAGACTAAAGGCAAGCACAAACTCCGGAATCGTCAACTTTCTACTGAGCCTAAGATCGCGTCCCTTCAGTACAACAGAAACATCGCCGCACGCAATGACCCTATTGTCCGATAAGTCACGAGTGGCAATCAGGAGGGAGGCCAGGTTCACATCTCTACCATCGAGGATGTCCTTCTTGATGTTGGCCGGAATGAAATGAGCTGGAGTGACGTTGGGTACCGTGACAAAGTTACCTGAAGTACTGGCAACGGGTGCCGCTACGACTGGCAACGGAGTGGCGGGTGAGGACAAGCCAGCGACCCTGGCCTCCACTGACTCCAATCTGGATTGTACCCCGGACACGGAGGAGGTAAGGCTGTTCAGCATGACATGGAGCTGAGTTAGTGAGGTTTGAACTGTGGCCATGGAGACCTCTTGCTGAGACGGTTCTGCGGGGTTGGACACCAATAGCCTATACAACTCTGCTTTCCGGGCCCCAGCCGGGAAAGGAACGCCTCTCTTGGCTAACTCAGACATGAGATTAGGCACAGTCCAACTACGCAGAGAAGGAATACTGCCGGATTCCGATGCCCTAGAACCCAGATCTTCGCCAGAGGCATCCACGATGTCTGAGCCGTGAGACATGATCGGACTGTGAAATAAGCAAAATGACGGACCGTCACTAACACTATTAGGTGCCAAGATAGACTAACACCCGTGCTCCGACCACCACCGCCACTGCAGAAATCAACATGCAAGAAAATTGACCCTGGTGACCACCTGAGGTAAGAAAAAGAGGGAGGACGTATGATAGTGGATGAATTAGGAGCAAAAACCTTACCAAACCAAACAAGACGCTGTTATGAGAAGAACGCAAGGGATCGACCGTAGAAGTAAACCTGTACGTATGAATGAACAAAATAAGATTTTTTTTTAATTTTTTTTACGCTAGTATACAGATGACCCAGACTGGGCGGCGAGGCACGACTGCCTGCTTGCTGAGGTAAACGCGGGGTTGGCCGAATGGCTGACGAGCCTGTGCCAGAAACGTGGGGCTGGCAAAAACGTGAATACCAGCACCTGAAAACTGCCCAGCTGTGGTGGAACCATGCGTATGATGCCATGCAATGTGCCGGGTCTGGCGTGCCCCGTTTATTGAGCGCTTGTAACCGGGGGTGTGTGCCCCCAACAACTCCTCACCACCACACTGCATGGCATGGACCCCCCCCCCCTTTTTTTTTTATTTTTTATTTAAAACCCTACCTAACTGACAGCACGGCGGCCCGTGCCAGACTTTTACCCCCCCCAAAACCATGTTTTTTTTTAGCCTTCACAACCAGGCCCAAGATGCCACGATGACAGCCCCCTGGAGATGGCTTACGTACAGGTGAAACCTGTGGTGCTGTGCGATTCCCACCGGATACCATACTACACCTGCCCTGGCCTTTGTCAAACTATACACCAGCGCAACAACAGGGTATATGCACCCAAAGCAAGTGCAAGCAAGTCACATGATACAATTGGTAAAACACATGGTACAAAAGGTGCTCTGTCATGTGACACCACAATCATTATAATGAATCCATTTGTCACAAAAACTCCATGGTTGTGCAACATCACTGAATACAGTGCAGACAGAAGTGTTACGGATAAGCATTGCCAGTGCCTCACTAAACACATGAGCCGGCTGAAAAAGCTCCCGACTGCGAACTGCTATGCTCACATCCCCCCCCCCCCTCCACCCCTCTCCCGTGCCGTCGGTCACTTATACTCAGAACCACAACCAGACCTGAAAGGAAAGAAAACCCTGGAAACGAAATCGGAGTCTCGCTGACTCCTGCAACCTAAGTGCAAGTCACGTGGGAGCGGGGCGTGCTGCCAGACTGCCGCTCCGGTGTGGGGATGTCCCTCTCTTACCTCAGAGGGACCGACCCCACCGACCGGACTGATCGAACCGATGCTGCGCTGAGGCAGCAGCTACTCACCCGCCGCACCAGGACGCAGGACCGCCGGAGGGAGCGCGAACCGGAAGTGACGTCGTGCTGCCTAGGGAACGCTGATGCTGTCCGCTGTAACCAGGAATATCGCTGCCGTCCGGTGCCACCTGAGGAGCTGTGAGACAGATATAGGCCAGGACGCCCCTCCCACAAATACAGGCCAATAAATCGGCCTTGCTACTTAAGTATTTTTTCTTTATTCCAGGAGAACCCCTTTAACTGGTGATGCCACTTCATGTGGTTCCATAGAGTCATGATACCAATGTTTGCGTTTGAACGCCCACTGGTTATTCTAATCTTGCAGATCTTGCACACGGAAATGCATTTGTCTTCTGACACTGTGTAGAAGAACTGCCTCCTCCTCATATGTTACCTTCTCTCCAGCACCCTGATACCGATGAACCTCCTCTCCATGGCAGTCAAAACATTGACTGTTCTCACACAAGTCATCAACAGGGAGGCTCTCTTGACTATTTTCTGTAGTTCGTGGTGGGGTTTTGTTGCCTTTTGTTAGGAAAAAAACAAGGAGGAGCAGAGATGACAGAGAGGATTCAACTGAAAGGCTTCTCTTGGATTGTAAGGAAAAGGAGCAAGAGGAATGCTGTGACCCCTGGTTCCAAGACATGGTCACCTCCACATCCTGCTGTGACTGAGAGGAGGAGTGAGCCATTCTCTTTCTCCTCAATAATAATGTTGTGCAATACGGAACCCAGGGAGAACTGTGGTTTACTACTACTGGATGGATGGCTGCTGCTGCTACCCACATTCTGATTCTGAGAGGATGAGGCATGAATCTTTTGTTCTGCATTCTTCAATCTTCTAAACATTTTATTATGAGGCATATGAATAAAAAGTCCTGGGTTTGGTACACACAGATTATTAAACAGTACTAGTAAAATTGCAATTTTTTTTCTGTAATTTAAAGACATAGGTGCAATTAAATGTCCCGAACCCCCACCTCCACAAATA
This sequence comes from Bufo gargarizans, assembly GCF_014858855.1. Taxonomy (NCBI): domain Eukaryota; kingdom Metazoa; phylum Chordata; class Amphibia; order Anura; family Bufonidae; genus Bufo; species Bufo gargarizans. Next base: position 145,432,293 of record NC_058084.1, read on the forward strand.
CACTGCATACTGGTATTGAGAGTTTACAATTGTAATAATGCAATTTTTGATGTGAAACATGTTTGATCTACATGCTCTGAGGCTCTGATCAACACAGACCTGTCAGCCTCTGAGCCAATCAGGGCAAGCCCTCCCTGACTTCCTCCAGATGTTATATGAGTATTGTTCTTCTTCCTCCCTAGTAGGGTTGAGCGAACCCGAACTCTAAAGTTCGGGTTCATACCGAACTTTAGGATTTTTGGACCCCGAACCCGAACTTTTTATTAAAAGTTCGGGTTCGAGTTGGGTGTTCGGCGAGTTAATGGCGCTTTTTGAAAGGCTGCAGAGCAGCCAATCAACAAGAGTTTAACTCGTGTGCCCTTAAAAGCCATCATAGCAATGCCTACTAATGGAATTGGCCAGTGCAGCATGTGACCCAGCCTCTATATAAGCTGGAGTCACGTAGCGCTGCACGTCACTCTGCTCTTACTAGTGTAGGGATAGGATGCTGCTGCTGTGAGGGAGAGAATAGGAAAGAATCTGTTATCAGAAGTGCTTGTTGACACAGAAAAATAACTTTTATCCATCTGTTAGTTAGGTGGGCGTCGATGGACATTTTGTGCAAGTTCAGTGCACCAGCACAGCATATGTGCATTTGTGACAGTCAAATACAAGGTTTAAATACTGCAGTTATAGTCTGTGTTTAAAAAAAACACCCTTTTTTTTGCAAGACCCTACATCTGGGGCCTTTGCTGCATTTGTCACAGTTAAATACAAGCTTTAAATACCACAATTATATTCTGGGTTTAAAAAAACACCCATTTTTTTTCAAGACCCTACATCTGTGGCCTTTGCTGCACTTGTCACAGTGAAATACAAGCTTTAAATACTGCAACTATATACTGGCTTAAAAAAACACACCCATTTTTTGCAAGATAACAAATGTTGGGTCCTTTGCTGAAGTTGTGACAGACAAATACAAACTTTAACCCCTTAAGGACACAGCCTTTTTACACCTTAGGACCAGGCCATTTTTTGCAAATCTGACCAGAGTCACTTTAAGTGCTGATAACTTTAAAACGCTTTGACTTATCCAGGCCGTTCTGAGATTGTTTTTTCGTCACATATTGTACTTCATGACACTGGTAAAATAAAGTTAAAAAAAATATTTTTTTTGCACCAAAAAATACCAAATTTAACAAAAATTTGGAAAAATTAGCAAATTTCAAAGTTTCAGTTTCTCTACTTCTGTAATACATAGTAATACCCCTAAAAATTGTGATGCCTTTACATTCCCCATATGTCTACTTCATGTTTGAATTATTTTGGGAATGATATTTTATTTTTTGGGGATGTTACAAGGCTTAGAAGTTTAGAAGCAAATCTTGAAATTTTTCAGAAATTTACAAAAACCAAATTTTTAGGGACCACTACAGCTCTGAAGTCACTTTGCGAGGCTTACATAAAAGAAACCACCCAAAAATGACCCCATTCTATAAACTACACCCCTCAAGGTATTCAAAACTGATTTTACAAACTTCGTTAACCCTTTAGGTGTTGCACAAGAGTTATTGGCAAATGGGGATGAAATTTGAGAATTTCATTTTTTTGGCTAATTTTCCATTTTAACCCATTTTTTCCACTAACAAAGCAAGGGTTAACCGCCAAACAAGACGGTATCTTTATTGCCCTGACTCTGCCGTTTACAGAAACACCCCATATGTGGCCGTAAACTACTGTACGGCCACACAGCGGGGCGTAGAGTGAAAGGTGCGCCATATGGTTTTTGGAAGGCAGGTTTTGCTGGACAGTTTTTTTGACACCATGTCCCATTTGAAGCCCCCTGATGCACCCCTAGAGTAGAAACTCCATAAAAGTGACCCTATCTAAGAAACTACACCCCTCAAGGTATTCAAAACTGATTTTACTAACTTCATTAACCCTTTAGGTGTTGCACAAGAGTTATTGGCAAATGGGGATGAAATTTGAGAATTTCATTTTTTTGCCTAATTTTCCATTTTAACCCATTTTTTCCACTAACAAAGCAAGGGTTAACAGCCAAACAAGACTGTATCTTTATTGCCCTGACTCTGCCGTTTACAGAAACACCCCATATGTGGCCGTAAACTACTGTACGGCCACACAGCGGGGCGTAGAGTGAAAGGTGCGCCATATGGTTTTTGGAAGGCAGGTTTTGCTGGACAGTTTTTTTGACACCATGTCCCATTTGAAGCCCCCCTGATGCAACCCTAGAGTAGAAACTCCATAAAAGTGACCCCATCTAAGAAACTACACCCCTCAAGGTATTCAAAACTGATTTTACAAAGTTTGTTAACCCTTTAGGTGTTGCACAAGATTTAATGGAAAATAGAGATACAATTTCAAAATTTCACTTTTTGGGCAGATTTTCCATTTTAATATATTTTTTCCAGTTACAAAGCAAGGGTTAACAGCCAAACAAAACTCATTATTTATGGCCCTGATTCTGTAGTTTACCGAAACACCCCATATGTGGTCGTAAACTGCTGTACGGGCACACGACAGGGCGCAGAAGGAAAGGAAAGCCATACGGTTTTTGGAAGGCAGATTTTGCTGGACTGTTTTTATTGACACCATGTCCCATTTGAAGCCCCCCTGATGCACCCCTAGAGTAGAAACTCCAAAAATGTGACCCCATTTTAGAAACTACGGGATAAGGTGGCAGTTTTCTTGGTAGTAGTTTAGGGTACATATGATTTTTGGTTGCTCTATATTACACTTTTTGTGCGGCAAGGTAACAAGAAATAGCTTTTTTGGCACCGTTTTTTTTTTGTTATTTACAACATTCATCTGACAGGTTAGATCATGTGGTAATTTTATAGAGCAGGTTGTCACGGACGCGGCGATACCTAATATGTATACAATTTTTTTTATTTATGTAAGTTTTACACAATGAATAAATTTTTAAAACAAAAAAAAGTTTGTGTCTCCATAGTCTAAGAGCCATAGTTTTTTCAGTTTTTGGGCGATTATCTCAAGTAGGGTCTCATTTTTTGCGGGATGAGATTACGGTTTTATTGGCACTATTTTGGGGTACATATGACTTTTTGATCGCTTGCTGTTACACTTTTTGTGAAGTAAGATGACAAAAAATTGCTTTTTTTACACCGTTTCTTTTTTTTTTTTTTTACGGTAGTCACCTGAGGGGTTAGGTCATGTGATATTTTTATAGAGCCGGTCGATACGGACGCGTCGATACCTAATATGTATACTTTTTTTTATTTATGTAAGTTTTACACAATGATTTCATTTTTGAAACAAAAAAAATAATGTTTTAGTGTTTCCATAGTCTAAGAGCCATAGTTTTTTCAGTTTTGGGGCAATTATCTTGGGTAGGGTATGATTTTTGCGGGATGAGATGACGGTTTGATTGTTACAATTTTGGAGTACATACAACTTTTTTGATCACTTTTATTAACTTTTTTGGGAAGTAAGGTGGGCAAAATTTCAATTTCATCATAGTTTTTAATTTTTTATTTTTATGGCGTTCACCGTTTGGGTAAAGTAACATGACCGTTTTATAGATCAGGTCGTTACGGACGCGGCGATACCAAACATGTGTAGGGAATTTCATTTTTTTTATTTTTAATCAGTGATAAATGTGTTTTTTGATTTTTACTTTATTTTCACTTTTTTTCACTTTCTTTTTGACCCAGACCCACTGGTTCTTGAAGATCCAGTGGGTCTGATGTCTGTATAATACAGTACAGTACAATATATATTGCACTGTACTATATTTTACTTACACTGAACAGATCTATGCTTTCAGCACAGATCTGTTCAGCACCATGGACAGCAGGACGCCTGAGAGGCGTCCTGTTGCCATGGGAACCTTCCCCGTCTGCTCAGTTATGGTCAGAACTGCGCAGACGGGGAAGGGTAAGGACGGGGCTTGGGGGGCTGCCTGGGAGCTCTCTCCCTCTCCATTCGGGGGGGCTGCAAAGGCACAGCAGCCCCCCGATGGGAGAGGGAGGGAGCTCCCTGCGCTGTTAACCTTTTCCATACAGCGGTCCGTACGGACCGCGGTATGGAAAGGGTTAAACGGCTGACATCGCAGCACAGATGTCAGCCGTTTATACCAGGGTGCCAGCAATGTGCTGGCACCCTGGTATACCCACTAGACGCCAACGATTACGCAATGGGAGGCGGGCGGGGGATCGCGATCCCGCCTGCCGCACCGCCCGCCTCCCGCACCGCCAGCACCGCCCGCAACCCTCCCCCTGCACCTCCCACCAGGCAAAAATCACTAAGGGGTGCAGGGGGGGGGATACAGATGCATTTCAGGAATACTAAAGTTTCTGATCCCCGCGGTCAGGGACCGCGGGGATCAGAAACTGCAGAAATCGCAGCAAACCGCAGGTCTGAATTGACCTGCGGTTTGCCGCGATCGCCGACATGGGGGGGTCACGGGACCCCCCCCGCGCATTTAGCCTAGGTGCCTGCTCAATGATTTGAGCAGGCACCGGGTTCCGATCACTGCCAGCCGCACGGTCCTTAAGTACCAGGGCACAAGTACCTGTACGCCCTATGTCCTTAAGAGGTTAAATACTGCAACTATATTCTGGGTTCAAGAAAACACCCATTTTTTGCAAGAGCCTACATCTGGGGCCTTTTCTGCACTTGTCACAGTGAAATACAAGCTTTAAATACTGCAATTATATTATGGGTTTAAAAAATACCCATTGTTTGCAAGACTCTACATCTGGGGCCTTTGCTGCATTTGTCATAGTGAAATACAAGTTTTAAAGGGAACCTGTCATGTGGATATTTGATTATAATCTAACTAATTATATACAATTATTAACTACTAAAAAGTACCTTACATGTATTCACTTACTGGTGTGACAGATGGTTACCTCATAATATACACACAAAGATGCCACATGCCGCATGCTAATGAGCTGATTTGAGTCCAGCGTGATGTCATTGAGTCCAGCGTATATTTAATTCAGAGCTATAGCCACTTCCCTGCCCACCTGCTGCTGATTCATATGGAAAAAAACTGTCATTCAGCAGCAGGTGGGCGGGGAGAGTCAGGAGCTCATGAATATTCAGGACTGATCATTATCAGCTGGAGCTTTTCAATTCAAGATGTTGGCAGATTGACTGGGTCAACTAAAGAAAGTGACCCAGCATTTTGCTAAGAGAATCACTCACTTATTTATATTGCCCTTAGTTAGGACACAATAAAACTGGTGACAGGTTCCCTTTAAATACTGCAATTATATACTGGGTTTAAAAAAAACCAATTCTTTTTGCAAGATAATACATGTTGGGTCCTTTGCTGAATTTGTGACAGTGAAATACTAGCTTTAAATACTGCAATTATATACTGGTATAAAAAAAAACACCCATTTTGGGCAAGATAATGAATTTGTGGCCTTTGCTGCGTTTCTGGCAGTCCAATACAAGTGTTTGATACTGCTGTTATATTCTGGGTTTAAAAAAAAAAAAACATTTTGGCCAAGATAATACATTTGCGGACTTTGTTGCATTTGTCACAGTGAAATACAAGCTTTAAATACTGCAATTATATACTGGGTTTAAAAAAACACAAATTTTGGGCAAGATAATACATTTGCGGCCTTTGCTGCATTTCTGGCAGTCCAATACAAGTGTTAGATACTGCTGTTATATTCTGGGTTTAAAAAAACACCCATTTTTACAATACCCTACATCTGGGGCCTTTGCTGCATTTGTCACAGTGAAATACAAGCTTTAAATACTGCAATTATATTCTGGGTTTAAAAAAAAAAAAACATTTTTGGCAAGACCCTACATTTACATTTGGGGCCTTTACTGCATTTCTGACAGTGAAATACAACCTTTAAATACTGCAATTATATACTGGGTTTAAAAAAACACCCATTTTGGGCAAGATAATACATTTGCGGCCTTTGCTGCATTTCTAACAGTCCAATACAAGCGTTACATACTGCTGTTATATTCTGGTATTAAAAAACACCAATTTTGGGCAAGATAATACATTTGCGGCCTTTGTTGCATTTGTCACAGTTAAATACAAGCGGTACATACTGCTGTTATATTCTGGTATTAAAAAAATACTTATTTTGGGCAAGATAATACATTTGCGGCCTATGTTGCATTTGTGACAGTCAAATACAAACTTTAAATACTACTGTTATATTCTGGTTTTAAAAAAACATCTATTTTGGGCAAGTCCCTACATTTGGGGCCTTTGCAGCATTTGTCACAGTTAAATACAACCAGTCAATACTGCAGTTACATTGTTGGTTGACAAAATAAATATTTTTGGGACCGTGAAGTAATTATATAAAATGTGCCTGTCACACTGTTACCTCATGACATTTTTCCTCTTGATGACACCAGCACTGCCTTACTCTCAGTGAACTTAATTGTTGACTATTTGCGGTTACATTGTCGCCTGACATAAACCACCTGTTCGTTTGGTGGGTGAACGCAAAGAATGAGGAGAGTGTCAAATAAGGGACAGTAACCCCGGTCGTGGTGCTTTTGGTGGAGCTCCTGTTGCAGGGAGAGGACGCGGTCGATCTGTGCCAGCTACACGCACAAGTCAAACGCCTTCCTCAGGTAAGAGTAGGCGACAGAACCTTCAGCCTTATTTCGTAGGGCCGAATGCAGCTCTACGAATGGTGAGGCCAGAACAAGAACAGGTGATAGTAGATTGGGTGGCTGACAGTGCCTCCAGTTCCTTCACATTGTCTCCCACCCAGTCTCCTGCTGAAAGATCAGAGTTGGCACCTGCAGCCCATGTCCATCAGTCTTTCACCTCACCCCCTTGCAAATCAGTTAAAGCAGTCTGAGCCCCAAGTCATGGAACAGTCTCTTCAGATTTTTGATGACTCTGCTAGCAGGGTTTCCCAGGGCCATATACATAGCCCTGCCCCAGAAGTGGAAGAGATTGAGTGCACTGATGCCCAACCACTTATGCTTCAGGATGAGGACATTGGAAGACCACCGCAGCACGTCTCTGATGATGACAAAACACAGGTGCCAACTGCTTTCTGCAGTATGCAGACCGACAATGAGGGCAGGAGTAAAGATTGGGTGGAAGATGATGTGGAGGACGATGGAATCAAGGTCATGAGAGTGACCTGTCTAGTTCGGAGGAAGAGATGGTGGTCGCACAGAGGCACCAGCACAGCAAAAGAGGGAGCAGGGTGCAAAAGCATCTGTTACATTTTTGGGTGACATTTTACCATTTTTGCCGTGAATAAACCCCTGCTCTGCATAAGTGACAGGGACGTCATTTTTATAAAATCGTCTGTTCAATTGGTGGGTGACATAAACACAGTTTTGCAGTGAATAAACCCCTGCTATGCATAGGTGACAGGGACTTAAGCTTCTAAAATTCATCTTCAATTGACGCGCGCCACCTCCTTTTATTCGATTCTTCCGCTTTAACAACTTGTCCCACATTTACGCTCGATCACATTTCAGCCATTGACTTTCCTTGGATGTGGTATCCCTTTCTCATACTCCCTCTCCAGCGTGGAACCCTGATTCGCCGCTAACCGTGATCAACATGGTAGGCGCAGAAAAGAACATCGGAAGTTGATAGAGAAGATATCCAATTGGATCACGGGGGCGTGCGACATGGTGGAGCAGTATGTGTGCACACACCTACACGTACTGACTGATGGGTCTGCCCCCTTCAACTTCTGGGTCTCCAAATTGGACACATGGCCTGAGCTTGCCCTTTACACCTTGGAGGTGCTGGCCTGCCCTGCAGCCAGTGTATTGTCTAAACGTTTGTTTAGCACGGCTTGAGGGAGTTATCACAGGTTATATTTCCCAATGTTTTGTGGTCTACCCAAATTTAAACAAAAAATAATAATAAGAATAATAATAAAATAAAAAACGAAAAACAAAAGCCAGTGTTGGCAACCTCCTCCTCCTCCACTGCCGCTTACACCTACACCGCCACATCCACCGCCTCCTCAACCACCTACTCCATGTGGACCTCGTCCTTCTAGATCAAGATTATAATTTTTATGTATTTTATGTTATTTTAAGTTTTTTCCCTATCCACTTGCCATGCTCTTAACCACATTTTGCTGCCATTTGCAGCCCTCTAGCCCTTTCCATGACTTTTTTAGGGCCATTTTAGTGCTCAAAAGTTCAGGTCCCCATTGACTTTAATGGAGTTCGGGGTCAAGTTCGGGTCCCAAACTTAAAGTTTTTTGTGAAGTTCGGCCGAACCCGTCGAACCCGAACATCCAGGTGTCTGCTCAACTCTAATCCCTAGTGATTTTGCCATCCAACATGGTCAGTAAAATGGTGCTGCACAATGTTTTATGAGATTCATCTGAAGCTGCAGATTTGTTTGATGGAGAAATTCCAAAGAATCCGGTTGTTACGAATATACTTGCTCATCCTCTCTCTAAATGTTTGCGTGTCTATGCATTGGAATATTAACATTTTCATGCAGAGATATTCACCCTTAAAAGCAATGATGGTATCTGATAGAACATGTCATGATGATCTTTTGTTTTTTTTGCCATGAGTTGTGTGGAATCAGAAAAAAAAGTAGTAGTAGTAGTACAAAATGCAGATTTTACACAGATTCATCATGTAACTTTTGAGGCCCACACAATTTTGACTACGTATTCATATCTTACTGCTAGGGATGAGCGAACACCTGTAAGTTCGGATTCACCGGGTTCGGCCGAACTTTGTCTGTGATCACCCCCCCTGCCGTGCTAAACACACATTCGGATAATACACTGGCCGCAGAGCAGGCCAGCACCTCCAAGGCATAAAGGGCAAGCTCAGGCCATGTGCCCAATTTGGAGACCCAGAAGTTGAATGGGGCAGACCCATCAGTTAGTACATGTAGGCGTGTGTATACATACTGTTCCACCATGTTGCTGAAATGCTGCCTTCTGCTAAGATGTCCCATATCAGCTGGTGGCACTGGTTGTTGTGGCGTGCTGACAAAGCTTTTTCACATTTCGGCCTTGCTAACCCTCCCTTCTGAGGTGCTGGTGGTGCCCCAGCTGCGTTAACGACTTCTTCCTCCTCCTCTGCCTTTGCCTTGTGCTTCCCCTGCTGTCAGGTGGGAATGCCATCAGCAGTGCGTCTACCAGCGTGCGCTTGTACTTGCGCATCTTCCTATCACGCTCCAGTGATGGAATCAAGGATGGCACGTTGTCCTTGTAGCGGGAATCCAGCAGGGTGGCCACCCAGTAATCAGCGCTGGTTAGAATGTGGGCAACTCGGCAGTCATTGCGCAGGCACTGCAGCATGTAGTCGCTCACGTGTGCCAGGCTGCCCAGGGGCAACAACAAGCTGCCCTCTGTGGGAGGTGTATCGTCTGTGTCCTCTGTATCCCCCCAGCCACGCTCCAGTGATGCCCATCAGCTGCTTTGGGTGCCACCCTGCAGTGAACACGGTTCCTCCTCCTTATCATCCTCCTCCTCCACATCCTCCAGAACTGTGCCCTGGCTGCACAGTTGTGCACCTGGCAGGGGCGTAGCTAAAGGCTCATGGGCCCTGGTGCAAGAGTTCAGCTTGGGCCCCCCGTCCCTTAATGCTTGTTGGCAAGGGGCAGGGTAGCACATAGCCTTCCTGCTGCCAGAGGCAAACATTGAAAGGGAACCCCCTCATGCCAAATTCTTGACCTAACCCCTTCTCTCTAGCCAGAGGTGTAAATAGACCAGCATGCACTTTCTATAATGCCAGTGTCTTATGTGGCACAAGGGGTTTTTGGGCCCCCTCAGGCTCCTGGGCCCGGTAGTGACTGCTACCTCTGCACCCCCTATAGCTACGCCCCTGGCACCTGGCCTCTGTTGGTGCAGGAACCCACCCTCCGAGCCACTTGTGAATAACTGGCCTGATAACCGTGGAAATTATCCCTCTTCCTCCTCCGAAGTTACGTTGCAGCACAGACAGGCGAACAGCAGCGGGGTGAGAACGCTGAAAGCGAGCAGAGACGGCTGGCACTTTCTGCAGCAGCTCTGACATATCGGGATGCTTTTTCAGGAACCTCTGCACCACCAAATTCAGCACAGTCCCAGAGCTGCAACCAGATTTGCCTGTTATCGCACATTACCAGGCTGGGCTTGAGACTCAGTGTCATCAACCACTCATCGGTCTGTTGTTCCATGCCCGTCCACAGCTCCTGCGCGGTGTGGGTTTTTCCCCCCAAACAGATGAGTTTTAAAACTGTCTGCTGTCGTGCTGAAGATGGTGGTGAAGGTGTTATGCTGACCGGATGAGGAGGTGGTAGAGGAGGAAGTGGAGTAGGAGGAGGAGGCAACAGGAGGCAAAGAGAAACATCCTGCAATCCTCGGTGGCGGAAGGATATGCGCCAAACTGAAATCCGCCTCAGGCCCAGCCGCCACTGCATTTATCCAGTGTGCAGTTAGGTAGATACAACGTCCCTGCCCGTGCTTACTGGTCCACGTATCAGTGGTTATGTGGACCTTGCCACAGATGGCGTTGCGCAGTGCACACCTAATTTTGTCCGCCACTTGGTTGTGTAGGGCTAGCTTGTCTGGAAAAGTAGTGGCGGCTGGGAACCTTGTACTGTGGGACAGCCACCGCCATAAGGTTTTTAAAAGTCTTTGTCTCCACCAGACGGAATGACAGCATTTTAAAGGCCAGGAATTTTGAAATGCTGGCATTCAGGGCCAGGGATCGCGGGTGGGTAGAGGGGTACTTCCTCTTTTTCTCCAGTGTTTGGGAGATGGACAGCTGAACGCTTCTATGGGACAGTGTGGAGATGCTTGGTGATGATGATGGAGGTGGTGGCGTTGCTGCCACATCCTCTGTTTGCTGAGTGGCAGGTGCCACTGTCACTCCAGAGGGGGAGGAAGAGGCTGAGACAGCAGCAGAAGAGGGAGCAGGAGGAGACTCAGATCGTTCATGGTTTTTTAGGTGCTTACTCCAGTGCAGCTTGTGCTTTGCACTTAGATGCCTGGTCATGCAGGTAGTGCTCAGGTTTAGAACATTTATGCCTCGCTTCAGGCTCTGATTGCACAGCGTGCAAACCACTCACATCTTGTCTTCAGCACATTGTCTGAAGAACTGCCACGCCAGGGAACTCCTTGGAGCTGGCTTTGGTGTGTTCAGTCCCTAGGTGTGGTGGGCAGTAGAAGGAGTACTGGCTAGGGGATGGCCACTATGCTTTTGTACCCTGCTCCCTCTTTTGCTGTGCGGCTGGCGCTGTTTGTACCTCACACAAAAATTGGGTATATTTCACCCACCAAACTAACAGACGAATTAACTATATCAATTTCACTGTCATGTATGCAGTGCAGCTGTACCTCAGACAAAAAATGGGTATATGTCACCCACCGATTTCCCCGTCAGGTATGCAGTGCAGGTATACCTCACAACAAGAATGGGAATGTGTCATCCACCAATCTAACAGACAGATTAACTATATAAATTTCACTGCCACGTATGCAATGCAGGTGTACCTCAGACAAAAAATGGGTATATGTCACCCACCGAACTAACATACAAATTAATGATATCAATTTCCCTGTCACATATGCAATGTAGGTCTACCTCAGACAAAAAATGGGAATATATCACCCACCGAGCAGACAGATTAAGTATTATATATTTGTGTCAGGGGTGCAAAGCTGGTGTATTGCACCTACAAAAAAATCTTTATACTCTAGGTTACCCACCAAACAAATAGCCAGATTCCTAACTCTCTCCCTCAGTTCAGCTGCCTGCTTCCTGTCCCTGCAATACTCAGCTGATGGGCGGTGCTACATGTGATCCAGCTTTTATAGAAGCTGGGTCACATGATGCACCGGCCAATCACAGCCATGCCAATAGTAGGCATGGCTGTGATGGCTTCTAAGTGCCTACAGCTTAAAAGCTTGTTGATAGGCTGCCCTGCATCCTTTCAACAAGCTTTATTAAATTCCTGAACACCGAACTCGAACCAGAACTTTGCCGGCAAAGTTCGGTTTCGTTCAACACTACTTACTGCATGTTAATAAAAAAATAAAAAAACATAGAAAATGGAAGATAGCATAACATTTTTATTGTAGGCTCCTTGCCTATACAAGAAAATGACAATGATCTTTCAGAGGAACTTAGAAATGTTAAACAGTAGGTTTTTTCACACAGTGCTCATAATAAGGTCTGTTGCCAGCCCATCGTATAGACATTACTATTTGCATAGAAAAATATGTAAGCTATTAGTGAAGATCCAAACACGCTACTACTTTGTGTTGTTTTTTTGTTAGTTTTTTCTGAAACAAACCTTGGCAGGGATGGCTGCCTGCCTCATATTAATTCATCCATTTTACATTTAATGCAGGGAGATGCCAAAAACTGAGCCTCCTACTGAACAAGGAGGAAATAGAAAGAAACAACATATCAGCTTTTTAAAAGCCACATCTTTTTTTTCTTGTAACAACAATCACTGAATCTAGGAATTTAAATGCCACTGGCTTGCGAATTAATGGGCATCATCAGCTTCCTGAACATCCCATTATAGAGTTCAAATAGCCTTGCACATCACCTAGCTGCGCCTCATTTGGTAGAGGCTTTTTGTCATGAGTTGTGCTATTTGCAATTACAATTAGAAATGAGTGCAACAACAAGCTAAACATGTGCTCAAAGCCGTGTAAACATAAATACATACTACAAAAGAACTAGGAAGTGTGCTGTAAGAAAAATAAAAACCTAACCTATTCTTACACCCAAGGTCTGTTGGGTTTTTATGTGCTGAATGCTGTATGGCAAGGTTAGTCTATTTGCAAACAGCATTTGAGTTTTCTATCAGAAGCACTATATGTGCTCTGAGCATACAGTGAGATAAATAGCCCTTAGAGTCCCATTGTAAAAAATAAAAATAAATAAAGGATACCAGTAAACACATTCTGTTGAGCTTTCCTCTAGATATGCCAATGCATACCAGCCTGATGGAGGCCAAAGGGACATTCTTCTGGACTCTTTCAAGTAAATGGAACTCTATGGAGACATTTAACATATACAGTGAGAGATTTTCCTATACACTAAACAAAGTTCTCAGGTGCAGGGCACACTGAGGCTAATGTGGGCATTGTCTGTTTCTTAAAGGCTTTATCTATATACAATAAATGATGGTATGCACACAAAAAGCAAGCATTGCAAGGACTTGTAGTATAGGAGATAAAAAAAGATGAGAGTCCCTTATATGTAACAGAACAGCCAACATTAGTTGTCACGAAGAATCAACTGTTTAGCATCACTATTGCTTTCCACCTTGGCGGATGCCTCCTCAACCATTACTATTCAGTTTTAATATAGATTTCCCACTTTCACAACAATGCCCAACCCCCACACTGGCAGGATCACCACATTCGCACTTAGTACACAGTATACAGAATAAAGGAGTACCCAAACAAATATATGTATGAGCCTTATCTTATTGAGTCGCAGCGAGAGACCAGAGCTCCCGGTGTCATCTAGCGGTCGTGTCTTGACCAGCAAACCAGCGCGGCTTGAATGGTTGATGCGGTCTTCGACTTCGTCGCAAGTGAAATCAGACACCCCCAGCCAAGAGTCGGTGGGTTCCTCTGACACAACGCTTAATTGGTATTGCCCGGGAGCAGGCCCTGGGCCCCCACCTGTCCTGAACCTTACTCTGTCATTTTCTGTTCCCCCAGCACTAGAAGTATTATATGCCATAGCCTCAGCTCCACTTTTCAGCGAGGACGAGCTACTGGAGGACAGTCAGCAGCTAAGCCCAGCCAAGATCTGGAGGAGACATCCGCCACTTCCTCCGGTAGGCGGGCAAGAAGTGATGAGCAGAGTAGCGTGGGAGCAGGTGTTGCGAGTGGTCAGGCTTCTGACCCAGAGACCATTGAGGAGGACATCAGTGACGTGCAGACAGTAGTGGATGATGATGATGTAGCCAATCGTACTTGGGAGCCAGGTGAAGAGGGTGGCAGCTTGCGTGTGAAGCAGCGGCTAAGCCAACAGGTTGGCAGTGTGGCTACGAGTCACCCGTGTGGCAGCAGTGGGAGGTCGGGAGCCAAACGTGCCTGGGGAAGACCACTCGCTTTGCATGAGCCTACCGGCCCTAAAAGTAGTGGTGCAGGGGTTCACGGAGGCAGCGGTAGCAGGCAGCAGTAGCGGGCAGTCAGCGCAGGGTGTTGGTGGGAAAATGCCATACTAAGCGGCGCGGCAATTTTTGTTTGGCCGCCGGAGGAGGTGAACAAGGCCATTTGCCGGATTTGTGGGCAGAAGGTGAAGCTCGGCCACGGTGCTAATGGTGGCATTATGGCCCTGTATCAACACATGCAGCTTCACCATATAGTGGCCTGGCAGAACTGTGGCTCTGATGCAGTGGTCCAGCTTGCAGCAGCAACTGCTGCATCACTGAGTGGCATGCACCCAATTTCATGCAGTCAAGGCTCCACCACCTCAGTCAAAGGGAGCTGTCTGTCCTTCCCATCATATGCTGGTCCTGATGCTCCTGCTCCTCCTAATCCTAGTCAGTCATTCCGCCAGCAATCGACCACTGAAGCGATTGCAAAGAGACAAGAGTATGCGTGCACTCATCCAATGGCACAGAAGCTGAACGTGCTCTTGGCCAATTTACTGGTGCTGCAGCCCCTCCCTTTTCAAGTGGTGGACTCTGCACCTTTCAGAGAACTGATGGCTTGTGTCGAGCCGAGGTGAAGGGTCCCAAGCCGTCATTTATTTGCCAAAAAGGTAGTACCAGCTCTGCACACATACAGGGAGTGTAGAATTATTAGGCAAGTTGTATTTTTGAGGATTAATTTTATTATTGAACAACAACCATGTTCTCAATGAACCCAAAAAACTCATTAATATCAAAGCTGAATATTTTTGGAAGTAGTTTTTAGTTTGTTTTTAGTTTTAGCTATTTTAGGGGGATATCTGTGTGTGCAGGTGACTATTACTGTACATAATTATTAGGCAACTTAACAAAAAACAAATATATACCCATTTCAATTATTTATTTTTACCAGTGAAACCAATATAACATCTCAACATTCACAAATATACATTTCTGACATTCAAAAACAAAACAAAAACAAATCAGTGACCAATATAGCCACCTTTCTTTGCAAGGACACTCAAAAGCCTGCCATCCATGGATTCTGTCAGTGTTTTGATCTGTTCACCATCGACATTGCGTGCAGCAGCAACCACAGCCTCCCAGACACTGTTCAGAGAGGTGTACTGTTTTCCCTCCTTGTAAATCTCACATTTGATGATGAACCACAGGTTCTCAATGGGGTTCAGATCAGGTGAACAAGGAGGCCATGTCATTAGATTTTCTTCTTTTATACCCTTTCTTGCCAGCCACGTTGTGGAGTACTTGGATGCGTGTGATGGAGCATTGTCCTGCATGAAAATCATGTTTTTCTTACATTGCAGACTTCTTCCTGTACCACTGCTTGAAGAAGGTGTCTTCCAGAAACTGGCAGTAGGACTGGGAGTTGAGCTTGACTCCATCCTCAACACAAAAAGGCCCCACAAGCTCATCGTTGATGATACCAGCCCAAACCAGTACTCCACCTCCACCTTGCTGGCGTCTGAGTCGGACTGGAGCTCTCTGCCCTTTACCAATCCAGCCATCTGGCCCATCAAGACTCACTCTCATTTCATCAGTCCATAAAACCTTAGAAAAATCAGTCTTGAGATATTTCTTGGCCCAGTCTTGACGTTTCAGCTTGTGTGTCTTGTTCAGTGGTGGTCGTCTTTCAGCCTTTCTTACCTTGGCCATGTCTCTGAGTATTGCACACCTTGTGCTTTTGGGCACTCCAGTGATGTTGCAGCTCTGAAATATGGCCAAACTGGTGGCAAGTGGCATCTTGGCAGCTGCACGCTTGACTTTTCTCAGTTCATGGGAAGTTATTTTGCGCCTTGGTTTTTCCACACGCTTCTTGCGACCCTGTTGACTATTTTGAATGAAACGCTTGATTGTTCGATGATCACGCTTCAGAAGCTTTGCAATTTTAAGAGTGCTGCATCCCTCTGCAAGATATCTCACTATTTTTGACTTTTCTGAGCCTGTCAAGTCCTTCTTTTGACCCATTTTGCCAAAGGAAAGGAAGTTGCCTAATAATTATGCACACCTGATATAGGGTGTTGATGTCATTAGACCACACCCCTTCTCATTACAGAGATGCACATCACCTAATATGCTTAATTGGTAGTAGGCTTTCGAGCCTATACAGCTTGGAGTAAGACAACATGCATAAAGAGGGTGATGTGGTCAAAATACTCATTTGCCTAATAATTCTGCACGTAGTGTATGTATAACAGAAGGTGGGCCAGTCCTTGAGCCTTTTGGTATCTGCCAAAGTGCACGGCAGCACTAACGTGTGGAGCTGAAACTATGGTCAAGGACAATATATGTCCTTAACGGCCCACTGGGTAGGTGACGCGGCTTCCGTCTCCACGTTCTTACGCGGTTGGTCCTGCGACAATGTCCACCTATGCCTCCTCATCCTCCACCGTGTCCTCAGCCTCCACTGCAGGGACAAATCACAGTGTCCCAGCAGCATAACACATGTGCAGGGCATGGCAGTGCCATGCTGTTCTTCACCTAGTTTGACTGGGCAAACGGAGTCACACAGGGGAGAAACTGCTCCATGTCCTTTATTAAGAAATCGAATCCTGGATATATCCTTGACAACCCAACAAGAACATGGTGTCGGCGCTGCGTCAAGGGGGGCTGAGCCATGCGCCCTGCATGCCGGATGTGTTCACTCTGGTTGTAAAGCGGTTCCTGAAGTCTTCTGCCCATCAGCAAGACATCCTGAAAACTTTGCATGCACTTTAGCCACTCGTACACTGCAAAGCACACTCTCTTTGAGCTGCAGCGTCAGAACGGCATCCCCAACATAGGCTGATATGCAATGTTTACACCTATTGGAATTCCCCCTTCATATGTTGGACCAAGTATACGAACAGAGAAAGGCCATAAACGATTTCTTGATCATACAGGCGGACAGAGGTACTTCCCTGTGTAACTTCAATGTTAGCCAGTGGCAGCTCATGTTTGACACCTGTCGTTTTCTCAGGCCCTTTGAGGACACGTTATTTGATAGTTGCCAGGACTACGGGATGAACAACGTCATTCCACTGATTCATATCCTGGAACAGATGCTGCTAAATCTGTCTGGCCAGGGGACTGGAGATGTGGCGACTACATCCCATGGCCACATAAGCCCTGTGAGGGCTGAACTGGAGGAGGAGGAGGAGGACATTCGAGCACAAGCAATGCATAGAGAAATGTTTTTTTTTTTCCACACAGATGACAGGAGAGGAGGAAACAAGGAGCAGGAGCAGCCAGAGGAGCTACAGGGCAATGAGGAAGACGAGACAGAGAACCCAGACCCACAGTGGCAATATTCAGTGGAGATGGAGGCTGGGAGTCCCTCCGAGTCACTTGCGCAAATGGCCTGATGCATTCTCACTTGCTTGCGTAGTGACAGCCAAATTGTCACCATTCGCCAGAGGGATTGACCATGTTAGACCATCACTACCGGTCCAAAATGGGGGCCTTTTTCACAACCGATGAGAGGGAGGACAAACTGAACTACCATAGAGACATATGCTGCCTATCTGTGCCATCCTCCATTCTCGCGTAGGTCTGACCGGGGGGGTCCTCTGCGTTCATGTTCCACTGCAATGGCTGCTGGGGTGGGGGTAGGAGCAGTACCAGCTCTATCAGCAGCAACTTAAGTCAAGAGTTGCTGATGAGCAGTTTTCTTCTCCCGCCTACTGAAGAAACTACTCAACCGCAGCAGCAGGTAGACATAGAGCAGAGCCTGAACTAGCAGGTTGTGGTATACTTGCCACCCCACAGCCAAACTTGATTTTTGGCTGCAACTGGCTGAGTATGCCCTGGACAAACTTTCCTGCCCAGTCAGCAGTGTGGTATCAGAGCGGGTGTTTAGTGTGGTGGGGGCCATAGTTAACCCAAGGAGAACTCAACTATCCACCTAAAATGTAGAGAAACTGACCTTTTTTAAAATGAATCAGGCGTGGATCAGCCAGGATTTCCAACAATAAATTCCTGATGCATCAAACTAGATCATCCATGGTTCCACACCAACACTTTGACAAAAGAGACCTGTTTCTTCTGGCTACCTGCTTCAGCTTCTATTCTGATGCTGCCACCCGCCTGATGCCACACTTGCTGCCAGGTTCTCCTACTGTCAGCCACCATCTTCAGCTGGTACTTGTATTGCCCCCCACCTACCCACTCTGTCACTGGGCCACTCTGTGTTCTACTCATGCTGCTGCCACCTCACCACTCTGTGGTCTCCTCATGCTGCTGCCACCTCACCACTATGTCACTGGGCCACTCTGTGGTCTAGTCATGCTGCTGCCACATCACCACTCTGTGGTCTCTTCATGCTGCTGCTGCATCTCCACTATATCACTGGGCCACTCTGAGGTCTCCTCATGCTTCTGTCACTTCACCACTCTGTGGTCTCCTCATGCTGCTGCCACATCACCACTATGTCTCTGGGACACTCTGTGGTCTCCTCATGCTGCTGCCACTTCACCACTCTGTGGTCTCCTCATGCTGCTGCCACTTCACCACTCTGTGGTCTCCTCATGCTGCTGCAACATCACTACTCTGTGGTGTCCTCATGCTGCTGCCACCTCAAAACTGTCGCTGAGCCACTCTGTGGTCTCCTCATGCTTCTGCCAATTCACCACTTTGTGGTATCCTAATGCTGTTGTCACATCACCACTCTTTGGTCTCCTCATGCTGCTGCCACATCCCCACTATGTCACTGGGCCACTCTGTGGTCTCCTCATGCTGCTGCCACCTCACCACTATGTAATTTGGCCACTCTGTGGACTTCTTATGCTGTTCCCACCCTCTCCACTTCATGACCCGGCCAGTATTTTGCCTTTTTTGCCTGGTTGACATCATCATTTATTTGACACTTCTTCTGATCTGTCAGAAGGAAGGAAAAATGAGATGAACAATGGATCCTGTCTATGCAGCAGCTGTAAGGCCTGTATGGTCACATCAGAATTGGCTTATGATTTGGTAGCCAAAAGCAAGAGTGGGTACAAAACACAGAAGACATGCAAATATTCTATTCACGTTTCATCTCTGTTTTAGATCTGCAGCGGACTACTCCCAGGAGTCTTGGGTATCCCTTGCCCCTTTGGAGGTTTTTACAATATATGTCCCTCTTACAGAGCAAGTAGTAGTGACGCCAGTTGCAGTTAAGCAAAGAGGACTTGGAATCTCCTTTGTAGATGGTAGTGTGGGTACCTAGATGTAGGATTGCCAGAGTGGTGTAGAGTGGCCTACAGTCTCTCTGAAGGTGTTGTATGCACGTGTCACAGTGTTCCTACCTGGACATTCTTGGATCCCAGACGTGGTAGTTCGAAGCAGTGCAAAGAGGGGTTGTTGAACTTGGTTGATGAATAAGTTGAATAAATGGAGTCCAGACTTTGTATTAACGTTGAACACAGCTTTACTTGGTATAAATGGTAATACAAACAGTTTCCAGGCTTTATCTTGGTCATCAGCAGGTATTGACTTAACCTCTGGTAGGCAAACACTTCTGCAACAATCTCAGCTCTACTATACTATAGCTTTCTCAGCTCTGCTATGCTGGCTGGAGTAAATGGGAACTTTTCCTCTTCTGCTGGAACTTTACTTAGCTGTCTGTAGTCTGTCTCTTACTTTAATCCTAGGAACTTATTCCTGGTTTCAAGCTTACTTAGCTTGGTTATAGGCAATGCGAGCCCAGGAGGGGACCAGCAACCATGTAGAGCTTGCAGGGAGGGTCTGCTGTCACGGCCATGGTTATGGTCGTGACTCCTTAACAGCATGCTGTTGCCTGCGGTTTGTTTTTGGTTGTTCAACCACAGGTGAGGGCTGCTAGTGTGTTGTCTCACTTGTGGTTGCCGCGGGCAACAAGTGGTTGGAGATTGTCGCAGTTAGCAGCCTGAGCTGGTGCTAGGCAGCTTGCGGCATCTTCATGCGGTTACACCTAGCTACCTCTTTGTTAGGTGTGTGTATGTGTGCACTAGGTTTTATGTTATTGTGTGCACTTCCCCTTTTAGTGGTGTTTTCCCTTCCCTGGTGCTGGAAGGGTTAACTCCCTTTCTGTGTGTGTGAGACACTGGGTGTGTCTGTGTGGGTGTGGCCACTTAGGCCTATAAAGCCTCTGTGTTTGGCATGGCTCAGTGGTTGCTTCAGCCATGCTTAGCTGGAGCAGCCTCCTGTGAATACCATCTTCCAGTAATGGCCACCCTTCCGGTCATAAAATCCATACCCCTGATGTTTAGTTTATGTCCGTTATCTTTGGTTTTTATTGCAGCTATGGACGTCCTGGTTCCTGTGTGTTTTTATGTGTGTGCTGT
Organism: Bufo gargarizans; assembly: GCF_014858855.1. Lineage (NCBI taxonomy): Eukaryota > Metazoa > Chordata > Amphibia > Anura > Bufonidae > Bufo > Bufo gargarizans. The sequence goes on from NC_058084.1 coordinate 145,452,651, forward strand.
TTGTCTATGTGTGTGCGGACAGCGTTTTCTGAGCACGGGTTCCAGTCAGCAAGGCTGTGGCAGGTTTGTGTGGAACTGTTTGGGTTCACCTGTCATGTTCATAGTTCTGTTCATGTTTCCCATCTTTCATGCTGCTTGGCCAGTGAGACTCCTGCTCCTCCGTGCCTAGGAGGAGTAGGTTGTCTTACCCTGCTCCTTAGTTCAGGGCCATCCTGAGGGCTTGCAGGGACTATTAGGTTCCAGTGTATGACCCCTCCTACCACCAGGGTCGGCTCATATGGACAGGAGACAGGGTCAGCGTTAGGGACTCAATAGGAGGTGACCTGCTCCCTAATTCTGTTGCCCTGACCGAGTAGCGACCGGACATTTCTGAGCATCGCACGGCTGAGGGTTTTCCCGATCCTCAGCCGTGACACCTGCAGGCCCAGCAGAGCTCTGCTGGTCGACACACAACCTTCCACTAAGGAAGGATAAGCTAGATTGACTCCTAACTAACTCCTCCCTCTCTAGAGAGGGCTGGAATGGAACTAGGAGGTTCCTCTTCAGGGAAACTAGCACTGCACAGATTGCCTCCATCTGCTGGTGAACCAGGCACATTACACATAAACATTAATTTGCAAGGAAATACATACACACATTGCAGGAAATGGCAAGATATATATATATATATATATATATATATCTATCAAACAAATAAAGTAGCAGCACACCACTAAATGCACTAAGACTGAGTATACAGGTGAATATGTGAACAGGGTCAAATACATGACGCCAATATTATTATTATTATTATTATTATTATTTACTACAAATGCAGTAAAGAAGCTTTTAGCGCATATTATTGATCAAAAATATGTCGGGCCCACCTACCAGGCGACAAGGTTGCTTCTTATCAGGTGGGACCTACTCTAACATGGAGGGTCCAGCTCCATTTTCACTCTGATTTAAAAACACCAAGGGCTGGGGGATGGGCGAGGAGTGCTAAGTTCCAAAGAGGATGCCTAGTCCTCTATAATATACATATAAGCAACCTTGTCGCCTGGTAGGTGGGCCCGACATATTTTTGATCAATAATATGCGCTAAAAGCTTCTTTACTGCATTTGCAGTAAATAATAATAATAATAATAATATTGGCGTCATGTATTTGACCCTGTTCACATATTCACCTGTATACTCAGTCTTAGTGCATTTAGTGGTGTGCTGCTACTTTATTTGTTTGCTGTATTATTGCCGGGTAGCTTGCACCTGCGATTAGTCTCAGGAGGTGCTGTTCCGTTTTTTGCTTATATGTATATTATAGAGGACTAGGCATCCTCTTTGGAACTTAGCACTCCTCGCCCATCCCCCAGCCCTTGGTGTTTTTAAATCAGAGTGAAAATGGAGCTGGACCCTCCATGTTAGAGTAGGTCCCACCTGATAAGAAGCAACCTTGTCGCCTGGTAGGTGGGCCCGACATATTTTTGATCAATAATATGCGCTAAAAGCTTCTTTACTGCATTTGCAGTAAATAATAATAATAATAATATTGGCGTCATGTATTTGACCCTGTTCACATATTCACCTGTATACTCAGTCTTAGTGCATTTAGTGGTGTGCTACTTTATTTGTTTGCTGTATTATTGCCGGGTAGCTTGCACCTGCGATTAGTCTCAGGAGGTGCTGTTCCGTTTTTTGCTTATATATATATATATATATATATATATATAAAATGACACAGGATTCACCCATAAAGTTAGTGGGGGTACAAAAAGAGGGGGTAATGCCTCTCTGGGTCATTACATTCCCCGCCACTTAAAAGATAAGCCGCCCTCGACTTGTGCTTAGGGTATACACAATTATATATATACCAACATATGCTCTCAGGGTGCCAAAAAACGACAAAGTGCTGCAATAAAATATTGAAATTTGTTACCATTTGATATAGCAATGGCAACTGGTTACCAAAAGGTCTCTCTGCCCGTAGGAGTAGGGTGTCCTAGAACAGCTTCCCTCTAGGGTATAACCAGAGAACCAAATGTTGTGCACAAAGCGCTCATTCCTGACTTTTTCTGTGTACTCTGGCCATGAATACCAAAGAAAGCGCTGGGGTGTCTTTACTCTGTTATCTCACCACTATGCAATGAAACGCCGGCAAATAGAAAGGTGGCTTTATCCTGTATTTCCTTCCAACAACAAGGCCTAATTATGCTTTACGCTTCATCACCATGGTGAATGAAACAGGTAGCTAAACATTTTTCCTTAAGGCAGCATGCAAGGCCTTAGGACATACTCAACCTTGGCTAAACACAAGGTGCAACTTAGGAGGAGGAGCAGGCTTTTTCTCCCACATCTCCATTGAGGGTTAATTATTCACTCAAACACACATATCAGCAGTGGGTTACCCTTAATGGTGTTAGATCTGCTTGGCACATAAACACTCAGTTCCTTTAGAGATTAGGGCCGTTAGTTTTTTTTTACTATGCTCAGAGGTGATCCATAATGAGCAAAGCGATGTTAGCTCTGCTTGGAACGTACCAGATGTCCTCAGGGGCAGTCCATAAAGCTAAGCAATACAGTGCTGACTATATGGTGATCTCAAAAGTGCAAACATAATCTATACAATAGTGCATATAAAATCAGATTGTTGTTCCTGCAAGAGAAATACACAATGGGCACAATACTTGAACATGGCTGAAAATTCAAAACGTTAGTGCAAATAGGTAATGCACATTTTTAATGCAATATAGTGCAAATAGAGTCACTTTAGAGTCCATTCTTCAATATAGGAAGATAAAGTGGGTCACACTTTCACTTTAAGTGCAACAACAGTCTTTTGTAATCCATAGTAATAGCAATGTCATTATTTGTAATCCGAATGAGGTAATAAAGGTAGTTGTAATCCACCTAAGGCACAAAGTCATTTGTAATTCACATGGGTGCACGAATAGCAGCACAGCTCATGAGAACCACTAGCAGAGGCTCCCAAATAACCTGAAAAAGAAGGGAAAAAAAGGAAAATTTGGCGCTGTCCTTGCGCAACTGGGATATAGATGATAGTAACTGGGGGGGGGGAGTCCTGACTCACATGACCATCCGGGTGAGGACACAAAGGGGGGCAACTTGTAAACAGAAAACATATAAAACAATGCCAAACAGGTCCTCACCCTTCAGGAACAGTCCACGTCGTGGCTCCCCAAGTCATTGTTCTTCAAAAGACTGTATGCAGAGATGGTCTAGCTCCTTAGAGGAGGGACTGGAAGTCCTCCTCGCTGCTTGAGCTGGAGAACTGGATGAGAGGTTTATCCTCCCTCTGGAAATCCATCCTAGCATGGATATCAAACGCCACTGCCCTCCTGTGGCGGAAGTCGGACCTGGCCAGGTGGTCACACTTTACATATGTGCAGCCATCTTCTGCTTGATTCAGGCAGCTGCTCCTGTCATGTCGAAAGGATCTCTGGCTGGAGGGGTGTTGGTAAATAGGCCTCCACTTGAGTTGGACGGATCGATAACTCTGAATGCTCAATTTTTATCAACTGCGGCTGAGACTTCCAAGGTGATTAGCAGGACACAATAGTTGGACTGTACACCAAGGCTGTCTGGTCCATGTGTCCCATCTGCTGACCCATGATTGGGGGTGCAGGCAGTCCCGGTATGAGAGGCTCGGGCACAGGTGCAGATCTCTCCGCACATCGTCGGACCTCGCTCTCCTCTTCCTGTAGGCGACTAACCCGATCACAGGCAGCCGGGCCTTCCCGCCAGTGCTTCTGCTAATGCAATGATGCTGCGATTTAAGAAGTAGGACAACTCCCATGGCAAAGAAACATTTCGGGGACAACATAGGGATGTACTGCACCTGATTCCCTTGGTAAAGGTTATAACTGGCCTGAGGATGATATGGCTTCTTAACCGAGCGTAGGTTGACAAAAAGTTCTGTCCCCTTCTTGTCATCCTGGATGAACCCCGTACCTCGGTCTATGTTCAACCAAAGTAGCATTCCAACCCGGTGATCCAGTATCGGGTCGTAAGGCAGCGGGCGATCGATCAAGCGAAGGACCCAATCCTTGATGGCTTTGCAGTATTCCGGCACCTCGGTGACGTGGGCTGTCACTCTCCAGGGCACCTGTCAAGGAAGGGAGGAAAGAGTGCAGCCCTGAGTTCCACCCGCACCTCTATTCCTACCTACTTGCACGACCCGTCCTAACTGATGGCGTACAACTTGGCAGCGGTCCCTAGCTTATATACGTACAGGGGCCTAAAGTAGATAAGAGGAAAACTGTGAACAGAGTCAGGAAGCAAAAGGTCAAAGCTAGGAGGTCACGCAGGTACACAGGGAAAAACACGACAACAAGGTCAATACAATCTGTCAAATCCAGGGAGGTCACAAAGTCGAGGTAAAAAAGAAAGCCGAGGTCAAATCACACAGAATACACAATATGACGAAATGCTGGTGAGGGTAGCAAGACCAATCACAGGCAACCTGTGGCCAGCAGGCTGCCTGTTTAAATAGCAACTACAGGTGAGTCACGTGATGTGGCCAGCACCACGTGCCTGTCATTGCACCCCACACAGCTGAGCGCCGATTCATTCCCATTGGAGATCAGATCCCCTGTTGCACATTGTTTAGGGGATGGAGGATGTCAGCCACGCTGACGCCCACCGGGGGGGCCACCAGACCCATAATAACTAGAGTGGGTTTTTCTGGGTGAGCTAAATAATAATTTTTAACCAACCTCTTAGAATGCATCTTGCTAGCTGGTTCCCAAGACCTCTCCTCAGGACCATAACCCCTCCAGTGCACCAATAAATTCTGGACCTTTCACACATCAAGGATTCTATAAATTTCGAGTTCTAGTTGGCTGGCAACCTCCACTGGCGGCAGAGATTCCTGAGTAAGGGATACAGGCGATACATACTTTTTGAGTAATGCTTTATGGAAAACATTATGGATACGAAAGGAGTCAGGCAACCGTAACTTAAAAGACACAGGGTTAATAATTTCAATGATTTCATAAGGACCAATAAAGTATGGTGCAAATTTACCAAAGGTACCTCTTCAGAGACAAATTCCTGGTAGACAACCACACTTTATCTCCCAACCCAAAATACACTTGTGAGCACCTCCTGTCAGCCATAACATTTTGAATCTCCCGAGCCTTTTTCAGGTTCTACTGAACCTGGGCCCAGACTGTGCACAGTTCTTTAACTACTCCATCAGCTTCAGGAACCTACGAGGAGGACGGCAAAACTGAACTAAATCGCTGATGGAAACCAAGATTACAAAAGAATGGAGATACACCAGTAGACAAATTCACCTGATTGTTAATGGCGAATTCCGCCACAGACAAATATTCCACCCACCGATGTTCGTCGTCAGAGACATAGCACCTCAAATATTGTTCTAGAGATTGATTTAAATGTTCAGTTTGACCATTGGTTTCAGGATGAAAGGCTGTAGAAAAAGACAAAGAGATATTAAACTTCTGACAAAAAGCCCTCCAAAACCTTCAGACGAATTGAACGCCTCTATCCGAAACCATATTCTTGGGAATCCCGTGTAAGGGTCCATTCACACGTCCACAAAATGGGTCCGCATCCATTCCGCAATTTTGCGGAATGGGTGCAGACCTATTCATTTTCAATGGGGCCGGAATGTGCTGTCTGCATCCGCATTTGTGGATCCGCACTTCCGCATCCATGCTTCAGTTTCCGCAAAAAAATAGAAAATGTCCTATTCTTGTCCGCAATTGCGGACAAGATTAAGCATTTTCTATTATTGTGCCGGCGATGTGCGGTTTACAAATTGCGGAATGCACATTGCTGGTGTCCGTGTCAAACCCTTACGGACGTGTGAATGGACCCTAAGCGTATCACATGATCAACGAACAGGGAGGCAAAGAACTTAGCATTGGGCAGCTTTAATAGAGGAATAAAATGCACCATCTTACTAAATCTGTCAACAACCACCCATACCACCGACTTACCCTCAGAAACCAGCAGGTCGGTGATAAAATCCATGGAGATATGGGACAAAGGTCTATTAGGGATGAGCAGCCATCGCAACTCACCCACCGGACGGGACCTAGGAGTCTTGGACCTGGCACATACCTTGCATGAGGACACATATGAGTGGACATCTCTAGACAAAGTGGGCCACCAGTAAAACTTGGAGACGAGTTCCTTGGTGGCATTAATACCCGGATGTCCACTAAACACAGAATTATGGCACTCATCCAACAGTCAGAGACATAAATGACCGGGGACAAATAATTTATCAGCATGGGATGTTACCGGAGCCATGTGTTGTCCCGCAGTTATTTCGGTCGTCAGATCGGAAGAACCCGAAGCCACAATGACACCTGCTGGTAATATCAGGAGGTTGGAAAGCACAAAAAATATGGGATAGGGCTGTTGCCATATACTGCTGCACAGTGACCCGCATCTATTATGTTTTTACCCAGAATAAAGCTACTATTGGTATAGGAATTGGTGAGTGCCGCTTTTCTTCTATTATCTTGCCTATGCCTTGACATTTTTACTTCCTGGCCTGAAAGTATTACAAAAGTTAAAACATGTAAAGAATAATGACCACATAGCCTGTCTGGGATTCAAACGTTTAGCATGTTCCATTGTAAAGCTTTAAGGGAGTTCTTACCCATTCCAGAATAGCCTTCACCTTCTCTGGATCCATCTTAAAGGATTGGGGTGTTAGAATATATCCCGAATTTTTTTTTTCCTGTACTCCAAAGACACACTTTTCACCTTTGGCAAATAGTTAGTTTGCACAAAGAACCTCCAGTACCGGTCTAATGTGGCTAATGTGAGAATCCCAGTCAGGTCATCCAAATATACAATCATGAATTTCCCAATAAATTGTCTAAAAATATCAGACAAAATTTTGGAAAACCCCCGTGGAATTATTCAAACCAAATGGCATAACTAAATATTCAAAATGGCCCTCAGGGGTATTAAAGGCCGTTTTCCACTCATCCCCCTCCTTAATACGAATGAGATTGTAGGCCCCCCTGAGATCTAGTTTGGTGAACCAGTTGCAGTGTCCCACTCGTGTACGTGGGAACTGAAAAGTTGTTATATTATATGTCATATCATGCTGTATTGCACCCTTATGTAAAATTCCTGTAAACAGGCTGTCAGGTGCACTACACTTATTCCACCACGAGATGGGGATAGCACCATAGTCTATATATACCACAGTTCAGGCCTAGTTAGTGGGGGGATTGTTGGTTGAAGTAGCTGGAGTGTGGAACAGGGGGAAGGAGAGGACTCCCTCCTCTCAGTTCTTTCTTGGGCTCTACGGCCCAGAGGAGCCAATTTGTTTGTCTCAGTTGTCAAGCCAAGAAACAGGCAGAGGTGAGACCTTCTTCTACTGTCTGCTCTTCTGGGGTGCCAAGTGGACTTTATCATTTTCTATGTAAAAGACAAAGGAGGGACAATAGCCATTATACTAGGCTTTAAGCGCCTTTGTAGCCAGGTGAAGGTTTATTAGCTTCCGACAGCCTCACCATTACTTCGAAGACAGACCGGCCATCTGTTGTAGCATTTGTGTGTAGAAGATAAGGACCTAAACCACTGTTAGTGAGATTATAACAAGGCAAGGAGTTAAGTACCAGTGAGAAGATACCTCTCATACTCTAACAAGACTTGAGCCTGATACAGGACCACACATAAAGCCTGTTATAAGGGATTTACAGTATTCAACCTCAATATACATGAGAGACTGTTAGATATTTATGTCTGGATGTAATTTGCTGTCAAGACCCTGCTTACAGCTAAGTTCTTAGTTGGATTCGAACCCTGTCTCATTCTTCCATCTCCATACTACAACCACTCATCATTTTGCACCACCAAGGTGCTGGCGTCACGATATTACCTAATTCAGGGGCCCAGTCGCACAAGCACCCAGAAAATCCAATCACCATCAAGGGCACCTCGATCACCACCTGGCCGGTGTCCCCTGTAGAAGAGTTTGCCCCGGACAATTTGATGCTGTTCTCCCCTTCACTGCAGCCCCGGCCCAGGGAGCGTCAAAACTGTGAGTAATGAACTATCTGTTTATTATTCCTCGGTACACCATCACCTCCCAAGATATCCACCTGCAGTCCCGGCTCGCTGCACAGTGAGCTCCAAGAACTTGATAGAACAGGAATCAACTGCAAAGAGTATGTATTTTTAACAGTTTTGTTTAACGCTCTGTAATCAATACAAGGCCTCAATCCCCCATCTTTTTTCCGCCCCATAGGCGACACTGAGGGTCTAATATGACCTTTTTGCAGACTCTCCTTCAAATAATCCCTCATAGATTTCCATTCAGGACTGGAAAAATTATAGGATATTTAGATTCCTGAATGAGATCTATGGCACAATCGTATGGTCTATGAGGGGGAAGGAAATCAGCATCAGACATGGAAAAAACATCAGCGAAGTTACTGATGTATGGAGCTCTACTGCAACTTTCTTCAGTTCCTGCTTGTTCTTGGGGCATTTTCCCTTCAGTTTTGTCTTCAGCAAGTGAAATGCATGCTCAATCGGATTCAGGTCAGGTGATTGACTTGGCCATTGCATAACATTCCACTTATTTCCCTTAAAAAAACTCTTTGGTTGCTTTTTCAGTATGCTTTGGGTCATTTTCCATCTGCACTGTGAAGTACCGTCCAATGAGTCAGTAGTGATTCCAGCCTGAATAACTGGTAGACAGCATGACTTACATTTTAGTCCCCATTTCTAATTCACCAGTGGACCAGTTATTGACTGGGTTATGAATCTGGAGCCAAAGCATGCCCAAAACTACCTCCACTGGTAAATTTTTTCAAAAAAGAACAAATTTTAGTATGAATGGCCACCACAGTCAAGGTTACTTCAGGAGTACAAAATTCCACAGTTCCACCCATCAAAGAAGTAGAGTTAAAGGCAATAATATGGATAGGGTTAGGAAGAGACAACATGGATATCCCAATAGAAATTGCAAAATTATAGTCAATAAAATTAGACTCTAACCCTGAGTCAATAAACACCTTCCCAGAACCCTTACAAGGAACCCAAAGAAGTAACCACCAGTACTAGTACCTTCTCTTTAACCACCTCTGGGAGTACCTTATCCTTCAAGACATCCCTGACGAAGGAACCCGTAGGTTCAGAAATGCATTGGATGGAAATTTATCCTTTGGAGGCACCCAGAGCAAAGTTGTGACGTCACTCGAAGATGCTCCTGGACTCATCCCTGCAGGCTCCTCCACGCGTGCGCTTGCCACCGGCCGGAGCAGCGTGCAAGGTGTCAGTTAGAGCAAGAAGCGTTCTGCTAGATCTGTACAGCGCTTCCTGGAACAACGGGACCACACTAGTGAACGATCGCCAACTAATACAGGTAGAGATACTGCCTCCAGCTATTAGGAAATATTTTATGTCCTAATTAGAGCCCTATATATTTATATGTATGATCCTTATATCCTCACTATGCCAACGCCGGTATTCTACCAGCAGGTTTAGCTATTATACTTCAAGACGTCTGGCCGTGAGGGTCTCTGGGAGAGGGGAGTCTTAGGGTAAAGCAGGTACCTCTTAGACGTCTCTGATCCCTTCTGGTCATTCCAAGCTGCATGGTTTCTTCGGGATAATTCTCTACCTTGACTCCTATCGGTAAGGAGTCTGGTTTGGCCACCACCTGTGGAAAGGTCAGATGTTCTCGTTGCCTTTCCCTAATATGTCAGTCCAGTCTAACAGACAGAGTCATAGCCTGCTCTAAGGTGTCAGGGCAGGGATAATTGACCAACATATCCTTAAGGTATTCAGAGAGTCCTGATCTAAACTGGCACTTAAGCGCTTCCAGCCAGAAAGAACACACCACTTCCAGAACTGAGTGCAGTATTCATACATCAGTCTTTCCCCCTGAGTGAGAGACTTCAACTGAGATTCTGCTACAGCCGCCTTATCAGGTTTATCACATAATACCCCTAAGGCCTGAAAAAACACTTCCACAGAAGCTCTTTTTGGATGGTTCGCTTCTTCTGGGCGGCGGAGTAGGATTTCCAGCTGCCGCCACCGCACCAGCCGGCATGGGGCTTGCAGGCACCTCTTTCCCCTGGACAAGCTGCGGGAGGTGACTATCTTCTAGAGCCTCTTTCAGGTCAAAGAGGTCGCTCCTGATGGGCATCTCTTCCATAGTAGGCTGTGGGGATGTCTCTGCTTGATGTGGGTCAGTCTCCATCTTACAGCTTTTTGCGGGGGCTAAAACTGGAAGTGAAGGAGGAGCTTCCTAGGAGGGGCTTCTTCTCTCCCTCTTTTCACAATACCAACACTCCCAGTGGGCTGGGCTTGTGTTTCCCCCTTTAGTTGGAGGCACTACTGACTTTTCCTGCTGAGCTTTTCCTGCTTTTCCTGAGCATAAAGAAGCTGCGCCATTACATCCAAAAATGGCGAATTAACTCTTCGGGCGCCGGCATGCAGCGTTTTGCGACGGTCGCTCCGCAGTAAACATGTCAAAGTCATTTTTGTCATGGTCTTACCTTCTTGCTGTTCTCCTTCGTTTGACATGTGCTGGTGGCCATCTTGGTTTCTGGGTTTCTTGTAGCCTCCCACCCTGCGGCTTCTCCTTCCCACTGGGAGGAGCTGGATGCCTAGCTCATATATATAGGAGGTCCGTGGCTTCAGTTCCCTGCTTGGTCCTCCTGTGTTCACATGCTTCTAAGACTGCTGCTGCTTCTGGTTCCTGATCCTGGCTTCGTCTGACTACCCTGCTGGTTCCTGATCCTGGCTTCGTCTGACTACCCTGCTGGTTCCTGATCCTGGCTTCGTCTGACTACCCTGCTGGTTCCTGATCCAGGCTTCGTCTGACTACCCTTCTGGTTCCTGACCTCTGGCTTCGCAAAACCCTGCTTCGGTTTAGCCATCCGCTTGGACTTTTGCCTTACAGCTTGATTTAATAAAGCCATCTTATTTTCACTTATCTCTTATTGTACGTCTGGTTCATGGTTCCATGACAATTTTGCAGCCAATTGATGCAGCGGACTACTCTCAGGCGTCTGGGGTATCCCTTGCCCCTTAGAAGGTTTTTACAAAATATTTCCCTCACAGAGCAAGTAGGCAATGCGAGCCCAGGAGGGGACAAGCAACCATGTAGAGCTTGCAGGTAGGGCTGGCCGACACACAGCCTTCCTCTAAGGAAGGGTAAGCTAGACTGACTTCTAACTAACTAACTCCTCCCTTTCTGAAGAGGGCTGGAATGGAACCAGGAGGTTCCTCTCCAGGGAAAATAGCACTGCACAGATTTCCACCATCTGCTGGTGAACCAGGCACTTTACACTTAAACATTAATTTGCAAGGTAATACATACACACATTGCAGGAAATGGCAATAAATATATATATGATGGCACAGGATTCACCCATAAAGATAGTGGGGGTACAAAAAGAGGCGGTACTGCCACTCTGGGTCATTACAGATCCACTTCTGGTTTTTTTTAGGGCACACTACCTTCCTTAGGCGTTTTTTTCAATTAACATCCTGTGAGATTTTAGAGAAGACATGCACATAGTGAAGCACTGCAACAACCAGCCATTCCTCCTCTCGATGTTATACTCACAAGTGTATAAGTAGAATATGCACCTCAAAAGAAAGCCGACCAGTAGGTCCTCTGCACGGTTGTTCTCGTTGTGCCTCCTACAGATGATTCAATATTGCTCCCATAGTGAAAATGTTGCAGTGTTTCACTATGTGCGTGTCTTCTCTAAAATCTCACAGGATGGTAATTAAAAGAAACGCCTAACGAAGCTAGTGTGTGTTTGCTGAAAGATGGTGGAAGATGTACACTGCTCAAAAAATTAATGGAACACAAAAATAACACATCCTAGATCTGAATTAATTAAATATTCTTCTGAAATACTTTGTTCTTACATAGTTGAATGGGCTGAAAACAAAATCACACAAAAATAAAAAAATGGAAATTACATTTTTCAACCCATGGAGGTCTGGATTTGGAGTCACACTCAAAATTTAAGTGGAAAAACACACTACAGGCTGATCCAACTTTAATGTAATGTCCTTAAAACAAGTCAAAATGAGGCTCAGTAGTGTGTGTGGCCTCCACGTGCCTATATGACCTCCCTACAATGCCTGTGCATGCTCCTGATGAGGTGGCGGAAGGTCTTCTGAGGGATCTCCTCCCAGACCTGGACTAAAGCATCTGCCAACTCCTGGACAGTCTGTGGTGCAACGTGACGTTGGTGGAAAGAGCGAGACATGATGTCCCAGATGTGCTCAATTGGATTCAGGTCTGGCTAACGGGTGGGCCAGTCCATAGCATCAATGCCTTTGTCTTGCAGGAACTGCTGACACACTCCAGCCACATGAGGTCTAGCATTGTCTTGCATTAGGAGGAACCCAGGGCCAACCGCACCAGCATATGGTCTCACAAGGGGTCTGAGGATCTCATCTCGGTGCCTAATGGCAGTCAGGCTACCTCTGGCGAGCACATGGAGGGCTGTGCGTCCCTCCAAAGAAATGCCAAACCACACCATTACTGACCCAATGCCAAACCGGTCATGCTGAAGGATGTTGCAGGCAGCAGAACGTTCTCCACGGCGTCTCCAGACTCTGCCATGTCTGTCATGTGTTCAGTGTGAACCTGCTTTCATCTGTGAAGAGCACAGGGCGCCAGTGGCGAATTTGCCAATCTTGGTGTTCTCTGGCAAATGCCAAACGTCCTGCACGGTGTTGGGCTGTAATCACAACCCCCACCTGTGGACGTCGGGCCCTCATATCACCCTCATGGAGTCTGTTTCTGACCGTTTGAGCAGACACATGCACATTTGTGGCCTGCTGGAGGTCATTTTGCAGGGCTCTGGCAGTGCTCCTCCTGTTCCTCCTTGCGCAAAGGCGGCGGTAGCAGTCCTAATGCTGGGTTGTTGCCCTCCTACGGCCTCCTCCACGTCTCCTGATGTACTGGCCTGTCTCCTGGTAGCGCCTCCATCCTTTGGACACTACGCTGACAGACACAGCAAACCTTCTTGCCACAGCTCGAATTGATGTACCATCCTGGATAAGCTGCACTACCTGAGCCACTTGTGTGGGTTCTAGACTCCGTCTCATGCTACCACTAGAGTGAAAGCACCGCCAGCATTCAAAAGTGACCAAAACATCAGCCAGGAAGCATAGGAACTGAGAAGTGGTCTGTGGTCACCACCTGCAGAACCACTCCTTTATTGGGGGTGTCTTGCTAATTGCCTATAATTTCCACCTGTTGTCTATCCCATTTGCACAACAGCATGTGAAATTGATTGTCACTCAGTGTTGCTTCCTAAGTGGACAGTTTGATTTCACAGAAGTGTGATTGACTTGGAGTTACATTGTGTTGTTTAAGTGTTACCTTTTTTTTTTTTTGAGCAGTGTACATCAGTCCTATTGGTTTGGAGTTTTGCATGGCCCCTTTTTATATATGTACTGTTTTTGTGAATAAGGATCCACTTCACTTTGGGACTCGCTGCAATTAGAACCATCCAGGCAAGGTATTGGAAAAATTTACATTGAACTCAGACATTAGTTTTCCACTTTTACATCATCCTCAAAAATACTAGTACCACAGAGATAGTGCCCCCTTTAATTATTGGCACACAGTTCTAAAGAAAATAACTGCGCCCAGCAAATAGTATCCAGCACAAATAGTATAAAGATAATGTCCCCCAAAAATAATTGTGCTAAGCTGATACTGTGCCAGGATTCCCGCCACAGTAAAAGTACTCCCCAAAATCCCACCAATAGAAATGAGCCGGCCTCTGATAGCCTGCAGCCTATCAGAGCAACTGGGAAGGGAGATGCCTCTTCCCTGCCCCGACGCAGCATCCATATGTATAGAAGTGCTCATCTCCTACTGTCATGCCACCGCCACAGCCCCCAATTAGATCTAGAAGGATTGCCTCACCTAATTGGCGGTGTGGCCCTAACTAAAAAAAATGACTGCACCCGTGTTGGTGCGCCCCTAATGCACGTATATTATTACTAATCAGATACATAACTCATTGACATCTCATATGCCATTTTTATGCCCAAATACTCAGAGTGTCCAAGTCAGCTTGTAGTTTTTGGACATCTTCCATTGACTGCACAGTATTACATAGCTTGGCGGCCCCTGCAAAACTAGAAACAGTGCTATTAATCCCATTCTTGATATCATTAGTAAATAAATTTAATAATAGGGGACCAAGTACTGAACCTTGGGGTACCCCATATATAACCCAGTACCATTCAGAACAGGAATAATTTACCACAATTCTCTGGACACGGTCCTTCATCCAGTTTTTAATCCAAATACAAAGCATACTTTCTAGGCCTAAAGACCTTTTTTTTTTTACCTATTAAAGGTCTATGAGGAACAGTATCAAATGCCTTTGCAAAATCCAAGAACACTACATCTACAGCCGCCCCTCTGTCCAGACTCACCTCCTCATAAAAACAAATCAGGTTAGTTAGAAAATCATTTTGTAAATGTTATTTTATTTTTTAAGACTTTAGAAGGCTTAAAAGTTTAGAAGAAATTTGTAACATTTTTAAGAAAAGTTCCAAAACCCACTACTTTAAGGACCAATTCAGTTATGAAGTTACTTAGTGGAGCTTATGTAGTAGAAACCACCCATAAATGACAACTTTTTAGAAACTTTACCCCTCAAATTATTCAAAACTGATTTTACCAATTTTGTTAACCCTTTACATATTTCACTAGAATTAAAGGAAAATTGAGGTGAAATTTCAAAATTAATTTTTTTTTTCCACATTTTCCATTTGAATCCATTTTTTCCTGTAAGGCAGCTAGTGATAACAGCAAAACAAACCTCAGTGATTATTACCCTGTTTCTGCAGTTTACATAAACACCCCATATGTGGTTGTAAACTGCTGTATGGGCATGCAGGAAGGCTAAGAAGGGAAGGAGCACCATATGGTTTTTGGATGGAAGATTTTACTGGAATGGTTTTTGGGTGCCATGTTACATTTGAAGAGACCCTAAGGTACCACTACAGTGGAAATCCCTTATAAGTGACCCAATTTTGGAAACTACACCCCCTCAAAGAATTCATTGAGGGGTGCCCTGACCACTTTAACCCCACAAGCATTTTATAAGAATGGAAGGAACACCATATGTTTTTTGGAGGGCAGATTTTGGTGGAACGGTTTTCAGACACCATATCAGATTCGAAGAGACCCGGAGGTACCCACAGAGTGGAAACCCTCAAAAGGTGAACACATTTTGTAAACTACACCCCTTAAGGAATTTATTGAAGGGTGTAGTGGGTGTTTTGACCGCACAGACATTTTTTAGAATTTAGAAACAGTTGGCTGTTAAAATGAAAAATTTAATTTTCTCCAATAAAATGTTGCTGTGTGGGTATATTGCAGGAAAAGAATGCCATATGCTTTTGGAGGGCAGATTTTGTTTGAATGGCTTTCGGGCACCATGTCACATTTGAAGAGACGATGAGGTACCCCTACAGTAGAAACCCCAAAGAAGCGACCCCCATTTTGGAAGCTACACCCAAAATGATTTTTTCATGGGGTATAGTGAGAACTTTTTCCCAACAAGTATTTCATAAAATGTAGAAACACTTGCCTGTGAACATAAATTATAAAAAAAAAAAAAATACAAGAAAATATGGCTTTAGGTTTTTAAGGGGTTATAGGAGATAAAGGACCCCACAATTTGTTACCCATTTTTTCCTGAATACAACAGCACCCCATCTGTGGTTGTAAACCGCTGTTCGGGTGCACTGCAGGGTTCAGAAGAGAACGAGCACCATGTACATTTGAAGCAAAGTATGGGGATTTATACAATACTGGTCACTAAGTGCAGAGGTTGTAGTGCCCAGTGTATGTCAGTGTTAAAAGTCAGCCTTTTTATTATTAGGCTACATGCACACGACCGTTGTGTGTTTTGCGGTCCACAAATCGCAGATCCACAAAACACGGATGGCGTCAGTGTGCGTTCCACAATTTGCGGAATGGCAATGGACAGCCTTTAATATAACTGCCTATTCTTGTCCGCGAAAAGCGTGGACAAGAATAGGACAGGTTATATATTTTTTTCGGACCACGGAACGGATCAACGGATGCAGACAGCACACGGACTTCTGTCCGCATCTTTTGCGGCCCCATTGAAGTGAATGGGTTTGCATCTAAGCCACCAAAACTGTGGCTCAGGTGTGGACCAAAACCATCCTTGTCTTCAGTGTGACTGACAAATCTCGCTGTGATCTTCCAGCAGAGGATGAAACCGTCACTAAGCTCGGCGCATGCCCAGTGAAACATTTGAGGCTGATTCCCTCAGTTCCGAACACTGCCTGCCTTACCGGTTCATTTGCCTAAGGAATAAAGTGGATTTTTTCAAGATAGAAACAAAGCAGCAAGGAAAGAAAAGCACATCTGGTAAGGAGGTAGTGAGTGCTACAAGACAATAGTTTAATGGTGATGATTCTGGTGACAGATTCCCTTTAAATGTGAATGTAAACTGCTGTTTGGGTACACTGTAGGTTTCAGAAGGGAAAGACCACCTTTTGGCTTTTGCTGCGCAGATTTTAATAGATCGGTTTAAGGGCGTGATGTTGCCTCTGGGTACCAGCGCCAATGTTACAACAGCAAAGTTTACCTTGTGAGATACTCTACAGTATAAAACTTTTTTTTTTAAAGGGTTCATTATAAACATTTATTTATTTTTTAACCCCTTTAGGACACGGCATTATTTCACCTTAAGGACCAGGCCATTTTTTGCAAATCTGACCAGTGTCACTTTAAGTGCTGATAACTTTAAAACGCTTTCACTTATCCAGGCCATTCTAAAATAGTTTTTTCGTCACATATTGTACTTCATGACACTGGCAAAATGAAGTAAAAAAAATATTTTATTTATAAGAAAATACAAAATTTACCAATTTTTTTTTTTTTATTGAAAATTTCCAAGTTTCAATTTCTCTACTTCTATAATACATAGTATTACCTACAAAAATAGTTATTACTTTACATTCCCCATATGTCTACTTCATGTTTGGATCAATTTGGGAATGATATTTTATTTTTGGGGGATGTTACAAGGCTTAGAAGTTTAGAAGCAAATCTTGAAATTTTTCTGAAATTTTCAAAAACCCACTTTTTAGGGACCAGTTCAGGTCTGAAGTCACTTTGTGAGGCTTACATAATAGAAACCACCTATTCTAGAAACTACACTCCTCAAGGTATTCAGAACTGATTTTACAAACGTCGTTAACATTTAGGTATTCCACAAGAGTTAATGGCAAATGGTGATAACATTTTAGAATGTAGATTTTTGGGAAAATTTTCCATTTTAATCCATTTTTTCCAGTAACAAAGCAAGGGTTAACAGCCCAAAAAAATGCTATATTTATTGCCCCGATTCTGCAGTTTGCAGAAACACCCCATATGTGGTTGTAAACTACTGTACGGGCATACAGTAGGGTGTAGAGGGAAAGGTGCGCCGTATGGTTTTTGGAAGGCAGATAATGCTGGACTGGTTTTTTTGACACCATGTCCCATTTGAAGCCCCCCTGATGCACCCCTAGAGTAGAAACTCCATAAACATGACCCATCTAAGAAACTAAACCCCTCAAGGTATTCAAAACTGATTTTACAAACTTTGTCAACCCTTTAGGTGTTCCACAAGATTTAATGGAAAATAGAGATACAATTTCAAAATTTAACTTTTTGGGTAGATTTTCCATTTTAATACTTTTTTTCCAGTTACAAATCAAGTGTTAACAGCCAAACAAAACTCAATATTTATGGCTCTGATTCTGTAGTTTACAGAAACACCCCATATGTAGTCGTAAACCACTGTACGGGCACACGGCAGGTTGCAGAAGGAATGGAATGCCATACGGTTTTGGAAGGCAGATTTTGCTGGACCTTTTTGTTTTTACACAATGTCCCATTTGAAGCCCCCTGATGCACCCCTAGAGTAGAAACTCCAAAAAGTGGCCCCATTTTAGAAACTATGGGATAGGGTGGCAGTATTGTTGGTACTAATTTAGGGTACATATGATTTTTGGTTGCTCTATATTACACTTTTGAGACAATGTAACAAGAAATAGCTGTTTTGGCACCTGTTTTTATTTTTTGTTATTTTCAACATTCATCTGACAGGTTAGATCATATAATATTTTTATAGAGCAGGTTGTCACGGATGCGGCGATACCTAATATGTATACTATTTTTTTATTTATATACAGTACAGACCAAAAGTTTGGAGACACCTTCTCATTCAAAGAGTTTTCTTTATTTTTATATACATAACAAACAAGTGTGAAACAACTGAAAATTTGAGGTTCTTTAAAGTAGCCACTTTTTGCTTTGACTACTGCTTTGCACACTCTTGGCATTCTCTTGATGAGCTTCAAGAGGCAGTAACCTGAAATGGTCTTCCAACAGTCTTGAAGGAGTTCCCAGAGATGCTTAGCACTTGTTGGCCCTTTTGCCTTCACTCTGCGGTCCAGCTCACCCCAAACCATCTCGATTGGGTTCAGGTCCGGTGACTGTGGAGGCCAGGTCATCTGGCGCAGTACCCCATCACTCTCCTTCATGGTCAAATAGCCCTTACACAGCCTGGAGGTGTGTTTGGGGTCATTGTCAGTTGTTTCACACTTGTTTTTTATGTATATAATTCCACATGTGTTAATTCATAGTTTTGATGCCTTCAGTGTGAATCTACAATTTTCATAGTCATGAAAATAAAGAAAACTCTTTGAATGAGAAGGTGTGTCCAAACTTTTGGCCTGTACTGTAAGTTTTACACAATGATTTCATTTTTAAAACAAAAAAAATCATGTTTCAGTGTCTCTATAGTCTGAGAGCCATAGTTTTTTCAGTTTTTGGGCAAATATCTTGGTTAGGGTATGATTTTTGCAGGATGAGACGACGGTTTGATTGGCACTATTTTGGGGTGTGTATGACTTTTTGATCGCTTGCTATTACACTTTTTGTGATGTAAGGTGACAAAAAAATGGCTTTTTTTACACCGTTTTCAATTTTTTTTTTACGGTGTTCACCTGAGGGGTTAGATCATGTAATATTTTTATATAGCAGGTTGTCACGGACGCGGCGATACCCAATATGTATACTATTTTTTAATTTATGTAAGTTTTACAAAATGATTTCATTTTTGAAACAAAAAAAATCATGTTTTAGTGTCTCCATAGTCTGAGAGCCATAGTTTTTTCAGTTATTGGGCAAATATCTTGGGTAGGGTATAATTTTTGCGGGATGAGATGACAGTTTGATTGGCACTATTTTGGGGTGCGTATGACTTTTTGATTGCTTGCTTTTTTGTTTGTTTTTACGGTATTCACCTGAGGGGTTAGGTCATGTGATATTTTTATAGAGCAGGTTCTTATGGATGCAGCGATACCTAATATGTATACTTTTTTTATTTATGTAAGTTTTGCACAATTATTTCATTTTTGGAACAAAAACAAAAAATCTAGTTTTAGTGTCTCCATATTCTGAGAGCCATAGTTTTTTTCAGTTTTTGGGCGATTATCTTAGTTAGGGTATTATTTTTTTGGGGATGAGGTGACGGTTTGATGGTACTATTTTGGCGTACATACAATTTTTTGATCACTTATTACCTTTTTTGGGAAGTAAGGTGGGCAAAATTTCAATTTCATCATAGTTTTTTATTTTTTATTTTTATGGCGTTCACCGTTCGGGTAAAGTAACATGACCGTTTTATAGATCAGGTCATCACGGACGCGGTGATATCAAACATGTGTAGGGAATTTTTTTATTATTTTTTTTAATCTGTGATAAATTTGTTTTTGGATTTTTACAATTTTTTTTCACTTAATTTTTTTTTTTTGACCCAGACCCACTTGGTTCTTGAAGATCCAGTGGGTCTGATGTCTGTATAATACAGTACAGTACACTATATATTGTATTGTACTGTATTTTACTTGCACTTTGTCTGAACAGATCTCTGCCTTTAGCACAGATCTGTTCAGCACCATGGACAGCAGGATGTCTGAGAAGGCGTCCTGTTGCCATGGTAACCTTCCCCGTCTGCCACAACTGAGAAGACGGGGAAGGGGAAGGAGGGGAGCTCCCTCCCTCTGTGACCCCATCCTGTCTGGGGGCTGCAAAGGCACAGCAGCCCCCCGATGGGAGAGGGAGGGAGCTCCTTGACTGTTAACCCTTTCGTACAGACCGCGGTATGGAAAGGGTTAAACGGCTGACATCGCAGCACAGATGTCAGCCATTTATACCAGAGTGTCAGCAATGTTCTGACACTCTGGTATAACCACTGGACACCAATGAATATTCAAGAGCCTCTCGCACCGCCTGCAACACCCCCCTGCACCACCCGCCGGCATAATAATCATTCAGGGATGCAGGGGGGGTGAAAAATCTATATTTCCGGCATTTTAAAGTTTCTGATCCCCGCGGTCAGGGATCGCGGGGATCAGAAACTGCAGAAAGTGCAGCAGACCGCAGGTCTGAATTGACCTGCAGTTTGCTGCGATTGCCGACATAGGGGGGTCACAGGACCCCCTGACGCATCTAGCCAAGGTGCCTGCTCAATGATTTGAGCAGGCACCGGGTTCTGATCACCGCCCACTGGGCAGCGGTGATCGGAACCATACATGACGCACCGGTACGTCATGTGTCCTTAAAGGGACACTGACAGGCCTTCTGAGCATAATTAGCTCTTTATATGCCCCCCTAGGTCTTATAATAAGATCCCAATTCATATAAGTATTATCCCTGTGTGCATTATAAAACGTTAAAAATAATCTTTATAATCACCTGTCCTTTCTGCCCAAGGGGTGTTCTTTGTGCCACATTTGTGCCCAGCCGCGTCCCAACTGCCAGATCCTTAGACACGCCCATCTCATTAGTATTCACTTCGCTGGGCGGTATTTTCCAGTCCCCGACATTCGGAGATCCTGAGCATGCGCCCGGCACCCTCGCTCGCCGGGATTACATTGCGCCAAGTGAATACTAATGAAATGGGCGTGTCTAAGGATCCGGCAGTTGGGACGCGGCTGGGCACAAATGCGGCACAAAGAACGCCCCTTGGGCAGAAAGGACAGGTGATTATAAAGATTATTTTTAACGTTTTATAATGCGCACAGGGATAATACTAATAATAATATGAATTGGGAACTTATTATAAGACCTAGGGGGGCATATAAAGAGCTAATTATGCTCAGAAGGCCTGTCAGTGTCCCTTTAAGTACCAGGACAGCATGACGTACCGGTTTGTCATGTGTCCTGAAGAGGTTAAAGGATGCTCTAAAATTATCTATTAATTGAGTATCCTACTGCTAGGACTTACAGCAATCAACTGTAATCTACTGGCAGCAAAGGTTCGGTCTTTCTGTAGTATTACCACAGGGTATATAAAGGCTACATTCACATGACAGTGAAAAATGGCCATGTGGAAGACCAGTTTTAAAAATGATTGAAGTCTATGGGGCTATACATGTCCTATTTTGGTTGTTTTCACATCCACCCATCTAAAGGCTGTTAAAAATGGGTACACTAGTGAAGAATGTCCTTTTTTGGGGATAAAACAAAATAACTACTCACCTCATTCACTTGCACAGAGACAGACACTCTTTTCTTGATGAAGAAGGACCTATACTCCCAGTGTGATTACATCATCATTCACTCCCAGCATGATCGCTGGGAGTGCATGGTGACATCATCACGCTGGGAGTGCAAGTCTATCTGCATCAAGTTAAGATTGCCCTTGTACATTCATGTAGATGAGGCATAAAAAATGATGTCCATTATTAATGGCTGTGGGCCATTATGGGGACGTTATTACTGCGGGGGCCACTATGGGGGACATTATTACTGTTAGGGACCACTATGGAGGACATTATTACTGCTGGTGGATACTATGGAGGAGATTTTGTATACTGCAGAGGTTGGTATTAAATTTTTTAAAAGCCATTGACGGACAGAAAATGTATGCAAAAATGATTAAAAAATGGCCATGAAAAACTGAGTGTGTCTCTTTTTCTTGGTCATTTTTTTCACTGTCATTTGAATGTAGCCTAAAGGCAGGACCGGCGTTAGAGGGGGGGGGCAAACAGGGCAATTGCCCAGGGTCCCCTTTCCGAAAGGGGCCCCCTGCTGTTTGAAAGTTAAATGGGCCGATGGTGGGAGTCTATTTTCCTCCACATGCTCCCTGTGACTGGCTCTCTAACATGCTGCAGTAGTCCGCTGCTGTTCACCCCACACAGTCTCCCCATCTCACCAGACCTCAGTCACTGCACAGCTTTAGAATCCTGCTGCCACACACATCGGACGTTCTGTGAGGGCAGGGCTAACATAGCTCCGCCTCCCATCCATTGCCTGCACTTGCTCCAGGCTGCAAGGCCCAAACTTTAGACCTTAGCTGCTGGATTGCAGGAGATCCCAGGACATTGTCCTATGAAAGCACCTGGTAAGTCCATCCAGTAAAAGGCATGCAACAGTGTCTGTGGAGGAGGGTGCAGGGCTGATGGTGGTCACTCTCATTGTAACAGCCCTGCACTGCCCTCAAGTATTGATGGTCACTGATCTGTGAGTTCCCTCTGTGAGCTCCCTGTGCTCCCTCTGTGAGCTCCCTGTTACCCCCTCTGTGAGCTCCCTGGCAACCCCTCTGTGAGCTCCGTGCGACCCCTGTGTGTGCTCCGTGTGACCCATGTGAGTGCTCCGTGCGACCCATGTGTGTGCTCCGTGCGACCCCTGTGTGTGCTCCGTGCGACCCATGTGTGTGCTCCGTGCGACCCCTGTGTGTGCTCCGTGTGACCCATGTGTGTGCTCCGTGCGACCCATGTGTGTGCTCCGTGCGACCCCTGTGTGTGCTCCGTGTGACCCATGTGTGTGCTCCGTGCGACCCATGTGTGTGCTCCGTGCGACCCCTGTGTGTGCTCCATGCGACCCATGTGTGTGCTCCATGTGGCCTCTGTTCTCCCAGTGGGAGTTGTGTGTGCTCCCTGTGTCCCACATGTGTGCTCCCTGTGTCCCCTCTGATCCCAGTATGTGCTCCCTCTGTGAGCTGTGTGTGAGCTACCTGTGACTTCAGTGTGAGCTAGGTCTACAGCACTTTTAGGACACCACCAAACAGTGTGCTTGTGACTTGGCTTGTGGTGCTTATGACAGCACCTTTTTTTCTGCTTATAAACTGCACCATGAAAAAAATTAAGTGTCCTGGGCATTCTTCATACGGGTTCCATGTCCAGAATTCCCTTTGAAAATGGGCATTAATGAAAATCCACAGCAAAACTGCATCAAAAAGTGTGTTATAAAATGCATCAGAAAAAAAATACAAAAAAAAAGCACAGAAAAATACTCTGTGAACATACCCAAAGAGGCTGCAGGATCAGCAGTTTACAGTGGAAAGGCTAAAGAGAGATAATGTGGCATCTGCAATCAGCTGCTGTGGTTGCAACCGCTGTCTGTGCCTGCAAAGTCCTGCAGCCAGGTCCAAAATTTCAGGATTTGGGGCCCCACTTTCAATTTTGCCCAGGGCCACACTTTATCCAAAACTGGCCCTGCTTGAGGGGAGTTTTTTACCAGCGACTGCTTTGCAGCTCCCTGGCCCTGTCAATCAAAGTTGCAAGGGTGTAGCTGGCCACAGAATGGAGCCTAGCGTGAGTGCAATGAGAGCAAGGATGACACCCTTGTTGCACCAAACCACCTAATTTGCACATTGGGAAAAGGTATAATAACTCAGGAACAGAGCCTCCGGATCAGCAAAAGAAAAAAAGTGCTTTAATCAGATGAACTACAGTTATGTTTCTATGCAAACAGTTATATAGGGCTTACTGATGACATAGTCCCTTTAAGCTATAAATGATGCACACGGAGATCCCAGATGTGCTGCGATGTGATGAGACACAGTTTGTAGCTGTTCTCTGTTCCCACCTAAAGGTATTTACAAATTGGCTTAGTAAAACATACAAACCTTTTAAATATAACCCCTTCACCCCCCCCCCCCCCCCCTCCCCACATGTTCATCCAGGCTGGCAGGTGCTAATTTTTCAAGCTTCAAACATGCTGCTTAGGCTAGTTTCACATCTCTGGCAACCAACAATATCGGCAGGCTGTTCCGGCAGAGAACAGCCTGCCGGAATTCTCCAGATCCATTCCTGCCAAATGCAAATGGAGTGCACGCTAGCCCCATTAACTATAACGAGTGCGACAGAGATCCAGATGCAATCCGGCTTGTTGAGCATTGTCCGGTCTGAAAGCGCTGCATGCCGTGGTGTGTCTGGCTGGTTCCCAGAATTCTCTCCAGGACTTGGCTGCCGGATGACAATGCCAGAGATGTAAAACTAGTCTTAGTTGGGACATGCAGAACAACTGTCAGGTATCAAGCCTAGTGTAATAGCCATTCAGCAGTAGACAGCATATCTTGTCTATGGTTGTGTGTCTTCTAGTTGTGCTCCATTGAGGGATGCAGTCACTTGCTCTATCCCAGGATAATTAGGTTCTGTAGAAAACCTTTGTTTTGCTACAAATCAAAAGGTTGCAGGGACCTTCAAAGTCCCGTTTCAAAAAATGATTAACATTCTTTACAAATGTATATCTGTATTTGTATTCTTTTTTCTTCTGTTTGTTTAACAGATTTATTTTTTAATCAGATTAGTAAAATTAGTGCAGCCAGATGCTGTACTGTCCCATTCTCTGGGTCTCGCTTTCTCTTTTTTATGGAAACTAATCTTTTTGCTATATATACAGTAGTAGCTAAAATCTAACACCTTTTGCAAAGTCTTGCGAATACAGAATTTGCACTAGGTGCTAAATATGGTATGATTCCAAATATGTATACATTTTAATAAAATAATCAGATTTTTATTGAAAAAATGCAAAAGGTACAGAAGAGAATAAAAATACCATGAAAACACTCAGTTCAAGGTGAGTATTAGAGATTCTATCCAGATGTGACAAATGAATCTTATTCAACATTGCCACAGTATATAATAAAATACAATCCTAAAACCAGTATACATTTTAGTACAAATGTGTACATGACCATAGTTGTAGAACTGTGGAGTCAAGGCTTGTTTTGGGTGAGGCTGGAGTCAGTAGAAATTATACTTATAGCATTTTCTCTCCTGTCCCTTATACTAGGTATCTTATGCCCTTATTTACAACGCCTGAAACTGTGCTGCACATGCTCTGTAGTAAGTTCCTCCTGTAAAGATCAGAGGAGGAAGTTCTGCACTGGTCAAGCCTGCAGCCATCTCAGAACTGCTAGACAGAACTGGAAGACAGCAGGTGTTGTCTGGGAATGTCTGTGTTTGTGAACTCTGGCACTCTGTACTGGTCACTGTTCCCGCATACATGCCAGCTTTCAGCCAGACCAAAAATACTAAACAAACCATTTTTTTCTGTCCAAAAGCCGGCATATATGCCGGAAAGCAGCAGGGTCTCGGCCAGATCCCATTACAGTGAATAGGGATCCGTCGGTGCACAGTGATGTCCGTCTGTACCGGATACGGAAAGACTCTGGTAGTCTGTTCATCCACTGGAACAAACATAACAGAACGAATGTTACTGAAATGTCCGCTGGCCCCTTTGACTATAATGGGATCTGGCTGATATCCAGCAAATATGCCAGTATTCGGCCAGACAAAAACCATTGCGTGCAGCCTTCAGGAGACTCTAACGCAAAATTCGAAACTAGCCTAACTTTTCACAGATGCCCACAGCCTGGCTCTGATAATAAAACAATAATTCTTATCTACCTCCTGCCACTCTGCCTTTTTGCCAGCTTTAGCATGTCTATCTTCCGGTTCATTGCTTGTTTAATTCATTCCTGGCGCAAACATGATCATCTGCTCTGCTGTAGTCAATAACTGGCTAGAAAAGTAAAGTGTCTCTTATGGACACGTCACGTGACTCCAGTCATTGGCTGCAGCAGTGCAGATGATCATGTCCATGCCAGAGAGGAAGTAAACAAGCAGCAGACCGGAAGATATACACAGGAGAGCCAGCGTGCAGTACCAGAGCTGCAGAGAGCAGGTAAGTATCAATCTTTTCATAGTGGAGATAGGCTGTGGCATCTGTGAAAAGTTAATTATTACCAGTAGAGTTGAGCGAACACCTGGATGTTCGGGTTCGAGAAGTTCGGCCGAACATCCCGGAAATGTTCGGGTTCGGGATCCGAACCCGATCCGAACTTCGTCCCGAACCCGAACCCCATTGAAGTCAATGGGGACCCGAACTTTTCGGCACTAAAAAGGCTGTAAAACAGCCCAGGAAAGAGCTAGAGGGCTGCAAAAGGCAGCAACATGTAGGTAAATCCCCTGCAAACAAATGTGGATAGGGAAATGAATTAAAATAAAAATTAAATAAATAAAAATTAACCAAAATCAATTGGAGAGAGGTTCCATAGCAGAGAATCTGGCTTCCCGTCACCCACCACTGGAACAGTCCATTCTCAGATATTTAGGCCCCGGCACCCAGGCAGAGGAGAGAGGTCCCGTAACAGAGAATCTGTCTTCATGTCAGCAGAGAATTAGTCTGCATGTCATAGCAGAGAATGAGGCTTCACGTCAGCCACCACTGCAACAGTCCATTGGCATATATTTAGGCCCAGCACACACACAGGCAGAGGAGAGAGGTCCCGTAACAGACAATCTGGCTTCATGTCAGCAGAGAATCAGTCTGCATGTCATAGCAGAGAATCAGGCTTCACGTCAGCCACCATTGCAACAGTCCATTGGCATATATTTAGGCCCAGCACACACACAGGCAGAGGAGAGAGGTCCCGTAACAGAGAATCTGGCTTCATGTCAGCAGAGAATCAGTCTGCATGTCATAGCAGAGAATGAGGCTTCACGTCACCCACCACTGCAACAGTCCATTGGCATATATTTAGGCCTAGCACACAGGCAGAGCAGAGAGGTCCCGTAACAGACAATCTGGCTTCATGTCAGCAGAGAATCAGTCTGCATGTCATAGCAGAGAATGAGGCTTCACGTCAGCCACCACTGCAACAGTCCATTGGCATATATTTAGGCCTAGCACACAGGCAGAGCAGAGAGGTCCCGTAACAGACAATCTGGCTTCATGTCAGCAGAGAATCAGTCTGCATGTCATAGCAGAGAATCAGGCTTCACGTCAGCCACCACTGCAACAGTCCATTGTCATAAATTTAGGCCCAGCACCCAGGCAGAGGAGAGAGGTCCCGTAACAGACAATCTGGCTTCATGTCAGCAGAGAATTAGTCTGCATGTCATAGCAGAGAATCAGGCTTCATGTCAGCCACCACTGCAACAGTCCATTGGCATATATTTAGGCCCAGCACCCAGGCAGAGGAGGGAGGTCCCGTAACAGAGAATCTGTCTTCATGTCAGCAGAGAATCAGTCTGCATGTCATAGCAGAGAATGAGGCTTCACGTCACCCACCACTGCAACAGTCCATTGGCATATATTTAGGCCTAGCACACAGGCAGAGCAGAGAGGTCCCGTAACAGAGAATCTGTCTTCATGTCAGCAGAGAATCAGTCTGCATGTCATAGCAGAGAATGAGGCTTCACGTCAGCCACCACTGCAACAGTCCATTGGCATATATTTAGGCCTAGCACACAGGCAGAGGAGAGGTTCATTCAACTTTGGGTAGCCTCGCAATATAATGGTAAAATGAAAATAAAAATAGGATTGAATGAGGAAGTGCCCTGGAGTCCAATAATATATGGTTATGGGGAGGTAGTTAATGTCTAATCTGGACAAGGGACGGACAGGTCCTGTGGGATCCATGCCTGGTTCATTTTTATGAACGTCAGCTTGTCCACATTGGCTGTAGACAGGCGGCTGCGTTTGTCTGTAATGACGCCCCCTGCCGTGCTGAATACACGTTCAGACAAAACGCTGGCTGCCGGGCAGGCCAGCACCTCCAAGGCATAAAAGGCTAGCTCTGGCCACGTGGACAATTTAGAGACCCAGAAGTTGAATGGGGCCGAACCATCAGTCAGTACGTGGAGGGGTGTGCACACGTACTGTTCCACCATGTTAGTGAAATGTTGCCTCCTGCTAACACGTTGCGTATCAGGTGGTGGTGCAGTTAGCTGTGGCGTGTTGACAAAAGTTTTCCACATCTCTGCCATGCTAACCCTGCCCTCAGAGGAGCTGGCCGTGACACAGCTGCCTTGGCGACCTCTTGCTCCTCCTCTGCCTTGGCCTTGGGCTTCCACTTGTTCCCCTGTGACATTTGGGAATGCTCTCAGTAGCGCGTCTACCAACGTGCGCTTGTACTCGCGCATCTTCCTATCACGCTCCAGTGCAGGAAGTAAGGTGGGCACATTGTCTTTGTAGCGTGGATCCAGCAGGGTGGCAACCCAGTAGTCCGCACAGGTTAAAATGTGGGCAACTCTGCTGTCGTTGCGCAGGCACTGCAGCATGTAGTCGCTCATGTGTGCCAGGCTGCCCAGGGGTAAGGACAAGCTGTCCTCTGTGGGAGGCGTATCGTCATCGTCCTGCCTTTCCCCCCAGCCACGCACCAGTGATGGACCCGAGCTGCGTTGGGTGCCACCCCGCTGTGACCATGCTTCATCCTCATCCTCCTCCACCTCCTCCTCATCCTCGTCCTCCTCGTCCTCCAGTAGTGGGCCCTGGCTGGCCACATTTGTACCTGGCCTCTGCTGTTGCCAAAAACCTCCCTCTGAGTCACTTCGAAGAGACTGGCCTGAAAGTGCTAAAAATGACCCCTCTTCCTCCTCCTCCTCCTCCTCCTCCTGGGCCACCTCCTCTTCCATCATCGCCCTAAGTGTTTTCTCAAGGAGACATAGAAGTGGTATTGTAACGCTGATAACGGTGTCATCGCCACTGGCCATGTTGGTGGAGTACTCGAAACAGCGCAACAGGGCACACAGGTCTCGCATGGAGGCCCAGTCATTGGTGGTGAAGTGGTGCTGTTCTGTAGTGCGACTGACCCGTGCGTGCTGCAGCTGAAACTCCACTATGGCCTGCTGCTGCTCGCACAGTCTGTCCAGCATGTGCAAGGTGGAGTTCCACCTGGTGGGCACGTCGCATATGAGGCGGTGAGCGGGAAGGCCGAAGTTACGCTGTAGCGCAGACAGGCGAGCAGCAGCAGGATGTGAACGCCGGAAGCGCGAACAGACGGCCCGCACTTTATGCAGCAGCTCTGACATGTCGGGGTAGTTGTGAATGAACTTCTGCACCACCAAATTCAGCACATGCGCCAAGCAAGGGATGTGCGTCAAATTGGCTAGTCCCAGAGCTGCAACGAGATTTCGCCCATTATCACACACCACCAGGCCGGGCTTGAGGCTCACCGGCAGCAACCACTCGTCGGTCTGTTGTTCAATACCCCGCCACAACTCCTGTGCGGTGTGGGGCCTGTCCCCCAAACATATGAGTTTCAGAATGGCCTGCTGACGTTTACCCCGGGCTGTGCTGAAGTTGGTGGTGAAGGTGTGTGGCTGACTGGATGAGCAGGTGGAAGAAGAGGAGGAGGAAGCCGAGAAGGAGGAGGTGGCAACAGGAGGCAAAGAATGTTGCCCTGCGATCCTTGGCGGCGGAAGGACGTGCGCCAAACAGCTCTCCGCCTGGGGCCCAGCTGCCACTACATTTACCCAGTGTGCAGTTAGGGAGATATAGCGTCCCTGGCCGTGCTTACTGGTCCACGTATCTGTGGTTAGGTGGACCTTGCCACAGATGGCGTTGCGCAGTGCACACTTGATTTTATCGGATACTTGGTTGTGCAGGGAAGGCACGGCTCTCTTGGAGAAGTAGTGCCGGCTGGGAACAACATACTGTGGGACAGCAAGCGACATGAGCTGTTTGAAGCTGTCTGTGTCCACCAGCCTAAATGACAGCATTTCATAGGCCAGTAGTTTAGAAATGCTGGCATTCAGGGCCAGGGATCGAGGGTGGCTAGGTGGGAATTTACGCTTTCTATCAAATGTTTGTGAGATGGAGAGCTGAACGCTGGCGTGTGACATGGTTGAGACGCTTGGTGACGGAGGTGGTGGTGGTGGTGTTGGTGGTACATCCCCTGTTTGCTGGGCGGCAGGTGCCAACGTTCCTCCAGAGGCGGAGGAAGAGGCCGAGGCGGCAGCAGCAGAATAGGCCGAGGCGGCAGCAGCAGAAGAGGTAGCAGGGGGAGCCTGAGTGACTTCCTTGGTTTTAAGGTGTTTACTCCACTGCAGTTCATGCTTTGCATGCAGGTGCCTGGTCATGCAGGTTGTGCTCAGGTTCAGAACGTTAATGCCTCGCTTCAGGCTCTGATGGCACAGCGTGCAAACCACTCGGGTCTTGTCGTCAGCACATTGTTTGAAGAAGTGCCATGCCAGGGAACTCCTTGAAGCTGCCTTTGGGGTGCTCGGTCCCAGATGGCGGCGGTCAGTAGCAGGCGGAGTCTCTTGGCGGCGGGTGTTCTGCTTTTGCCCACTGCTCCCTCTTTTGCTACGCTGTTGGCTCGGTCTCACCACTGCCTCTTCCTCCGAACTGTGAAAGTCAGTGGCACGACCTTCATTCCATGTGGGGTCTAGGACCTCATCGTCCCCTGCATCGTCTTCCACCCAGTCTTGATCCCTGACCTCCTGTTCAGTCTGCACACTGCAGAAAGACGCAGCAGTTGGCACCTGTGTTTCATCATCATCAGAGACATGCTGAGGTGGTATTCCCATGTCCTCATCATCAGGAAACATAAGTGGTTGTGCGTCAGTGCATTCTATGTCTTTCACCGCTGGGGAAGGGCTAGGTGGATGCCCTTGGGAAACCCTGCCAGCGGAGTCTTCAAACAGCATAAGAGACTGCTGCATAACTTGAGGCTGAGACAGTTTCCCTGGTATGCATGGGGGTGATGTGACAGACTGATGGGGTTGGTTTTCAGGCGCCATCTGTGCGCTTTCTGCAGAAGACTGGGTGGGAGATAATGTGAACGTGCTGGATCCACTGTCGGCCACCCAATTGACTAATGCCTGTACCTGCTCAGGCCTTACCATCCTTAGAACGGCATTGGGCCCCACCATATATCGCTGTAAATTCTGGCGGCTACTGGGACCTGAGGTAGTTGGTACACTAGGACGTGTGGATGTGGCAGAACGGCCACGTCCTCTCCCAGCACCAGAGGGTCCACTAACACCACCACGACCATGTCCACGTCCGCGTCCCTTACTAGATGTTTTTCTCATTGTTATGGTTCACCACAACAACAAATATATTATTTGGCCCAATGTATTGTATTCAAATTCAGCGGGATATAAATTTGAGGCCTAGTATTTAGGCGCTGGGTGACCGGTATGGATTTAGTGACAGAATTAGACTTGGAAATGCACAGAAGCGTGTGTGTGAAGTTATTCTGAATGACCCTATGTGCACCTTCAATATGATCTACCCTTTTAGGGATAGATTTCAAATAGCTCTGATATAGCAGAAACGACTAAATTATGAAATTGCTAAATTGGGAATTGTATTTCAACCCAGAACAAAAAATGTGCTTTGACGGACACTAAATAACTTTCCCAGCCACAACAGGACAGCGGTAACGAGAGATTTAGCGGGATATAAATTTGAGGCCTAGTATTTAGGCGCTGGGTGACAGGTATGGGTTTAGTGCCAGAATTAGACTTGGAAATACACAGTAGCGGGTGTGTGTGAAGTTATTCTGAATGACCCAATGTGCACCTTGAATATTATATACCCTTTTAGGGATAAGATTTCAAATAGCTCTGATATAGCAGAAACCACTAAATTATGAAATTGCTAAATTGGGAATTGTATTTCAACCCAGAACAAGAAATGTGCTTGAACGGACACTAAATAACTCGCCCAGCTACAGCACTAGGGACAGATTTAGCGGGATATAAATTTGAGGCCTAGTATTTAGGCGCTGGGTGACAGGTATGGGTTTAGTGCCAGAATTAGACTTGGAAATACACAGTAGCGGGTGTGTGTGAAGTTATTCTGAATGACCCAATGTGCACCTTGAATATTATATACCCTTTTAGGGATAGATTTCAAATAGCTCTGATATAGCAGAAACCACTAAATTATGAAATTGCTAAATTGGGAATTGTATTTCAACCCAGAACAAGAAATGTGCTTGAACGGACACTAAATAACTCGCCCAGCTACAGCACTAGGGACAGATTTAGCGGGATATAAATTTGAGGCCTAGTATTTAGGCGCTGGGTGACAGGTATGGGTTTAGTGCCAGAATTAGACTTGGAAATACACAGTAGCGGGTGTGTGTGAAGTTATTCTGAATGACCCAATGTGCACCTTGAATATTATATACCCTTTTAGGGATAGATTTCAAATAGCTCTGATATAGCAGAAACCACTAAATTATGAAATTGCTAAATTGGGAATTGTATTTCAACCCAGAACAAGGAATGTGCTTGAACGGACACTAAATAACTCGCCCAGCTACAGCACTAAGGACAGATTTAGCGGGATATAAATTTGAGGCCTAGTATTTAGGCGCTGGGTGACAGGTATGGGTTTAGTGCCAGAATTAGACTTGGAAATACACAGTAGCGGGTGTGTGTGAAGTTATTCTGAATGACCCAATGTGCACCTTGAATATTATATACCCTTTTAGGGATAGATTTCAAATAGCTCTGATATAGCAGAAACCACTAAATTATGAAATTGCTAAATTGGGAATTGTATTTCAACCCAGAACAAGAAATGTGCTTGAACGGACACTAAATAACTCGCCCAGCTACAGCACTAGGGACAGATTTAGCGGGATATAAATTTGAGGCCTAGTATTTAGGCGCTGGGTGACAGGTATGGGTTTAGTGCCAGAATTAGACTTGGAAATACACAGTAGCGGGTGTGTGTGAAGTTATTCTGAATGACCCAATGTGCACCTTGAATATTATATACCCTTTTAGGGATAGATTTCAAATAGCTCTGATATAGCAGAAACCACTAAATTATGAAATTGCTAAATTGGGAATTGTATTTCAACCCAGAACAAGAAATGTGCTTGAACGGACACTAAATAACTCGCCCAGCTACAGCACTAGGGACAGATTTAGCGGGATATAAATTTGAGGCCTAGTATTTAGGCGCTGGGTGACAGGTATGGGTTTAGTGCCAGAATTAGACTTGGAAATACACAGTAGCGGGTGTGTGTGAAGTTATTCTGAATGACCCAATGTGCACCTTGAATATTATATACCCTTTTAGGGATAGATTTCAAATAGCTCTGATATAGCAGAAACCACTAAATTATGAAATTGCTAAATTGGGAATTGTATTTCAACCCAGAACAAGAAATGTGCTTGAACGGACACTAAATAACTCGCCCAGCTACAGCACTAGGGACAGATTTAGCGGGATATAAATTTGAGGCCTAGTATTTAGGCGCTGGGTGACAGGTATGGGTTTAGTGCCAGAATTAGACTTGGAAATACACAGTAGCGGGTGTGTGTGAAGTTATTCTGAATGACCCAATGTGCACCTTGAATATTATATACCCTTTTAGGGATAGATTTCAAATAGCTCTGATATAGCAGAAACCACTAAATTATGAAATTGCTAAATTGGGAATTGTATTTCAACCCAGAACAAGAAATGTGCTTGAACGGACACTAAATAACTCGCCCAGCTACAGCACTAAGGACAGATTTAGCGGGATATAAATTTGAGGCCTAGTATTTAGGCGCTGGGTGACCGGTATGGATTTAGTGACAGAATTAGACTGGGATATGGCCAAAAAATAAACAGACTATTGCTGGTTAAATGCACTTGGTGTGACAGCTTCACCCTGATGTAGGCTTTAGCCAAAAAACAACCACACCATTGAGGGTTAAATGCACTTGGTGACAGGCGCAGCTTGCCCCTGATTTAGTATATGGCCAAAAAATGAACAGACTATTGCTGGTTAAATGCACTTGGTGTGACAGCTTCACCCTGATGTAGGCTTTAGCCAAAAAACAACCACACCATTGAGGGTTAAATGCACTTGGTGACAGGCGCAGCTTGCCCCTGATTTTGTATATGGCCAAAAAATGAACAGACTATTGCTGGTTAAATGCACTTGGTGTGACAGCTTCACCCTGATGTAGGCTTTAGCCAAAAAACAACCACACCATTGAGGGTTAAATGCACTTGGTCGCAGCTTGTGCTGGCGCACCACAAGACACAAAATGGCCGCCGATCACCCCAGAAAAATGTGACTGACAAACGGTCTGGGCAGCCTAAAAACAGTGAGCAATTGAGGATCAGCAGCTCAATGATCCACAGCTGCAGATCGATCAGTTAATCAAGTCCTTTGGAGGAGTTAATCTGCCTAATCTCGCCCTACTGTCGCAGCCGCAACCTCTCCCTACGCTAATCAGAGCAGAGTGACGGGCGGCGCTATGTGACTCCAGCTTAAATAGAGGCTGGGTCACATGGTGCTCTGGCCAATCACAGCCATGCCAATAGTAGGCATGGCTGTGATGGCCTCTTGGGGCAAGTAGTATGACGCTTGTTGATTGGCTGCTTTGCAGCCTTTCAAAAAGCGCCAAGAAAGCGTCACAAAAGCGCGAAGAAAGCGACGAACACCGAACCCGGACTTTTACGAAAATGTCCGGGTTCGGGTCCGTGTCACGGACACCCCAAAATTCGGTACGAACCCGAACTATACAGTTCGAGTTCGCTCATCCCTAATTACCAGGCCTTTTTTATGGCAAGCAGTTACACTTTTTACATGTTTTTTCCCCATTTAGACTTTCACATGATTCTCTACATTTCCAGGACATACATTTATAGCTTTTCTAACTTGTACTGAGGACAGATTAATTGAATTTTCACAATTATTAAGTGCATAACAGTGTTTTCCAGTAATTAAATGTGTAGTGCATTGCAAATTTACTTACAGGAATTTAAAAGATTTCAGAAATTAAATTCCAATAAATGTTTTAAGCTCTGTCTAAGTAGCCTGATTACTTACACAATAGTAGGAAAAATCCCAATGTTACCATTTTAGCACAGTAAATGTATTGCTATATTATTGTTTCATTTATAAAGGAGTCAGAGCTGGAGTCAGCGTTGAAGTCGGAGTGTGATAAAATGAGTCAGTCATAAGTTTGACTTACCGACTCCACAGCCCTGCATAGTGGTCCCAGTTGCACCCAGACTTTGATGCCTGAGGAAACAAAAAGGCCTCTTTGCCCTATAAGGAGACACAAGTATTATAAATGGTTCATGGTAGGTGGGGGACTTGTTTCAGATTTTTGCATTGGGCCTTTGTGTACATAGGAAGTAATTACCAAAATTGTTTTCCTTTGCAAACAATTTTACATGAATCCCGAACTCGTAGAAATATTCTTAAACCTTTAAAGGTCAAGTCTTACCAGACTAATAAAACTGAACAACATGTTTCTGCTTCAGTAAAATTACTTACAACTATCAGGGAAATAAGTTTAACACTGGAACAGGGAAATGTACTTAAATAATACAATAAAAGCAAGGGGTTGAAAATGGCAGTTATAAATCAAAATGTCATAAGTATTAGGAACACATTATGCTGATATATTAAAAACAATATAACACGGAAGAGTTACTGTCTTAAGGAAATTTGCACCTACAAATGCAAATGTCACAGTTGCACTAGCACTGAAATTTACAGTAATTCTCCTGCATAGTGATGCATGCATAACCAATAAATACTGTATATATCTACAGGGGGTACAGAGGAAGCAGACGACAGTGTGTTCTCACACCAAACATATAACAATACAATTAAACAAGACAGAACAAAAATAACTTGTGCATTTCTATTGTTCAGTGAAAATAACTGCCACAAAAACAGCATAACAGAGCTTACCATCCTCCCTGTATTACAATGTATTTGCTGCAACCAGAATATAACTAATGATGAGCATCAGGAGCTATATTTGAATTAGCGATATTTCACAAATAAATTGGCGATTATTCGTAATATATTTGCAAATTCGAGAATTCACATTCTCCATTCATTATTTTCTTCATTGCGAAAATCGGCAATGTAATTGTAACAGTCACATACACACACACACACAGGGGGGAGGATAGTGACCACTGCATTGCACCCTCACCCCTGGCCCTGCCTACTTGCCTCACAAGTCGTGATGACAGGGGACAACTGGATGGCAGTCCCTAACTTAGGATACGTGCGGGAAGGACAGACAAGACAAATAACGGATAGTGAACGGACCAGATCAAAACCAAGAGGACAACGCAGTACAGAGGGATAAGCAAAGAAAGGTCAGGAGAAGCCGGGGTCATAAATACTGGGAGAGTCGAGAAGTACCAAAGGAGTCCGCAAAGAATAGTCAGGTGGGAGCCGAGGTCAATATACCAGGAAGGATGCGCAGTACAGGAGGAGCAGGCAAAGGATCGTCAGGGAACAGGATCAGGTAAGTACACAGGTATCCCACAACTGCCAGGAACCTAAATTAACAGGCAACCTGTGGGCAGCAGGCTGCCTGTATTTATATTGGGAAGTGAGAGTCATGTGACGTGGCCAGCGTCACATGACCGACAGACCGACCAGTCGAGCACCGAGTGATCAGCTCGGCGCTCAAGGCAGACCTAGGAGCAGGGAGCCTCCCAGCTAGCAAAGCCGCCCTGGGAACGAGGTCAAACACAGATCCTTGCTCCTGAAGCTAAACAACAGGTCTGC
This sequence comes from Bufo gargarizans, assembly GCF_014858855.1. Classification (NCBI taxonomy): domain Eukaryota; kingdom Metazoa; phylum Chordata; class Amphibia; order Anura; family Bufonidae; genus Bufo; species Bufo gargarizans. The sequence continues at coordinate 145,489,263 of NC_058084.1, forward strand.
GGCTGATGGGAGACCGAGTGCGCCTTTGGAACCCCGTTACAGTACCCCCCCCCCTTTTACGAGGGGCCACCGGACCCAAGACTTCAGGCGATGGCCTTTCAGGGTGTTCTAAATGAAATTTTTGAACAAGTCTAGGAGCATGAACCTCCCTGGCAGATACCCAAGATCTCTTTTCAGGTCCATACCCCTTCCAGTGAATCAGGTACTGTAAGGAATTACACACCTTCCTGACATCCACTATTTTAGACACCACATACTCGACAGCATCATTAACAAGACCCGGCAGAGGCGAGGCTTTCGATGGTACTACCGGTTCAAAATATTTTTTAAGTATTGATTTATGGAACACATTATGAATGTGGAATGACTCGGGCAGCTCCAACCTAAATGATACCGATTAATCACCTCTGTGATCTTATATGGTCCAATAAAACGAGGAGCAAACTTTTTCTACCTTAAGAGAGAGGTTCTTGGAGGACAACCATACCTTATCCCCAACCTGAAAATTCACCCCCCTTGAACATCTTCTATCGGCCTTGAGTTTCTGAGAACTTTGAGCCTTTTTTAAGTTCGATTGAACCCGGGCCTAAACTGTGCACAGTTCAGAGGAGAGCCTATCCGCCTCAGGGTTAGAAGAGGAGATGGATGGCCCAGAATGAAAACGGCAATAGAAACCATGGTTACAAAAGAAAGGTGAAACCCCAGCAGAAGAATTGACATGGTTATTCAAAGCAAATTCAGCCAATGGAAGAAATTTCACCCATAATTGCTGGTCATCAGCAACATACAACCTCAAGAATTGTTACACAGACTGATTAAGGCGTTCAGTCTGCCCATTACTCTCAGTGTGGTAGGCAGAGAAAAAAGACAATGTAATTTGACATTTTTGACAGAAGGCCCTCCAGAATTTGGACACAAACTGCACACCCCTGTCAGAAACAATATTTTCCGGGATACCATGCAATCAAACAATTTCTTTCACAAAAATAGACGCCAGGGTTTTGGCATTCGGGAGTTTAGACAGGGGAATGAAATGGACCATCTTGCTAAACCTATTGACCACTACCCAAACTACTGTCTTACCCTCCGCCGGCGGTAGGTCAGTTATAAAGTCCATCGAGATATGGGACCAGGGTCTACTGGGAATGGGTAGGTTACCAGTAGGGCGAGTCCTAGGTGTCTTGGACCTGGCACAAACCTCACAGGCTGACACGTAGGACTTGACATCCCTAGTTAGAGTGGGCCACCAATAAGATCTAGAAACCAGATCCTTAGTGTCCTCAACACCCGGATGTGCACGAAAGGCAGAATAATGACACTCACCCAACAGCTGGAGACGAAATTGTAAGGGAACAAACAACTTATCTGTTGGGGTGGATACCGGTGCCAGATGTTGTTCAGACCTAATGCGAGACGAGATATCCTGGGTTAGAGATGCTATGAAGATTTTTGCTGGTAGGATGGATTCAGGTGGTACCTCAGTAGGTTCAAAAGCATGGAAGCTCTGAGATAATGTGTTCGCCCTCACATTTTTACTTCCCGGCCTGAATGTAATGGAAAAATCAAAACGAGTAAAAAACTGAGCCCATCTGGCTTGACGGGGATTCAACCTCTTAGCAGACTCGAGAAAATAAGGTTTTTATGGTCAGTGACAACAGTTCCACAATGTCTTGCCCCCTCCAGAAAATGCCTCCACTCCTCAAATGCCCATTTAATGGCCAGCAGCTCTCTATTCCCTATGTCGTAGTTTCTCTCTGTGGGAGAGAATTTCCTGGAGAAGAAGGCACATGGTCTCAGGTTAGTGAGGCTAGCAGGACCTTGTGAAAGGACTGCTCCTGCGCTGTCCTCGGAAGCATCCACCTGCACAATAAAAGGTCTCTCCTGATCAGGCTGGGAGCGCTACTGAATGCCTTTTTAAAATTTTCAAATGAATAAATGGCCTCAGTAGACCAATTCTCCAAATCCGACCCTTTTTTAGTAAGGTCGGTCAACGGTTTAGCAATTACGGAAAAATTCATAATAAATTTACGATAGTAATTGGCGAAACCTAAGAACCGTTGTAAGGCCTTTAAGGAAGAAGGTCTTACCCATTCCTTAATTGCTAGTACCTTACCAGGATCCATCTCAAAGGCGTGAGGAGTAAGAACATGCCCTAGAAACATTTCTCTTGCTTAGCGGATAGCTGATTCTCCCTCAACACCACTAATACTTGTTTAACATGACACATATGCCCAGGTACAATGCTTACATTACTTTTGTATCTCTCGCCAACACTCTGTAATGTATATATACAGTTATGCAAATAAGTATTTAATCCCTTTACAAATTATTACTTGTAGCAAATTAGCCGTTACACGTAGCAAATTAGCCGTTTACATCATACATCTCTACCTCGCTGTGAGTGTATCTATATATATACAGTACAGACCAAAAGTTTGGACACACCTTCTCATTCAAAGAGTTTTCTTTATTTTCATGACTATGACAATTGTAGATTCACACTGAAGGCATCAAAACTATGAATTAACACATGTGAAATTATATACATAACAAAAAAGTGTGAAACAACTGAAAATATCTCATATTCTAGGTTCTTCAAAGTAGCCACCTTTTGCTTTGATTACTGCTTTGCACACTCTTGGCAATCTCTTGATGAGCTTCAAGAGGTAGTCACCTGAAATGGTCTTCCAACAGTCTTGAAGGAGTTCCCAGAGATGCTTAGCACTTGTTGGCCCTTTTGCCTTCACTCTGCGGTCCAGCTCACCCCAAACCATCTCGATTGGGTTCAGGTCCGGTGACTGTGGAGGCCAGGTCATCTGGCGCAGCACCCCATCACTCTCCTTCATGGTCAAATAGCCCTTACACAGCCTTGAGGTCATTGTCCTGTTGAAAAATAAATTATGGTCCAACTAAACGCAAACCAGATGGAATAGCATGCCGCTGCAAGATGCTGTGGTAGCCATGCTGGTTCAGTATGCCTTCAATTTTGAATAAATCCCCAACAGTGTCACCAGCAAAGCACCCCCACACAATCACACCTCCTCCATCATGCTTCACGTTGGGAACCAGGCATGTAAAGTCCATCCGTTCACCTTTTCTGCGTCGCACAAAGACACGGTGGTTGGAACCAAAGATCTCGAATTTGGACTCATCAGACCAAAGCACAGATTTCCACTGGTCTAATGTCCATTCCTTGTGTTCTTTAGCCCAAACAAGTCTCTTCTGCTTGTTCCCTGTCCTTAGCAGTGGTTTCCTAGAAGATATTCTTCCATGAAGGCCTGATTTACACAGTCTCCTCTTAACAGTAGTGATGTCTCGAACATAAAATTTTCCTTTCGCGGACAGCGACTGCGAATTTCCGCAATGTTCGCGAACGTGCGAACCGTGCGAACCGTGCGAACCGCAATAGACTTCAATAGGAAGGCGAATTTGAAAACCCATAGGTACTCTTTGTGGCCACAATAGTGATGGAAAAGTTGTTTCAAGGGGACTAACACCTGGACTGTGGCATGCCAGAGGGGGATCCATGGCAAAACTCCCATGGAAAATTACGTAGTTGACGCAGAGTGTGGTAAGTTGAAATCGCAATGCGATTTATAGAACTTGAATTAATCGCATTGCAATTTCAACTTAAAGCTTCTGCCGAATTCCGTGCTCATGGAGCGTCCCCATCACCATGGGAACGGCTCCATGCTAGAATGTACTGTCGGATTTGAGAAAGTTGTAATCGCAATTCGATTAATGCAGGTTATATTAATCGCATTGCGAATTCAACTTAGAGCTGCTGGGTTCCTAATGGTTGTATTGCTAGAATATAACGAAGATTAAGAATATAGTGCTATATTCGTTATATTCGTCAATTCTAGCAATACAACCATTAGGAACTTCGCAATGCGATTAATATAACCTGCATTATTCGCATTGCCATTACAACTTAGATCTGAGTTCCTAATGGTTGTATTGCTAGAATTGACAACGAATATAGCACTATCTTCTCAATCTTCGTTATATTCTCCCTAGCACACGAAACACTAAGACAATGACACTAAAACAGCAAGGAAAATACTTTTTATCAGCTACACTATTCACTAACTAAGCTACACTGAGTATCTCCCACTAACTAACTATCTGTATTATATATATATATATATAAGCTAATTAACTAAATATATATATAAAATGTACCTAACACCCTGAACTTGAACCTATCAGCTACACTATTCACTAACTAAGCTACACTTTGTATCTCCCACTAACTAACTATCTGTATTATATAATATATACAGTCAGGTCCATAAATATTGGGACATCGACACAATTCTAACATTTTTGGCTGAAACAAAGATGTGCTTTAACTGCAGACTGTCAGCTTTAACTTGAGGGTATTTACATCCAAATCAGGTGAACGGTGTAGGAATTATAACAGTTTGCATATGTGCCTCCTATTTGTTAAGGGACCAAAAGTAATAGGACAATTGCCTTCTCTGCAGTTCCATGGCCAGGTGTGTGTTATTCCCTCATTATCCCAATTACAATGAGCAGATAAAAGGTCCACAGTTCATTTCAAGTGTGCTATTTGCATTTGTAATCTGCTGCTGTCAATTCTCAATATGAGATCCAAAGAGCTCTCTCTATCAGTGAAGCAAGCCATCATTAGGCTGAAAAAACCCAAAACCAACCCATCAGAGAGAAAGCAAAAGGCGTGGCCAAAACAACTGTTTGCTACATTCTTAAAAAGACGGAACGCACCGGTGAGCTCAGCAACACCAAAAGACCCGGAAGACCACGGAAAACAACTGTGGTTGATGACCGAAGAATTCTTTCCCTGGTGATGAAAACACCCTTCACAACAGTTGGCCAGATCAAGAACACTCTCCAGGAGGTAAGTGTATGTGTGTCAAAGTCAACCATCAAGAAAAGACTTCACCAGAGGGTTCACCACAAGATGTAAATCATTGGTGAGCCTCAAAAACAGGAAGCCAGATTAGAGTTTGCCAAACAACATCTAAAAAAGCCTTCACAGTTCTGGAACAACATCCTATGGACAGATTAGACCAAGATCAACTTGTACCAGAGTGATGGGAAGAGAAGAGTATGGCGAAGGAAAGGAACTGCTCATGATCCTAAGCATAACACCTCATCAGTGAAGCATGGTGGTGGTAGTGCCATGGTGTGGGCATGTGTGGCTGCCAATGGAACTGGTTCTCTTGTATTTATTGATGATGTGACTGCTGACAAAAGCAGCAGGATAAATTCTGAAGTGTTTTGGGCAATATTATCTGCTCATATTCAGCCAAATGCTTCAGAACTTATTGGACGGCGCTTCACAGTGCAGATGGAAAATGACCCAAAGCATACTGCAAAACCAACCCAAGAGTTTTTTAAGGGAAAAAAGTGGAATGTTATGCAATGGCCAAGTCAATCACCTGACCCGAATCCGATTTAGCATGCATTTCACTTGCTGAAGACAAAACTGAAGGGAAAATGCTCCAAGAACAAGCAGGAACTGAAGAAAGTTTCAGTAGAGGCCTGGCAGAGCATCACCAGGGATAAAACCCAGCGTCTGATGATGTCTATGCGTTCCAGACTTCAGGCTGTAATTGACTGCAAAGGATTTGCAACCAAGTATTAAAAAGTGAAAGTTTGATTTATGATTATTACCATTATTACCATGACTTTTGGTCCCTTAACAAGTGGGAGGCACATATGCAAATTGTTGTAATTCCTACACCTGATTTGGATGTAAATACCCTCAAATTAAAGCTGACAGTCTGTAGTTAAAGCACACCTTGTGCATTTGATTTCAAATCCATTGTGGTGGTGTATAGAGCAAAAAATGTTAGAATTGTGTCGATTTCACAATATTTATGGACCTGACTGTATGAGCTATCTAATGTAATAAGAAGTGATGAGCGGCAGGGGCAATATTTGAATTTGTGATATTTCGCAAATATTTTGTAGAATACTCAGCATATATTCTAGAATTCGAGATTATATTCTTGATTGCGAAAATCGGCAATGTATTACTCGCGTATTGTGCGCGAAATACTGACGTGGGTCACTTACGCACATTTTTCAAGCTGGTATAAGTTTCCTGAGACTGGAGAAAATGGTTGACACGGCAGGACATTAGAATAGCTTTATATACAGATAGAGTGCTCCAATATATTTGCGCTTGCAAATTTTCAGCAATTAATGAGGTGCATATTTTTTCGCAATATGTGCAACTTGTATAGTAAGGGGCAGGCAACTTTTCTATTGGTTGATAGGGATGTTGCTAAGCTGTGACAAAGCCTTCTCATTGACTCACAAGCTAGAAGAAGGGAGGAATGATCACCTGATGTGTACTGTGTTAAAAAAAAATGAATATATAGTACTATATTCTAAATATTCGCAAATTCTCGAAGTGCCGATATTCGTGATAAAAATTTGCTTTTCGAATATTCGCACTCAACACAGTAAGTAATGAGTCTGTCACAGCAAAGCACAACACTCCTCTCACTCTCACAACTGCAAAAAACAGCAGGAAATGGCTGCTGGGGAGGCTCTTATATAGTAATGGGTAGGCACCTTTCCTATTGGTTGCTAGGGATGTTGCTAAGCTCTGACAAAGATATTGCAGCCTTCTCATTGGCCCACAAGCTAGAAGCAGGGAGGGATCATGTGTACTGGTAACAAAAAATCTCGAATATTCGTGATTACGAATATATAGCGTTATATTCAAAATATTTGCGAATTCTCGAAGTGCCAATATTCACAATATGAATTCGCAATACGAATATTCGCGCTCAACACTAAATATAACAACTTTATTACAACAAATACTGTATTTACAATGTGCTTTTCTCAGAGAGAGACTCAAATCGCCTCTTGGAAACTCATGTAAAGATTTGTGGAGCAAAGTCTGTGGTTTTCATCTAGGCACCCATTTCCCAACCTCTCCTAGGGTCAATTTTCATAGGAAGTCAATTGACTTCTTTGTAAATTTTTGACGTTATTAGAGACAGAGGTGTAATTTCAAGCACCTGGGTTGCCCTGGGTTGCAATACAAAATCTGTTGGGCCTCCAACTATTAAATGTCATTTATAATAGTTCAGACCTCTTTTGTGCAGTAGGTTTATGAGGCACACAGGGCTTGGGTGGAAAGCAGGAATGGTTAATTTATTTTAAAAAAATTTGCATGGGTTTGAAATACTATGTAATCTATTTAACCGGGTGCACAGGTATTTAGCAGCTAACTCACCAAAAACCTACAAACCAACAAAAAACAAATAAAATAGATACAAACTGGATTCAAGTTTATGGATACCTTCTGGGGCATTTTTTTAAATTATTGTTTTCTACTTATTTTGAGCTAAAAATAATTTTCCATTAAAAATTTTCAGCCCCTTTCCCGGTATACTGTATATATCTGTTTATCTGCAAAGCAGAAGGTTCTGTGTTTACATTGAATCCAGTCATCTGGCAGCTCATGTGAATCCTTTATCTGTGATCTGTATCTCATAAAAATTCATTTACATCACATTCTTATTAATGTGGTAACAATTGAGCTGTCATCAATATTTATGAGCTGTTAAGAGTTCAAAGAACAGGACTACAGACTGAGCAGGCAGCTCTGCTAGATGATGGTACTCAAGATAACTAGAAACTTACAGTCTACAGATACCCCTGTAGTACAAGAACTTCTAGAAATATTTCATACAGACCAATAAAAAAAAAGGGGTCAAATGCAATAATTAAAAAAGTTGCCCCAAAGGTATCAATAGCCTTTAAGTTTGTGAATGTTTTTGTTCATCTAGGTCATGGTATACCAATAATAATTCAGAGCAACTGAACTTGTATTTTCTCTTGAAGATGTTTAACTAGTCATCCAGCTGGCTTTCTCCATTAGAATGACTTGAACCAGAAATCTCTAGCATTAAATACTGGTGAACCATGCTTCAGTCAGCATAATCTATGTATCATAATCAACGCGATATTAAGGACCTCATAGAGGTAAGATGCTGATTGCGTGATAGAAGATATTGGGCTCCTTAACTCTTCCATACTCTTCTTGCTCCGCTCTCCCTCCTTAAGGAGACATTAAGGAGAACAAGGCTGCACATATCGTGGAAAACAATCTAGCTATCAGTCTTGCCCTCTACTCATGGCTACTAGTTCAATGATCTAGCTGCCAGGATGAGATTCCAGCTAGGACAGTTAGATATGTGTTTCATGTGTTTAATTTTGTGGTTTCTTTCTGAGGCTGATATAGTTTCAACCTTTTCACTTTGGTTGCAGTTGTCCACAGCTGATGCGTGTGTTGGAAAGACATTGTTCTTTTTCACTGACACTGGACCTCTGTGGTACTTATAGTCCTAAAAACAACTGAGGAGGATAGACATTGTTCTTTTTCACTGACACTGGACCTCTGTGGTACTTATAGTCCTAAAAACAACTGAGGAGGATAGGGAGAAATGAAAGTTAAAAATAAGATGTATTATCAGGGGGAGAAAAACAGAACTGGATCTCACATCCACAGTGCTATACTTTGATCTTAACTTGCTTCTCAGCGCCATTTTAAAGTGTAAAGCCCCCCATACTGCATGCTGGACCCGAGGCATTAGTGTACATTTTGATCAAAAGGCATAAGCCCACTCAACACACCAAGGTTGCATCTTTTAATGGGTGACAATGTGGTGACAAATCGCACTGCCCTAGTAGGCGGAGGGACCCAGGAGTCAAACAGCACCCCTGCTGTCCGACAATGCCACCCATGGCACTGGGTCCCACAAAACTACCAGCACAGCGCCACAAAAACAAAGGCCACTACGCAGTACTGCACCATGTGAACAGTTGTCTAACACATGTCCATAGCTATCAGGAGCTGCAGGCCAATGACCACTTTATGCGAACTACTGTGATTAAAACCACCTGTGCCGAATGGGAGGAGTGCTGATGCCAGTAATAAAGAAGAAAAAGTCAAATAACAATTACAGTACTTCGCATAAAAGCCAAATAGATACAAGAAAGCCAGTGGAATAATAGTGCAAAACAATTTGGGATATCAGATTTGGAGTCACAATATGCAATTATATATATATGTCAACTGGAAAAAGTATCTTAAATTCCTCAATAATATAAACCTACTAGCTGAAGGACCCGGCTTCGTTCGGGTATATTTAATCTATTTCATTTAATGTTTGTATGTGTCGTTAAAAGATATCAATATTATCCACTATAGCAGTGACATCTACAGCACCCCGCCCCCAAAACAGTGACCTCCACAGCCCCCCACCACTTAACACTGATCCCCCCCCCCCCCCACAGTGCCTTGCCCCTTAAAATTGGACCTCCACAGCAGCCCACCCCCTTAACTTTGACCTTTACAGCAGCCTTCCCCCTTAACAGTGACTTTCACAGCATACCACCCGGGAAGGGGCATGGCCTAACCAGATCAGGGGCATAGCTTAGTGGGACCTGGGGACGGGGTTTTAAGTATATAGGATTCATTTATTTTCTCTTAAATTCTCCTATCATTTACCAAGCAACAGGAGAGACCAGCACAGCGTTAGTAATTCTTAGTGATTGGTATTATTTGGGAAACACAGCGGTCAGATGTAAATTCTTATAAACACAGACAGGATAACAGTGCTTGTCTCTCTTAATAGGCAGCACTATCCCTCTGTGTAACAAAGACAGTAAGAGGCTAGGAGACACGGGCCGAAAAGGAACAGCAGCTTCCTATCATCACTTGGAGCTGCTGCCAACGCTTCACTCGCATGTACTGGAAACAAAGCAGAATAAAACTAACTCACTGCTCGTGTCCCTAAAACTCCTACTGTGGATACATCGTTGCTGAAAATCTGCGCTAATATTACGTTTCTCTCTATTCTAAACAGGCTCAACATGTTTCTCCATCATAGGACGTCTCATTAGGAGTCCTGACTATTGAAAGTAGAGATGTAACATGTAATCAAATTAGCAGCATCGTGCTTCCCATCTCAATCTCATTGCAGCATGTCCGGAACTGGGGCGGCCATGAGGCACCTGCCAAAATTGGGTGCAAGAAAACCTATATAAGTGCTCAAGTAGATAGATAATGATAGATCTATGGGTTTCATCTAGTTTATAGCCCCAGAATCGTCAGGGGACATGGGGCTGACACTACATCAATATGGACAGATATGTCCTCAATGTGGCCATCCAGGGCGGTGTATGGTCCCACCTCCGGATCCAAATACCCTTTGTAAGATGGGGGGTGCTGCGGCAAAGGTTCACTCCCAGAAATGATGTCTGGCGTCCCTTGTTTTGCCTGTGGCGTCTTAGCAAAGTAAGGTAAGAAGCGTTGCGTCTCCATGTTAGTTTACCCTCTTTTTTCTCCCTCCATCTTTAAGGAATAAACCTTGATGGTAGGGACCACTGGTGATACTTGCCCAATGGTAGTGGTGTCTATGAACAGAAGTGTGGGCTTTCAATTTTAGATATTAGATTAAAAGTTACATTTTACTACTGCCCGTTTTATACAATTTGCTTTGCACAATGCGGTAGTCTGTTTGGACCACACAGGCCCATAAAGCAGAACAGCTTTAGGCTGCTTTTTGATTGGACTGCATGGAGGTCATCAAAAAGATGGATGGCCTGCATGTTGAGCAAGATGTCATGTTAGCAAGTCTTGATGTGGAAGCATTATACAACTCCATACCACACGAGAAAGGCTACAGAACAGTGGCATCATTCCTACAAGAATGTGGCACTTATTTGTGGCCTCACAACCAATTTGTGCTCCAACTATTAAAATTCATATTGGAGCAAAATACGTTCCTCTTTAATAAGAAAATATACCACCAAGAAAGGGGTGTGGCTCTGTGGAGCTCCTGTGCCCCCACTTATGCCAACCTTTACTTGGGGGGATGGGAACTGGAGGTGGTCTTTGGGGAGACAATGAAATAGTGGAGATCATTGATTATACTGTGGCTACGGTACATTGATGATGTACTCATCTTTTTGAGAGGTGATGCTGATTCATTCACTTCTTTTGTTCGAGTCCACAATGACAATAATTGGGGGCTCTTTTTCACTTTTGAATTTTATCCTTCCACAATTACGGTTTTGAACCTTTCTATCTATAAAAGTATGAATGGCAACATTTAAACTCGGCTCTTCCGCCAAAAAACTGCCAACAGTCTCCAGGACTGGCAAAGCTGTCACCCACCGGCCCTTAAGTAGGGCATCCCAAAAAGGGCAGTATTTGTGAGAACGACGCAATTGCTCGTCCATGGAGGATTTCTGTTTAGCCGCCGGAGATTTACAACAAATGGTTTCAACACCGCGGTTATCCAGCTATCGTCCTCCATCGGGCATACCAACATGCCCTTAGCTATGATAGGGGATCCCTACTAAACCCGCGTCCACATGATGATGGATCAGGACTGATCCGCATTTTTGCAAACTATGATTATGCGTATGGTCCGGTGAGAACCATTGTATCCAGATTTGGGGAATCTTAAAAGCTGACCTGGATGTGGGACATCTAGTGAGTAGTACCCCTGCTATCATGTTTTCCTTTTTGGCCCATGTCTGCTAGCCTCTTAATGTCTCTTTTACACAGAGGGACGGTGATGCCTATTAAGAGAGGCAAGCACTGTTAACCTGTTTGTGTTTATAAGAATTTACATCTGAACACCTATGTTTCCCAAATAATACCAATCACTAAGAATTACTAAAGCTGTGTTGGTCTCTCCTGTCGTTTGGTAAATGATAGGAGAATTTAGAGGAAAATAAATAAATCCTATATATTAGGAGAGGTGGTTCAGATATGGCATTATTAATAACTCTTTTCACACATGGGTGTTCTTTGTCTTGCCCATTTTAATTGAGTAATAAAGACTTTTTGTTTTAATTTTAATAACGTCATCCACCACCGTGAGTTTGTTTATATTTTGACGCAAACTACATCAACGTTCCTTGTGTGAAACAGCTATTGTGGTAAGACCAATAAATTGTATGGATTTGTTTCTCCATACATGCATATTGCAGCCTGGACATTATTACATGGTACTAGCAAAATTCAAAGTATGTTTTCTGAAATTTAAAGACAGAGGCATAATTAAATGTCTCTTCCCTTCTACAAACACACTGCACATTGGTATTGACAATTTGTTTTGGTAATATTGCAGTTTTTGTGGTAAAATGTCTTTGAACTATGTGATCAATAGCACAGTCATCACAGCAATTTTTATAGTAAAATGTCTTTGAGCTACACTGTCTGATGCAGTAACAGATACAGTATAACAATGTAATATTTACTTGTAAAATATCTTTGAACTATGCGTTCAATATTACAGCTATAACAATACAATTTTTGTGGTGAAATGTCTTTAAGCTACACTGTCTAATGTGTCTATTTACATGGATATAATTATACAATTTTTGCTGTAAAATGTCTTTCAACTATGCCTTTAATAACATAGTATAAAATTGTTTTATTGCAGTAAAATTATTTTGCTATAATGCAGCACATTTATCAACATAATTCAAATATAATTCAGTAACATGATATTTAGAAGAAAAAAGTTGTGCAATTGCTCGGCATTTTCAGAAGAAAGCTTCTAGGGTACTGCGTTGGCAATAACCCTATGAAATATAGAAACTTGAGTTTTTTGGCGGAAAGAAAACTGTCTATGTCTGTTCACAGTGTGACCAGCCCTCACTCACAAATCTTTCACTGATCAAATTACCTAAAATATACACAATTATATCTCTCTATTCTGTCTCTATAATGTCAATCACACAACATTAGTGGCTTGTGTCTGCAATTGCTTTTTGTCAGACACTGCCAGACACATGATTACAGGTAGAAATTCTTCAGCATAAGGGTATTCCTGCCTACTGCCCCCTGATTCCTGCCTACTGCTCCCCTGATTGTCTTTCAGCCTCTAAGCCAATCAAGGCAAGGCCTCTCCTTCACTTCCTCCCAGGGTCATGTGATCCTCCCTCTTTTCCTCCCTTGTGGTTTTCCCCTACCAATATTCACAGTAAAATGGTGCTGTGCACCTTTTTTTACAAAATTAGTCAGAAACAAATCGCAAAAGCTTCAGATTTATTTGGCAGATGAATTATTGTGAAATTCATAATGAATCCTATTTACAATATCTAGTAATTATATATTCTAATTGCATTCTACATTGTATTACAACCTAGTATTTCTATATCGACTTGCATAATAATGTTAGCATGCCAAATATACTGCACCATGCAATATTTTTCTATTCCCTTTAAACATTAATAAATGTTATTCAATACATTATATGTATATCAACATGGTGCCAGAAAACAAGCCCTTGTATGGCAATGTCAACGAAAACACAAAAAGAAAAAACACTGAGGGAGATTTATCAAACTTGTGTAAAGTAGAACTGGCTTAGTTGCCTGTAGCAGCCAATCAGATTACACCTTTCATTTCCTAAATGAGCAATAAAAAATGAATAGTGAAATCTGATTGGTTGCTACGGGCAACTAAGCCAGTTCTACTTTGCACTAGTTTGATAAATGACCCCATCTTTGTCCTTAAAGTCCAAACTAAGGACTGGTTCACATCACCAATATGCATTCCGTTATTGTTTTCCGTTATAACATGGTTATAATGGAAAATAACAGAATCCATAAGATGGAAAGAGGCATTCCGTTTTGATCTGTCATAATAGTCTATGGGCAGGCATAATGGATACATCTGGTTTCCGTTATGCAGGACATAAAAAAAAAGTCCTGTCAACAGGTGTGGTGTTGTCTAGTATAGAGGACCTGACTGCTCCCCTGTGTGTAATAATATAGAGGACCTGACAGCTCTCCTGTGTGGTGCAGTAAAGAGGACCTGGCAGTCCTTCTGTTGAAAGACCAACCTCTGCCCTGAGGCAAGATGAGTATCTTGCCATCAGGCCGAAGTCTATGAGGCAGTGGAAAGGTGCAGGAGAGTACGTCATCACACAATTCCTGGGGCAGAGGGCTCTGCCTCCACTGGGATGCGGGAACTCAGACCAAAAGCATTTTTTTATGTATCTATTCTGGCAGTACTGGGGCTTTATGGGGATGGCGGAGACTATAATATATATACTGTATGTGTATATATATATATATATATATATATAGTTTGCAGGGGGCCCATTATCTATACTACAGAGGGGGCCCATCATCTATACTACAGAGGGAGCCATTATCTACAATACAGAGGGGACCATTATATATACTAACGACTGGTGCATTATACACTGCCTGTCCCAAAAGAAAGTCGCCACCTGGATTTAACTAAGCAAATAGTTATGAGCCTCCTATTGGATAATTACTGCATGGGCAATTATATTTCAGCTGGCAATAAGTTATTTAACCCCAACTGGTGCAATGAGTTGCTTCTCATTTCTTAAACAACCATGTCAAAAGACACATCTCATGGTCGTGGAAAAGATGTTAGTCTGTTTGAGAAGTAGATTGCAGAAACTACTAAAATTGGGTTAAGAACTGTCCAACGCATTATTAAAAACTGGAAGGATAATGGGGATCCATCGTATTCGAGGATGAAATGCGGCGGGAAAAAAATTAACGTTGTAATATTTATAACGTAAAAACGCAGCGGCAGTATTGCTGTTTTTCCCATCTCCCTCCCAGAAAGAGTTAATAAAAGTTCATCAGAATGTTATGTGCACCCCATAATGGCGCCATTAAAAACTACAACTTGTCCTGCAAAAAACAAGCTCTCATAAAGCTATATAGACGGAAAAATAAAAAAGTTATAGCTTTTGGAATGTGACAATGAAAAAAGGAAGAAAAACGCTTGGTCAGTAAGACCCAAAACAGGCTGGCCACTAAGCAGTTAATGAAAATAGCACAGTAGTTAAATCTGATTAATCAGCTGTAATTTTTCCAGTGTGGTGTAAAAAAGAATGTCAGCTCTTTTGTGTGCTGCAGTATAGAGGACCTGGTAGCTCTCCTTGTGGTGCAAAATGGAGGATGTAACAGCTCTCCTGTGTGATGCAGTATAGAGGAACTGGCTAAGATTACATGTTAGCTCTCCAGTGTAATGCACTAAAAGACCTAGCAGAGTAGCAGTTTTCTTGTAGTGTAGTATAGAGGACCTGCCAGTTTTACTGGTAAGGTGTGGTACAGGTGACCTGGCTGCACTCCTGTGTGGTACAGCATAGAGGACCTGTTAGCTCCCCTGTGCAAAGATAAAGGACCTGTCAGCTCTCCTGTATGGTAAAGTATAGAGGACCTGTCAGCTATCCTGTGTGGTACAGTAAAGAACCTGGCAGCTCTCTTGTGGTATAATACACCGAGAGAAAATGCACCAAACAGATATAACACTGACTATGCTGGCAAGACATAAATAAAGGTATTAAAAGCTGAGACTTTTGCCAATATATTCCAGTCATGGAGATATCGGAGTCCATCATGCACCACGTCACGGTTCTCAGCATGGCAAGGGGTCCTAACCGCTGCTCTAACTATGGTGTGAACACGGTCTAAAGGTGATATAGTTCAGCTCGCAGCCAAGCTCCCCCACAAATGCCCAGCATGGATACTGAGTAGTACTATGTGAATGGAACCAGGCCGCGAGCCACACCCACACCAGACCATGTGATGGAGGTTACCAGGTGCAAAAAAGTGTTAGAATGCCAAGTAGGGCAAACGCACTCAAATCTAACAAGTCAGAAGCAAAAAAAACAAAAAAATATATAGTGGCAATTCTGGAGGAGCTGCCAAACCCCTGACACTGTGGCATGTCTTCAATTGGGGGAGCAGCCCGACCGCATGTGGACCGCAATGATCGACTAACCCCAGCAAAATATGCATACAATGGAGGATATCGGCGCGGTCCACATGCACCACAAGAGCAAACTACACAGAATGTAGCAATCATATAATACACAGAGAGAAAATGCACCAAACAGATATAACACTGACTATGCTGGCAAGACATAAATAAAGGTATTAAAAGCTGAGACTTTTGCCAATATATTCCAGTCATGGAGATATCGGAGTCCATCATGCACCACGTCACGGTTCTCAGCATGGCAAGGGGTCCTAACCGCTGCTCTAACTATGGTGTGAACTCGGTCTAAAGGTGATATAGTTCAGCTCGCAGCCAAGCTCCCCCACAAATGCCCAGCATGGATACTGAGTAGTACTATGTGAATGGAACCAGGCCGCGAGCCACACCCACACCAGACCATGTGATGGAGGTTACTAGGTGCAAAAAAGTGTTAGAATGCCAAGTAGGGCAAACGCACTCAAATCTAACAAGTCAGAAGCAAAAAAAAAAAAAACATATATAGTGGCAATTCTGGAGGAGCTGCCAAACCCCTGACACTGTGGCATGTCTTCAATTGGGGGAGCAGCCCGACCGCATGTGGACCGCAATGATCGACTAACCCCAGCAAAATATGCATACAATGGAGGATATCGGCGCGGTCCACATGCACCACAAGAGCAAACTACACAGAATGTAGCAATCATATAATACACAGAGAGAAAATGCACCAAACAGATATAACACTGACTATGCTGGCAAGACATAAGTAAAGGTATTAAAAGCTGAGACTTTTGCCAATATATTCCAGTCATGGAGATATCGGAGCCCATCATGCACCACGTCACGGTTCTCAGCATGGCAAGGGGTCCTAACCGCTGCTCTAACTATGGTGTGAACTCGGTCTAAAGGTGATATAGTTCAGCTCGCAGCCAAGCTCCCCCACAAATGCCCAGCATGGATACTGAGTAGTACTATGTGAATGGAACCAGGCCGCGAGCCTGTGGTATAGTATAGTAGACCTCTCAGCTCATCTGTGTGTTGTGGTATAGAGGACTGACCTCTTGTGTGTTGCAGTATAGAAGACCTGACAGTTGTCCTATAACCTCAGCTCTCCTGTATGGTGTGGTTTAGATAATCTGTCAGTTCTCCTGTGTTGTGCATTATAACAGACCAGTCAGCTCTTATATGTGGTGTAGGATAGATGAAGCGGCTACTACCCTGTGTAATGTAGTATAGAGAACCTGTCAGTTCGCAGTGTGATGTGGTTTAGAGCAGGGTTCCTCAACTCCGGTCCTCAGGGCCCACCTGCCAGCTATGTTTTAAGGATCTCCTTAGTATTCAATGTCAATGTAGTGTCAATGCATCAGGACTTACCACATGTATTCATTCTGTGGGATACTCTCAAATCATCACCAGTAGGTGGGCCCTGAGGACTGGAGTTGAGGAACACTGGTATAGAAAAACATTCAGTTGTGTTGTACTGTTAGGCCCACCATTCATGTTCATCACATCCCTGCTGTACCCTGTGGGAGCAGACGCCATGCTACTGACCATACCATGCAAAGTCTTGGCCTCTGGTATTTTCTGCAAGTTGCCACCTCCATGCTGCTGCCCAGTGCTGCAGTTTCTGTTTCTTTAGGGCGTGTGTGCTCACTCACACTCCAGGCAGACGGTGCCTGAGCTTCAAGGTTCCCTGTGACCAGCAAAGGTGTTTGTGTCATAATCTGTGCCAGAAATATGCCTAATTTAGCCGTATTTCTGTTTAATAAATGACCTCTGTTTGTTTCAGTGATTCTCTTACATTAGTTCTATGTTTTCCAGTCTGTGTTCCATCTGTGTACTCATCAGAATTTACAAGCATTTTTGGAGCAGTTTCGGTTCATAGAGCTTCTGGTGCTTGCAATAGAGCTCCTGGTGCTTGCACCAGAGTCCCCGCCCAAGTGGAGTAGCTGTCAACTGAACTGGGGCTACCCTAAGAGGTAGAAGGCTTCCCCTACAACGAAGTCCAGATCCCTGTACAGGGGTTAAAGGGTGATTACCAGGGGAGCAATGGAATAACACCCTTAGGGTTTAGCCCAAAGCCAAACTAGCTAGTTAATACAGTGGGTCCACACTCACTGATCCATAAAATATACAGTTTTGAAGGCCTGGCAGCTCACCTGCGTGGGCCAGTAGACCTGCCAGTTTCTCCTATGTGGTGGAGTATAGATGATATGTCAGATCTCTGGTGTGATAAAGTATAGAGGACCTGGCAGCACTCCTGTGTGGTACAGTATGGTTTGGTAGAGGACCGGGCAGCTCTCCTTTATGGAGCAGTAAAGAAAACCTCAGGATAGTTATAGCATCTCCATATGCTGAATATATGCCTGGTCTCCTTTCACCTTGGTCATATACATCCAATGTACAGCTGAAAACAGGGCTTGAATTTTCTGTATGTTTATGTTGGCTGGTGTGGTATGAATTTTAGTCCTAATTTGGCCCTGACAGCTTAGATACAAAGGTGCTTGGAAGTTTGCAAGTTCTATATTTCTGCATAAATTTGACCTAAAACTACATCAGATCTTCACAGAAATCCAAAACTGAAATAAAGATAAACAAATCATGCAAATATCAGTCAAAAATATTAGATTTGACTTTACTTTCGGTAAAAGGTGCGACACCCTTGTACAGCAATAACTTGCAATGGCCAGGTTTTGTGTGGCCCCAAAGCTACGCTGGGTCCCCCAGACACCGTCGAGGTGTCAACACCACGTGTTGCTGCTCTCCAGAAGGGAAGGTAAGGCGAGGTGCACCACAATGGGAAATAAGTCCAGAGAGTCAGAGTCTGCAGTAAACCAGGGTGCTTCTTTACTGGAGAGATTCAGGTGCAAAACAATACAGGCAAGGCATACGGGTGGCTTCTCCAGTCTCCTCTCTGCCAGAAGAAGTGTTTGATGCTGTGGAAAAAAGGCCTGAGCTAGCTGTCCCTCTCTCTTCAGAAGGCTGATACCCTGGTCAAAGTCTGTGATCCAGAGTCTGTGGCAGAATATGCCCATCTCAACATCTTCTTCTGGTCCATCAGTAGTCTGGCAGAGTCTCCTCTTCCAAGCACTGTTCCCTAACTGCAGAACACTAGGGGCTCTGACTGCTCTCTTTATATACTATTTCTAGCTAGAATGGAACCTTCTAGTGGGAGGGGTAGAGTGCAGAAACTTGGCACAAACAATTACAAAGTTACATTACAGCTTCAATGATGCTCAATGGCAATGACACAGCAGTTTTTCCAGACAAAAACAAGTTTCCAGACATAAGAAGTCTGGCTTTTTCCCTCCAAAACATGCTCTTATTTAAACCCTATGGCAGCAGTGGAAAATGACCAAATTCTTATTCAAAGTCCTAAAAGTATCTCAGTAGTCATTAACCCTTTCCACAGAGTCTCGCAAATACAGTACAAATAAACTAGATATATATAATATCACAACATATATATATATATATATATATATATATATATATATATATAATGTAGTTACACAGTATTAAACAGTGCAAGTTAACCCTTTCAAGTTAAATAAAGTAAGAAGTCTATAACTTTGCATAGGGGAAATTGGCAAATGTCCACAAATGTCCAAACATCAAAGTACCCCAACTACAGGGCACTACACTGTACCCAAACACATTCGATAATTGTTGATTACTCCTGCACATCAGCTTGGAGGACTTTTAGCCCATTCCTCCATTCAAAACAGCTTTAACTCTGTTATGTTAGTGGGTTTCCTCCCAAAACTACTCACTTCAGATACTTCCTTGGCTTTTCCATTGAATTAAGGTCAGGATTTGTGTTTAATCATACCAAAACCTTTAGTATTTTCTTATTTAATCATTCCTTGAAAGACTGACTTGTGTGCTTAGGTTCATTGTCTTACTGCATGGCCCACTTTCTGTTCAGATTCGGCTCAC